>NW_016910740.1:1391823-1512162 GCF_001483705.2 Eufriesea mexicana | reverse complement strand
CTAGTGACCTCGTTAGTATAGTCTGGACTCGTATTGACAAGCATGAACTGAACGAAATAAATAAGTGACCAGTCAATAAAATGAAAAGTTTCTGCGTGATTATAAAAGGAAATTAAATATTTGTAATACTATCTGCAATGTTTGTACAAACTAATTGAATTTTCCCATGGAAATAAATCCAAATTTTTAATGTTATCTATTATTATTACTATGAATTGTTATGTTATATTTTTAATATATATAAGTTGACCACTAAGTATTATTATTATTAATGATATTATTTTTATAGTTCATTACTTATTACTATTGTTATTATATTATTATTTAGTCATTTATTGTCATTATTCTCTATTCCTTATTATTATTATTATTCTTTTCATTATTTTTAATTCTATATGATCACGTTAATGGAGTTGGATTCAATTAAGAAATAAATTCTAACATAAAATGATTCGAGCAATTTTCTGCTTTAAATATTACGGAAGATATCTCAATTTTCGTATCAAATGTACACGTTCCTCAGTAAAACGTAAATGCAGAATAAAATCGTCGGTGAACTTATTTCAACCAGAAAAATTTCGTTCGTTCGTTGGTAATTTGCATCTTATTACAAAATGAAAAGTATACAATTTATAACCTTGATCACAGCATCATTAAAGACGTCGATAATTAACTGTCGGCTGTTGATGACTACCAAGTTTCACTTCAGCTTCATTTCGTAATTTACTTTCTCCCAGAGTTGAATCAAGAAACGACAAATTAATAAATGTAAAGTCTACATATATCTATATAAATTTCAAATAACAAGATCAGAGAATTATTATTTATTATTGTTCTTAAAATTCCAAAATTGTGATCAATGGAAATATATGTTTCTGCTTAATTTAACGTTCGATTGATATATTATTTGGTATTTTATTAAACGTTTTCAAAATAACAATTTGATGTAACGTGAATAGGAACCAAGTAGATTACAAAATTAGTACCACAAAATTATTGTTTCTTTGTTATATTTGTGTGTTTGGTTTACATTTTAATGGTGCCGATACATTATCATGACAAGAGCCATCATCCATGGGAAAGATGTTGTTTAATTATTATTTTATATACGTATATTAAGTATCGATATACAATACTGATATTAATAATACCCTTTCATTCATACGTTAATTTGCTATTATTAGGTAGATTGTTTGTTAATTTCAGACCTCTCCAGAGGACCACATTAAGTGTTTATGCACGCCATGCTTGGTTCATGAGACACAATTTGGCCACTACTATTAAATTGAATATTATGTACATTTTATTTATATACTGAATTATATACAAAATACATTGTAATATGTAAATAAGTATTAAATATATAATATATTATACATACAATTTCATATATAATAGATTTTATATAATTGACTTTCAATACTGGTTAATATAATGTATTAAATAACTTAATATATATATATGCAATTTATTCTCTCTAATAAAAATATTGAAAAGTATTACAAAAGAATAACGGTCGTATGATGTCGGAAATTGAAGGTGCACGCACACATTTGTAACGTATTTTACATGAAGTATCTCCTACATGAAAAATATTCGAGATTACAACTGACATTTAATTTCACACATATTAAGCATTTTTGTACGGAGTTATTAGTCGACTGATCTTATATTTATCCTTCACGATAACTTTAATTTAAAATAATTTTCTATTAGTGGACTATTTTATGCGTTATATAACTCGTAATAGAAAGTGGTAGAGTCGTAATGATTTTACGTGTCAGATATGTCGGAATATTCAGACTCGTAGTTATGGCAAGACCCATTTTGTATGATGAATCTACCTCAGACTAAACATAAACGTTCCATTTCCGAGTCAAAGTTTCAATCTACCGGTTCAGTTGAAATTTGGATGCAATAATAAGAAGAATAATTTTAAAAATAAATTTTTATCGAAAATTTCCTGATAGTAACTTCGTGCCTAGTTGAATTGAAATGTTATAGACATTTAAAAGAAATAAAAATTTTGGAGAATAATGGACTACATTTAAATACAGGTAAATGCTGTTTCGAATACTTCGATAATGACATTTTTTATTTCCAGAAGTATTTTCTATTATTCTCAAACAATTTTTCTCTTAATTGAATTACAGATAATTGATCAAAAAGCTACTATTGATTTATTCCCTCCGCCCCTTTTATTCATTTTATTATCTTATTATCCTCCTCATTGCTTTATAATAATAATAATTATTCTTATTATTTCTTTCATTATTCTATATTATATTCCCCTCTTTTTTCTCCTTTAACTATAAAACAATAATAATGCTAATTATTATTGTTTTACCGCCTTATTATTACCTTATTCTAATACCTAATATATGCTAATACACATAAAATTGTTAATCTAATTGTTTACTTAAATCAAATAGGATACAGATAAGAATTCAAGCGTATTTACTAGATAACTATTATCTACTTATGATGTTGTTAAGACAGTAGAAACGTTATATCGAAGATACTTAGAAATAGCATGTTGCGTCCCGAACACTGCAACTCTCACGTTCGAAGATGCGCGGGGATGTAGGGCCCGTTACACGGATGCGACAGTGTTGCAGGGATGAGGCCTACTCTAAATTAATTGAACTAGATCTGGTTAGGGTTAAACTGAAGAGTTCTGATGTGCGACCGTTCTCTGGCACCGAGTTTGATCGCGGTGTGCTTGTCCTGACTGCTTTAGATTTGAGAGAGAACTCCCTTCGCTTCTTTGGATTTGAGGGAGTACTCCTTGGTAGTGATGGTTTGTCCTGACTTCCTTGGATTTTGAGAGAAGTCTTTATTCGACTCCTGTCTCGGTGGTTTTATAAATTCGCATGTGTCCTGATTGGTTGGTATGAAATGTAAGTTGTCGCATCGCGATTGAATTTTCGAGAAATTCTGTAGGGTTGTAAATCCATCTCGCGATCTCGTTATGTTTTCAGCAAAATTAATATTGGACAACTGTTTCAATTATCACGAGCAAAAGGAAGTTCTCCGGTGGAGTCGAACGCTAAACTCTCGTATGATGATAAGATTCAAAACCGACTTGATGTTTTCGTGGAACTGCTCTCTTGTAGGTCTCAACTGGTAGGCTCGAACTCTTCTCCAAATATTATTGGCTGATTGGACCAAGGGCGTACTCCTTGGTATGCAAATCGGCCACCTTGAAGGAAGACCCAGACGAAAACGGTGGTGAAGAGAACCCTCTCCTTCAAGATAAAGTACGCGGGGTCCACCAGCGCGCTGGTGACCCCATCCGGTGTTCATGGTCCCTCGCTAGGGCCTGGGGATCCCAACGTGTGTGGACTACGTGGAACCCTCAAGGCTATTGTCAGCCAAGTCTAAAGTACCGTCGCCTAATTTCGTTAAATTAGTGTTTTCACGGATTCTCGTGTTCCGCGACAAGAGAAGTAAAGAAAAAGAAAGTTTTCAAATATGCAGAAGGCATGGATAGGAATGTTCCGATGCCGAATTGTTTTGGCCATAAAGACCTAGCTGTTGGAAGACCGTAACGGTGTCCTCCTTGTTCCCCAACGGAACATAACTGGCGGAAATAATGTTGGAAATGTGTATTAGCTTCTATGTCTTTCGGTAGTGGTGGATGTTTAAATAAATTGGGCCGCTATGACCATCGTCTCAAGGATGATTTATTGACCTTTGCTATGGTTTACCCAGGTAGTGGCCTCACAGACATATGTCCGCGAGTCAAGGGACGCTAACAATAAGAAAATAAATCAGTCCTCCACTTCACTTGGGACGTTCGCTCCTAGGACGCAACATAGCGATTCTTACCATTTTATAAATCTTGTTCAGTACTTGACTTTAGCAAATGTTTCTTAACCCCTTGAGCTTTGACCTGTGCTTGTAAATATCACATATTTTCGATTCCATGTAGTTTTAATCATTTTCAGCAACAACAATTTGTTTCATCTTAGAATCATACGTTTTACCAATTTATGAATTACAAGTACTTTTCAATCGGATTTGCTTAAATTTGCAGGCTCTAAAGAAATTATTAATCAATAGCTATAGATATTTTGATATAACGATTTTGGAAAGCAATTTTCTCGTTTGACCCAACTTTGGTTATTTGAGTACCACACGACGTCGCCTCATTTCTCAAAATTAAATCGAAAAGTGTTACTATATCAAGTCGTCATTCACAATTGACGATGCATTCGTATTTTACAGCAGCGTCACTTCAGCCTTACTTAACCTTACACGGATACTTAACCTTCATGATACCATTCGAGATACAAATATACCCCAGATTATTATAAATAAAATAATTGTTATATTAGCAATAGTAACATATTTATTATTATTCGTTCAATTTACTTAAATGTCTGTTTGATAATAATTAGGACAATAAGAGCGTTATTATACAATTGTACCTCACTTAGTACTTCAAGTATTTTAGCTCTGGTATTTTGAAGATTAACCATTTGAAAGATCTTATCAAAATAATACAAAACATGATTTTTGGAAACAAAATTTTCGATCCCGTTCTTGTCTTAACTTGTCTTGATCCCTTGAGGTCTTTTACTTTAGGATTCTCACAAAATTACCAATCTGGAATATATTAACCCCATGCACTTTATTAATACAGTTACAAGTAATCTGCAATTTATTATTTCATTTCATTTCCATCGGTAAATATGAAAAACTGATGGAACTACTATATAAACATATTTTTATACAATTACAAAATTCTTTTTGGTCCAACTGAAACAACATTTTTGGTTTCAAAAATTTTATTTGTTTATGTTCCGCAAAAGCGTAATAATATTGCCGATTCATCGAATCGAACAATTCGCGAAATGCAAATGGTTTACTAACACGAAAACTGGTGACTGTTTGGATAATAGAATCCAAACACGTTTTATAATGCTGTAACAATCAAGATACGTGCTACTTGGATCTTTAATATAAGATTGTTCGAATGGTGTCTAACACTGAAACGTTTAGGGGAAGTGACAGCGAATTGCCTACTATACACGTCGAACGTATAATCCCCGTGTTGTCGTCTGTACAACAGTATATCGGTATACTTGAACAGCGTTTATTCGTGATGCAGACTGTGCGATATTGAAATCAACGAGCGGAAAACAAAAGTTGCGCCGCATCTGACCCCTAAACGTGGCTTCGTAAGCGGAGCGAAGCGACATGGAACGAAACGGACAGACCTTAAAACCGAGCAACGAGCATGGAATTGTGCACGATCTTGCCTGTACGCAACAGCTTCTGTATGTACGTACATCGTTCTCTATACCGTACACACGCGTACACGTACGTATGCGCGTATCCACCGTTACGTATGTTCCAGTAGCTGCGTAATGGGAGTCCCACGGTTCGTCCATTTTCCATTAGAAACGTAGCACGGAATCGTTTCGAGTTCTATGTCGAACGATTGTTAATAAAGTGGATGCGGCGTGAGATTTTTTAATCTTTCAATTTTTCTATAACCACTCATCGATGCACAACGATTACCTAGAGGACCGTTTAAAATGGAAGAGTCCATTAACTGTTCGAGGCAGGAATAACAGGCAGCGCCATCTAGGCGTAACTGCCCTCTGCCAAACGAGCACATTAATCGGATAATTCTTCCAAGGTCTCCAATGTACAACAGATAGCAAGTGCGTTTGTCTTCGCGAATATTTAAGAACAGGGTGAGACGCGCTTGGTGTATAAGCATTTTTTCGGTACTCTAATTATGTATACGAGGATCGTTCGTGCCTGGTACATTTTCCAATAAGTAATAAATTAGGAAAAGTCTGAGGACATTCTTATGGCACCTTTGAATATTCTAATATTCGGATTACGATAAAATTTTGACGAACATCTAGTTCAACATCTAGTATGTGACAAATTCTCTAGGTACATCATATTTTTAAGTCTGTATCAACAAACAATTGTTTGTAATAACTTCCGATACGAAGACTGACAATTCATAAATATTTGTATTTCTCGCGAAAGTAATTAATATTGCGAATTTCAATGAAAGCCTATGTTTAACGATTACTGACTGCAATAATATATTCCTTTTACAAAATAGTTTATTTCCAACATTATTATAATTACATATATTATATATATATAACTCAAAAGTTGTGTTATATGCATATAAATTATTTTGGATAAAAGATAGTGATTATTTATTAAGCTACAATATTTCCCTTGTGTTGTGTTTGGATCGCCTCAATAATAGAATTTCATACAATTATAGAAATTCTTAACTTTATATTAGTTTATTTAACACCGTTTTCTTAACTAATACCCAATTCTTCGTTTAAGCGTATTGCAGAGAAGATTAAAAACAACTTTTAGAAGATATCAATCGTAATAACTTACTAGTACACATTTTTAATAAAATTTTATTTTTATTGACAAAATGTAATGTAGAAAATAATATAATAAGAATATCTGACCCAGGGATTGTATTAAGTTCATAAATGAAACTTTACTGGCGAAACAAATTATTACACGAGTGCTACTCGTTTTCCAATACATCGTAGTTTACTCAATTAAAAAGTGTTCAGAAATTAGTTAAAAGTTTAAAACGAAAAATTCCATTTATTAAAGGATGACCATCAAACCGATGATATAAATCATTTTTAAGTCAACGTCCATAAAATTCATCAAAATTTATCTTCCATCTTGTTTGAATTCTTCATTTTCAAATTTTTGTTTAATTTTAAATTTAAATGAGAATTGATATTTTAATCTCAAAGTCATCTGTAGCTTAGACTTTTATCAAGATAGAAATAAATGGCAAAACGAAAAGCTCTTTGAAATAATTAAAAATTAGTTGCCTCATAATTATCTCAAAATTGACAAAGCGTGAACGACTTTTCTTTACATATCGATAGCACAAGGAACATGGAAATATTTAATTCTACATGGGAGATAGTAAGTATGTGGATTAGTATGCACCCGCGTGTAATTTGCTCTGTAACGTTGTTGTAGTTCATCAGCATACTTGTCCTCGTGCAATTTCACGCGTGTGTAATCTTGCGCATACAAACGTGTCTTTTTTGAGGTTATCCGACTATTTGCGAGTCTATGTAATAATACACACGCGCGAATTATATGGTAGGCTCAGGAAAGAGGAAAAGGTGAAGAGAGGCTGAGGATGGTCGGAGTAAGTAAGTGAAAACGGAGCACAATTTCGTTAACAATTGCGGCTACGGTATCCACCCACCGGCGGTCCATCGTCTACGCCCATTTAATTAATAGTTACCAAGCGTTCGTTACTCCAGTGCTTACAGAATTTTACCCGTGATTTTCAGCTTGGTCGATAATTAAGAAATTACGTGTACTTGTTTAATGTTCGAAAGTAAAAAGGATTATGCGCCTAGACATTTGAAAAGACCTTTTTCTTCAGGTATATTTTTAGTTGAAATGAAGATAGTTGAAAAATGTCACGTCGAAATTTGAGGAGGAATTTCTACGAAATTGTGATGGAAGAAACCAAAATGATATGAAAATTCTATGAAATGCTATTCAACGTTAGAAATATTAACTCCTTAAGAGCCGAATTATTTTAAAAGGATAGATAGACAATTCCCAAATGTTTTATGTAAATACAGTTATGAAGCCTTGTAATGTAACGTGAACAAAATTAAATTGAACTGAAGAGAAGTTGATATTTTAGACAATTCGAATAGGTATATACAATTTTCTATAAACTCCGCGAATAAAAGACCGTGTTAACACGGATATGGTTATTAAAGAATGAAATTAGACAAAATAATTGGTTTCAAGTTTGTAATTCTTTTTGACAAGGTTAATGTTGACAAAACAACAACGTAATTTAGATACAATCCAGTTATTTTTGTTATAATATTTTTATTATTATCATATAGAGTGTTGTATAAGGTATTCACGATCATATAAATTAAGAAGGTAAGCTTGTAGTATATTTTACTGACAATATGGTAGGTTATCTAGGATAGGAATATTTTATATTTCCAATATTTTCCGAGGTTCTTCTTTAGTTCTTTAAATGAAGTGCTATATATTTATAATGTCATATGGAAACGTAGATTAAGGCGAATTTATTTATATATAAACATTTTCCGGCGTGATACAAGATTGGGAACGAAAGAAATTAATTTAACATTTTATAATATTGTATTAGTGTTATTATGTAGTATTAATATAGTGTTATGATGTTAGTTATAGTAGTAATATATAATATATAATATTGGTATTATCTATTATAATATGTCATTATTATTATTATAATTAATATAAACGCTGGTCCAGGTTATCGCCAACACTTAGTAAATGATCACTATATTTAAGTATACGTATCAGATAATTCTAGCCTCAAAGATATTGCTACCTACACCTTTTATGAATTTAAAATCGATAATTGATACGTTGACTATCAATTATTAGTTATCTCATGCTGAAGAGTGTTTTATTTGTCGTCTTCTATGAACCTTTCTGTAGCACAAAGAATATAAATTTTCGTTTAGAGAATCCCACCATGAGATAGAATATTCTTTTTTCTTTCTAAATTGCTACAAGTATCAACTAACCAAATAACCAACAGAAACCAACAAAATATTAAAGTATTATCGAATACTAATTAAAACATGAAAAACAAAACGATTCAAATGTTTTGGTATTTTTTTACAAGTTCGTCAGATCCATTGTAAACGCCAATGCCATAATTGTTTGTTTCGAACATAGTTCAACTCTCTACAGAAACTTCAAATATATTTAGAAAAAAAAATCGGATTTCAAAAAATGGTGGCCATAATTACTCAAAAACTGTTCAACCAATTTGCTTGAAATTTGACATGGTTCAATATTATGCAAATATTCAGCTTAGCCAACTTTTATTTGATTAGGAAGTCTTTCTATTATAGAAGAATTGCAAAATTTGCTATTTGCAAATAAATACACTTATTCAGAAAATTGCCATTTATAATTTAACGTTGTCAGAAGCAACATTTGAAATCTATGTCGAAACTTAACCTATCCAGTGCAATGGTGAATGACGTTCTATTATGTAGAAATGAGATTATATATGTAATAAATATTCCTAAACGAAAGGGATCAATTGTTGTAGCTGAAAACGTGAGGAATAAAAATCTAATAAAAATGAAACAAATACAAAAATGTTTATATACTCTTTAAAAACATTTCTAGGTCTCTATAACTGTATCCCCTCTCGAACGGTATAGCTAGCCGATCGATGTTTCAGATGGTCATTCAGTAACACTTGCAACATTAGTATTGATGGTTTACGAGGAATTGCATGGAAATAATCTTCGCGTGTTTTACTGTGGATCAATATGGTCGTGTACGTAACTTGTTTATTATTTTTTTATATTCTTATACTTCCTTCAAAAATGTATTACAGGCCGATATTCAAGAAAAAATATTATAAATAACAATATTAATTTTGTATTCTTAAATTAATTTGTATTTAATTAAAAGTAAAATTTATAATGTTGTTAAATTTTGTTGAAGTTAAAGTTCAATTAAATTAATAGCATTAATTTCATAAGAGGAATTACGTGATTTAATTATAAGTAATTGTAAGTGAACTGAATATTTGTGATTCTTTCGAATTGGAAATTTCTGATTTGCTTGTACGATTGATTGCATGTATATTTCTAGAATAATGGCAATTCTCAAGTAGTGCCATAAAGAGAATTTTTAATAACAAATTTTGTTTTCGAAACTATAGAGTAAGATAAATTATAATTTTTGACCAAGGTAACTTTTACCTAGCTTTCATAGTGTTCTCTTGTCTAAATCTGTTAGAGAAGCTAACTTGAAACGTTTGACAGCACAAACTCATACAAAGTCAGTGTACAAACATTTATGATCGAAACAAATTGTTTATTACATCTACAAGAACAGCTTTTAATGTCAAACCTACCACAATCGGTCAAAAGCCGTGGGAAAATGAAGGAAGAGGAACTTAAAGGAGAAATGGAATAAGAGAAAATATTGAAAAATTCATAATTCATATATTAAAAGAAAAATCGAGAAGTCAAATGACCAAGACGATATCGCTGAATACAGAATTTTCAATAAAAAAGTTCAATTCAATTCCCAATTGTTTTGCAAATATTATACTCATAAACTTTTCATCGCTTTGCAGAACCTAGGTAAATCATTCTCAATCACTAAAAATCTGAACTAAATCGCTATATGATAAACGAGCGATTTAAATATAATCGAACGTTACTGAAGAATAGTCACGAAATGAAGGCAATTCTGAAAATAGAAACTATAATACTACTACAGTTATAACGCATAACAAGCTCGGCTCGTACAAACAATGCATGGCAGTGAACAGGTATTAGTGTTCGTGTTCATCGGATTAGTATTATTATTAGCATTGTTAGTCGCAGGACGTAAGTGATCAGAGGGTAGACAGTGCCCTCTTGGCGCCTGCTTGCCGATGTTCCACATCGGACCGATATGTAGTCACCGAGTTGGTCGGTGGTCTGAGCACCGGGGATTCTCAGCAGGTTCACCAACTAACCTATCGGTTTCTGGCCGGCTGCCTCGCTTAATGGGAATTGAGAACTTTCGACTCGGTTACCGGGTGCGATAATTCATCCCTCTCGTGGTAGCGGCCTGCGTATGCTGTCCTAACCCCCTACCGCTCCAGCCGCTCAACTCGTATGTGCTATCATGATGAAAACAGCAGGCACACGGCTCGGTTGTCCCGACGCAGCTACGAGACATCGTTCCTTTAACCTTACCAACCAATTGCAGTTATTTTTCTTCGACTATTGTGACATCCACGTGAACATCCTGGATACCACTAATTACTCCCAATGTTTCCTGCTTTCACCCATGTTTCTCTTGTTTCCTGCATCGTTTCAGCTATTACTTCTGCTGTATGTATATATATATATGTAGATGAATTAAAATAATTAGAAATATATTTATGTATTTGTTTGTTCATATTTGTATGCGGATTTATAAGGAGTGTAAATTTAATTGGAAGACTTAATATGGACTTTATATTTTGTTACAGTACGAATTCCTTAGGACAAAGCTACATTGTTTCGTGATCACCTTTTTCGCGATATTCCTTTTTCCTATTCAGTATCGAGGAGTCATGCAGTATGTTGTTTGGGTGGTTTTACTCTTACAGTAGTATTGTTCTATTCGATTACTAGCTACTTTATTTTAATATTAGATAAGATATATATGATCTATACTATGTATATTGCACACTTTATTACGATATGCTATTATATTTTACCCACCGTTGGTATTAGTATTAAAGAGGATGAATTCAAAGAAATATTTGACCCCTAAATTAAATTTCGAGCTACCCTTTTTTTAAATTAATAATTGAGTATATTAAATCAAAGAAAGAGGAAAATGTAAAGATTAAAGCCATGAAAATGAAAAGATTATAAAATGATAATTTAATGGTATAAATGCCTATGGAAAATTGATATACCTTAGTACAACTGTTATCCTAACCTTAATTCGATTGTAATATTTTAATTATGATTCTAATAATACATAAGGAAATTCCAGTTCTCATTAGAAAAATTGGAGATTTAAATTGTAATTGAACTTCGTTATTATAATAAAAGAATAATCCAATTATCGATACTAATTATCATTATTATAATCCAAGATCGATATATTTATGGCAAACAATTATTAATTCTTTAATTCCAGTTTCCGTACTTGAACAAATATTGAAGTAAATACCTTATTACAAACATCAGTTCCACTTCTTAGCAAGAATAATAATCAAACGTTTGCTATTAGTTGGCCTACGTTATGTATCGTTAATGAGGTAACTTGTTGGTATAGTTACAAGTTTAAAAGAAGGTAAAGATGGTAAAACGAAAATGAATAATTAAAGAATATAAAGAGTAAATGTATCATAAAATCCGTGTTGTAAAAATTTGTAATACATTAATATTATTCAAGTAAAATATATTTAATTTCTTACAGTGAATCCAGCAATATTATGTTACTAAATGGCACCTAACATTTCAAACTATTGCTCCAATTTGAAGTATTTATATGATCAATTCAGTTTGAAAGTGGAAAAATTACTTATTCCAAGATTCTAATATTATCAGGTAGCATTGCATTTTATGAGATTTTCGTTGACTAAACGATATATGCATATGTAGGTACAATAAATAAATAATTATTGGAGAAATCTTTTCAATATTTTATTTGCGTGATACTGTGCCTTCAGAGGCACAAATATATAATTCACAGTTTTTAAGATATTTATTGCAAAAATACTTGATATCGTTAATTTTTGGTCTCATACATATTAATGAATATCAGAAGAAAGTATGCTTTTACATCCTTTACTTGAGAAAGTTAAATTCTTAGCTAACTTTTAAATATATAACGGGTAAAACAATAACAATTTGTATGTGAATGATATTGCATTTACATATAAATGTAAAAGTAAGGACATAATACTTTGAATATTTCGTAGTTACTAGAGTAGAGTAAAAATTCAGAGGAATTCAGTGAAGCACCTTATTCTGTAGCGTGAATGATATTCATTTCCCAAAAAAAAATTTTGCATTAATTTCACTTTCAAAGACAATATAAAAGACGGTGGTATAATATCAAGACTCTTACAATATCTAAAGTATAGCTATCTATAAATCCCATCCCTTTCTTCTGTCTGTCGAAATAATCGAAGATGGAATAAAAAAATTATTAATATACGTAAAAACTATAAAATAAGTATAGGAGTTAAAAAAGCTAAATAAGAAACTTATTAGTAATGAATATAGAAATTGAAAAAGCATAAAAGAACTTTAATGAGTAAACAATTATATTCAAAAATTTTGAAATCTTTCTTATTATTTCGAATGGAGTATTGAAATCATTTCTTTATTCCTTAATAGGAATTTTTTAAAATATAAGGATTTCTATAAATGATGTCCATCATTTAAGTCAGTCAATTATAGTATAAATATTCAAAATCATAGACTAAATAAAAAAAGAAGGACGAATTACAATTATAAACATGTAGCATAGAAAATATTTATATACATACACTTTATTATCGTTCTTCTTTCTATTATCTCATACACACAGGCACACACTCCCTTTTACAGTCTATCAGTACTTATACAAAGATTATATCTAAGCATTGTATTGTGTAAGAATTATTAATATAAATTATAGATTGCAGGAGTAATCTCATTCGCCTTCGACAAACGAGGATTGTGTAATATAGTACATAAGAATAGTCTTGTTACGTAGAATATTTTTAGAAGTATTACGTTTACTTAGTTGTTACGTATGTTCTGCATAAGAATTGTTGCATCAAATTATGGATTTCAGGAATATAATGGGAATATAATCTCATTCGACAGTGACAAAAGATTGTATATTCTATTAAATTAGTCTTGTTAAATATATGTCTGTGTCATGGTAAGCAAGCACAGATTCCTGTAACGTATCTCTTTATTGCCTGGTCTTGATGCACTTACAATGTAGGTAGCAACTGTGGTGAATAAATTTCGAGTAGAAGTTTGGGCCAAACTCGTAAATTCTACAGGATTAACCGTTGACTCGAAAGGAAACTTTAACCCCATCTCGCTAAATAGCAAACCTACTCTTAACGAACGTGACTCAAAGTAACGATATGACTTCTCGTACAGCTCTGTACCTTCCATATATTTCACCTATTTCACCCGTTCTATCCATGGATGGTTAAAATTGTAGGATTTATGTGGTTCCAAAGAAGGGTAAGGGTGCATTGAAATTTTTATGCGAGGAAATCTTCTACGGTTTTAATGGAATAATTCCTCTGTTTCTGGTTGCTATTTAACCTGGTCGGGTCAATCCTTCCTGCTCCCTTGAATGGTAATCAAAAGGGAGCTCTAGGGCGTTTTCCTTTCCTACAAGCGGGATTAAAAGAGTTTTAAAGGAAGATAAGTAATAGTTATATGACAAAAAGTTCGTTGTTCCCAGAAATTTGTGTAAAAATTTATTGACATTTAGCAAGAGTAATTGCCAAAAAATATTCATACTTTTAAATGTAATATTAAAACTCTCCAACTTTTCACTAATTTTTAATATAGGAAAACGAAATTTTGAATTAAATTTCTTTCTTTCTCACTGTCTGATATATATAATACAGAAGTATTTTCAGTTTTAAAAAGAAAATTTTTCATGAATATTTCACGAAGATTTCATTGAATTTAACGTGTATAGATCGATATTCTATATTTTACTAGAGGAAGTCGCCTAGTTACTTAGATTTCGTTTAATAAAGGAATATTACCGTTATTCCTTTCAAATAAATATTATTCTTGTGCATTTAAGAACGTATCATTTAATTAAAATCTTTACGTAATTAAACAAGCGGATAATAAAGTTAATGTATGAATCGTGTTAGTTAAATTTTGCATAGATTTTCACATCCGCTACAAATGCAGTGTAAACAGTTTTATAATATATCTGATAAATGAGATAGCACATATTACTCAATAATGATTTCGTAACATCATAACCCGACCATCTCATTTTAAGATTTCATAACCGCTGGGAATTTCATTAGCACATTACAAACGTAATATTAAATCTGGCAACATGAAATATTTATATACGTGTTAAGCCTTGGAATGTCGTCCCGGTATTTCGTTCGGCCCTTTGTTTAGAATAGACCGTGTGAAGGCTCTGAAAGTTCTCAAGTACCATTGATGAGGCCCTAGGACTGCAATGTCCCAAGTAGAAGGTTGTTTATATCCTTACTGTCAGCGCCCTTTGATTCGTTTACCACCTAAGCCACCACTTAGGTAATCCGCAACAAACAACTATATATCACCCTTCAAGAAGACAAGTACAATTATCTAGATTGTTTAAACAACCACCACCACCGAAGGACGCTGAAGTTAACATACACCCCCAACATCATAGCATCCAATCAGCAGAGAGACCAGGATTATATAACCACCGAGAGAGTCAGTACCAGTCAGTCAGTCAATAACATTCGAAGAGTTCAGAAGAGTTATCCGGAACTACTACATAAAATACAGTCCACTATAAACACAACGTTCCTCAAGAAATTTGGTTCGTCATTAACCGTCGCCAATGGAGGACGACCTATTAACGATATACAATACGTAAATACACAAATACACAATTTAATGGTAATTAAACTGACATGGTGAACGAAATGGACGATGAAATAAATAGATACAATGATTCACGAATTCTCTACCCCGCGAGTTTTGATTTTAATGAAAATATATGTGCACGCAAAGCTCGAACGAGTTCCATCTGGACTGATCTTTTCATCGGTGGAAAATGACCTTGAGGGGGTAAAATAGACGATTAAAGTAAAAATTCCCCTGTGTGAAATCCCATTTATGAAACAAAAAAAATTGTTAAAATTTGTCGTTCATTTTATTTAGTGAGAACCATTTTCTACCGACAAAAAGAAATCTCCTGTATAACTCGTCATTGTTTCCGTACACACGTACTTTTATTAAAATCAGAATATTTATGTTGACCAGCGGCAGTGCTGCATTCTTTACCAAGAATTCAAAAATAGTTATTCTAATTAATAATTTCAGTTTATAAAGTAAAAGCATTTGTTTGATTAATCTGTCTTTATACTAAGTTGAAAAATCAAAATTTTTAATAAAAATTTTCAAATATGTAGAGTCACACAGTCTCTACTTCGCTGGAGAGTACCTCGGAGTACTCAGATTCACTGCAGTCTGTATTTTCGATTCGACTCCCAATAACGCGTAACTCTCGCAATCACAATTCTCGATCTTGACTCTCTCTAAGCTATCTTAATTCTGCCAATGAGTATCTCAACTCTAACGACTATCTCAAATCCCGCTCTATCTTCCAGAGCAGGCCCTTTTAAGCCCGTCTGGAAGGCAAGGACCTCCCCCGAAGGAGGAGAAAGCTCCCTCCACGTAACGCTCTGGGTTGAAAGGTATTCCTCCTTCAGGTTAGGCTCTCCGAAGGGTCACCCACGCGGGGACCCTTCCCGAGTGGTGCCCACGGACGCGTTACCCCCGGTTTACAATGAGGAAAACCGGGGTTGAGCGAGGCTACCTCACGTGGCCTGGCCCCAACTTCCCGAGACTCGTCTGGCCGCCAGACGCTAACGGGACCTCTATACCTGGTGACGTCTAAAAATATCCTACAAATACCTTATCCAGTTGTATCTGGTTTATTTGGAAATGTGCAAATATCTTGAAAAATATGTATAATATGGAAAAATGTTTCAAATTGGTATTGAAGAATATCAAGAAAGGCGTATAATAGTATTTATTTAATCTTGTGATAATTTAAAAGAATTATGTAAAGTTTATACTTAAATTCATGAATAGGAACCTATATTTTAGAGTGAGTAATCTTAGAGATAACAATGAAATATTTGTAATACGCCATTTTCTTATATTCTTTTACGTAAATCATTATCGAAATATAAAGTTTGAAAATTCACATTGTGTCGATAGTAAGATTGCATAAAGTATATATTGTGGGTAGATTGTGTTGTCGAACTTTATATTGATAGCCTTAGAAAGCAGACAAGGCATTGTTGAAAGTTTATATGTCGATAATGGTTCGTAGAAAATACACGAGTGATTATTACCATAAAAACGATTCAATGTCGGATATAAGAATTTGTAAAGAAACTATACACTCCGATATAAAAATTTAAATACGACTTTCATAGATCTTTTCAAAGTTACGGTAGATTCAAATAAATATTTCCACATGTCCTCCTTCGTATTCTGTTACATTTAACTGAAATATTTTTCTGTATCACGTGTATTATTCGGTATATCTTTAAAAAAATTGATACGATATTAAAAATATGAACACACTGTACACAGTTTCCTTTTTCTTCATTGTAAATCCCGTTGATCATGCCCACAGATTTAATGGTCTACCTGACAGATATTTAGAGGGCAAACTTAGATTGATGATGATTTCGTTTCTAACGAAACTATCCAGTTGCTGAATAGTTCATTCAAAATTTCAGAATTTCCACAATTAAATAATTACCATATAGCTAAGTCTTTTTCCAGTCAAGAGACAATCACTTAACAATTATATTGTTACAATAAAATAACCTAAAAAACTTACTCAGTTTGTTTGACACTATCCACAACGATGATACCCCATTGTTTCATTCAATCTTGAAAATTCTTGTCTTCATTCGATAATCCATCATATTTCTTAATTCACATGTTCTCGGTTTCCTTTTTTGCAACAGTTGTTTTTCTTATTTCCTAATAAGGAACTAGGTATACACGAATGATTAAATCCCTTATCTTATTCACTAGAAATCTTCGTTCGCTAGTTTGCTGTTATACGATATTAACTTACATCTTTATCTCAATTAAAATTTTTGTACATTTATGTTTCACACGCTCCTTTAAATTCACAAATTGGTTCATTTTGAATCGTGCTAGATAAAGGGTTACTCACAGAGCCATCAACTGTATAACCATAATATAATCATGTAACCACTATGTAATTACATAACCATAATGCAATCATACCGCAATTATCTAACATTCAACTGTTTGAGAATTATGTAGAGTCAGAATCAAGAGAATCCATATAGCTAGAACCAGATAATATACATTTAATAATCTTCAAGTATCTTGGAAATATGTAAATATTAATCGTATTTCTTTTTCATTTGATTAACATGCGTTCAATCACGAATGTACCGATACATGTGGAAAATTCTGCCAAAAAATGGATAGCATAATATATTAGAAAAGAATTCAAATTCATTCTATATATTATTTATATATTTAAGAAAATTCATATCCATTGTAATAGTTTGCAACATAATCTCTACAAATAGTTTAATATTCTTAATCTTCTAAGATACATATATATTGAAATTAAAAATCTAATGAAGAAGTAGCATGTTATACATCAATAAATAATAATTTCTTTCTAATATTTCGTATAAAGTCTATTCTTGTATGTATCTTTGAAAATATAGAATCTACAGAAATTCGCAAAAGTGTATTTTGTTTTTCGTATCTTTTGTCAATAAGTATAACTCCAGTTTATTCATCTATTTAGTAAAGGACTTGTTATACTTTCGATGTATAAATCAGGAGGTACAATCAACGTTACCCATAATGTAGAGACCAGTATCTGTATTAATCATTATGGATTAGGTTTTAGTTTCTCTTAGATCATAATATATTCAAAATTATATCAATTTCTTTGAATCCCGTAAATGTGATTTTGATGAATTGAATGAATCGCGTGTACTGAATTAATTACAAGTTAGCATTGATAAATATGTTGTCAAATTCCTTCTCTTAGACAACAACCTCTCTCTCTTACATACTCGTTGGCTGATAACTTCTTAATATTAAAACAATCACAATAAATGACTTGAAAGTTATTATCTGTACAATTGCTAACAATATACGATGTTTAACTGCGATTAGCAAAATCTGTGTTAACTTTTATTGGAATAAAAATGTGATTGTATGTATATGCATTTATCATACCACTGTAATTATTATTATCGGAATATAATATTTTTAGATGCACATTATAAGTCGATAGCTCCAGCGTTTACTGATAAAAATTCGATTAATTTTTGGAATTTCGTTTAACTTCGTTTCATCTCTTTTCTGTTATAGCCAAAAGTAACGTAGCTTTAGATTATATAACTTAATTCTAAGAAAAACCTTTTCCCTTCTCTCCTGTATTGCCATATCTCAAATATATATGAATTATCTGATTTTCAGCTATGAGCTGACAAAAGCAGTAAATAGAAAGAATCTATTACAAATTTTTGTGATTCATAACATTTAATAGAGACCATGTAAAGCTCAATC
Organism: Eufriesea mexicana; assembly: GCF_001483705.2. NCBI lineage: Eukaryota > Metazoa > Arthropoda > Insecta > Hymenoptera > Apidae > Eufriesea > Eufriesea mexicana. The sequence goes on along the minus strand of NW_016910740.1, from coordinate 1,493,287 downwards.
ATAATCTTATGAAGCATAATCTTAATACATACATGTTGGATAAGAGGGGGTAATTTTAACTGTGTGCAGCTCGGGCAAATCTATTAGTAGATTTGCTAATAATCCACAAGATACTACACTGATTAGCTTCAATATTCGGTTCAGAACTAGGTTCATCATGGTATTCAGTACAGTTCTCTGCACATCAAACTACGGCTCTACGGATTTCTACAGGATCTATGTTCTGGCCAATACACTTCACACCGGCTTTGACTTCTTTTCACTATTCCCTTCCGGCTTTAAGTCTAGAGCATTCAGGCCAATCACTGCTCTGAAGCTGTAACTGCTATACCAATCTTCTAAGTTTTCTTCTTTCGGAAACTTCTTCAGCGTCACTGCTACTTTAAGGTATTTTATTTATTATCAAACCTTGGGATGTTTCATTTTTTTCTCTTAACTTTCTTTTTCGTGATATGAATTTAATAAATATCAATTATAAAGTGATTGCACGTGTTAAATAAATAAATGTTTATGTAACGCATGACGTGATATATTTAATTTGTAATAAGTAGTTTCGAGTTTCAGGTATAATCAATATTTTACATACAATACATACATACAATACAATCAATATTTTAAATGGTAATAACAAAATAATTAAACAAGTGTATTTTAGTGTAAAATTGATATGAAACGTGTACTGTATAATGACCCATTTTATCAAAATATAATACAAAAATTGCGTACTTTGTTATGGTACAAGCAATGATAACAATGATAACTTTATTCCAAATATCCCTTTTCTAATTTTCGTCAAATATCAAATAAATATTTTATTCCATTCATTGATTTTATTTTTGAAATTAAATAATAATGCCATGTTTTTAAAACTAAAAGTGGAAGTATCCATACTAGCAGTTTCTTTCATTAAAATGGAATATTTCTCTTTAATTAAAAAATTTTACATCAGTTATGAAATATTCGTATGATTTAAATGAGACTGAGGAGAAGAAATATATACTGACTATAAAGTTGTAAGAGAAATTAATAGTGGAACTATTGAACAGTAATGTGTGTTCTATATATTATACAATAAATATTATGTAATATACTATCCTAAATACAGTATATTACCTACATTCCGAACATCCCAAAGTTCGGGTATTAGATGTAACGTAGCCTAAGTATTCTAATATACATATCCCAAATAACTTAATAATATTATATATAGCATACAAGATAATCAATTTAAACTTACTACCTAAATCGCTCGAAAATGATTTGAATTGTGGTATTCACTGGCATCGTTAACTTTTTCTACTATCGTAATGCATAAAATTTATATTTGCTGTTCGAAGGAGTACATAAAACCGAATAAAAGATTACAAATAGAACAATATATGTTCAAGAACTTACCGAGATATCGTTTAAATGACGTTTAATGTAAATGACACTCAGAATGTTGCCCATAAACTAGGAGTAAACTAATCATAACAATGAATACCATCCCACTTTCTATTTTGCAACTTTAGTTTGAAACATTTTTCCAGATAATAAGCGGTTTTCGAATAATTTAGGTGGCAGATATGGGTACTAGATGTAATACGTATATAGAAGACAGAAATATAAATACGTAGTAAATATGGCATAATATAGCATCTTAAATACAGTACATACTAGATAAAATTAATACATCATATCTAGTATACCCTACTTGTTCGAACATAAATAACCTAAATATCTTAATAATAATAATTTTAGCATATTTAGATAACAGTAACTAAATAATGGTTTTACGTCAATAAACAGGTAGGTATAATTATATTCTTATGTTAACGAAGATCAACATTAATTTTATTAAAAGCAGCTATTTACACGTTTTCGGTAACTGGAGAAACAAGAATACATCTTTTTAACTGATTTGGTAATTTTGGAACGACAATTAATAGTTTATTAATTTTTGAAAAATTTTGGAAAAGAAGGAAATGTTTGACCACATTTGAAATCTGTTTTATATACATACACTAACAAACTCAACAATAAACCAGTAAAATTAACAGTTATTAATACAGAAATTATTTCTACTAAAAATATTTCTGAGATAGGAATATATTTTGATTAATGTTAAGAGAAAAAACGAATATTTATTCGAAATAGGACGAGCTGTAGTAATAATATCTATCTACAATACAATCGTACAATGTTGTATTGAAATCTGACCTCGTCTGCAGAAGTGTTCACGTTTATATTAATTATTGCAGCTAAATAGGTACATTTTAATAATTTAAAAAATTGATTGCAATCACCTTATTAATATCTTCGCTTCCTATTATATCTATTTAATCCTGAAGGAGCATCAAAATCTCTGTAAACGTTACATTTTTGTTTCTAATAGAATCTACGTTCTTAATTACAAATTCTTATAATCGAGATTGAATCATTTCCTAAAGATAGTTTCTGTATTCTTAACATGAACATCTATCTAGACACAAACTTTCAAGTTTGATATGACATTGCTTTCTCTAAACCTATATGTACAAAGTCATCAGCACTATCTCTCCGCTGCGTACCTTAAATAACCCTAATGCTTGCAATATGTTTACTTTGAAACTCCATATCACGATACTGATGGATTGAGAATACGTAATTAATTAGTATTCTAAAAATATTTCAGTGCTATTTGTAAGAAAAACCATAAAGCTAAATTAAAACTGTGAATATAGAAATAAATATAAATGATTAAGATATATATAAATTACAGTAGAGTTCCGTATAACGCGGTATATAAGTACGTTTCAAAATAAAATAAAAGACATATTATTTTCTGTTATATTGAGAAAAGGATTATTTATTTATTTCTAATTCTTCGCTCTTTTAGTTTTATGGAACACGAAATCCTTGTAATACAAAATATTTTGTGTTAAAGAGGATCCTACTGTATAAATATCAATAAATAAAGAAATAAAGTACTAAATACGAAAAAGCAATATAAGTTTCTATTCGAAAATTTAACGTATGTTCGTGCGACTTCTTAAAGTCATCCCAAAGTCAAAATACACATTACTATCATATGTAATTCCATTCTCCCATCTCGATATCCAATAATATTCGTGCAAAACATTTTTCACAGTTTGAGTTTAACTCGATACTGAAAATTTTCCACTGATCAGTTATATTTTGTGACATTCCTCGAATTAGAATTAATTTTGTACGTTCTTGGAAGCCACGATACCACACAGAAAGTGGTCATAATCTATCGTGTGATTAAATTTAGATAGTCTGAATGGCTACCCTGTTGGTGATATGAGAGAAAAGTTTAAATCTGCGTCAAATAGATGGTACACAGAAAAAACTTCTGTAGGTACGCGTGTTCGTCCGAGGATAGAACAATCACGTCACAGTGAGAACAACGATTTATCTTGCCCAAAGTGTCAAGTTCTGTATGGTTCTTTCATGAAACCTCGCAACCTATTGATACGATTGCCAGCATGCGGACAGGAAGAAAAGCTATTAAACCATTTCCTGGGACAGTAGCGCATCAAATTTGGCGCAAAATTCAATTTTGATTCCTCTATATCATCACCTGAACCAACAAAGCTGAGAAAAGTTGATACTTTCCAGCAAAATGAAATTCTGTTTACATAAATATTTGTCTAAGTAACTACATACCATCTTTAATGTCATGCATTTTGACATATACAAGAGAAATTTTCTTTTCGTAAAATTCAGGAGATGAAATATTCTTGCTTAAAAACGCTAAAAATAACATGAAAGAAGTACTTCTCAAGAAATCATAGCGCTCACTATAGTCTAGGGAGAAAATTGCACCTCAACAGCAATGTTTCATTCACATTCCATTACAGATCTATTTATCTTCTTCAAAACGTAACATCATATACATACATGTTTAATACATGATTTCTTAAAATTAAATTGTTTTCGAAAATTTTCCCAAAATACTTTCAACGTCTTTCGAAAATTTTAATCATATATGCTTCTTTTATATATAAGATGTATATAAAATAATTATTTTCTTTTAAATTAAATTTGATTCTTATCCGAATATTTAGGGTGAATCTCACAATTAATTATTTTCAAGGCACTGAGACACTGAACAAGACAATCAGAAATTAAAATGAACTGATCAATCTTACACTTTAATAAAGTTGAACTAAAATCGCAACTGAATGTGTAGTATACTCATAGCACTCATGGTCGAAATAATTTTACAACTTACACCGTTGTATAAGTAACAACCTCTACCGTATATGTATTGACTTTTGTCACGTTCAATATTTAAGAGTGAGTCAAAAAAGGGTGATTTATATTACAGGAAAAATGGCCCAGGTGGTCATACCACAAAAAAATCGAAGCTATCACTTTGAAACCCGAGAAAATATTAAGAGTGTAAGCCTATCTAGGAAGTAATTGTAAAACAAATCAATTGATACTGTAACAAATTTCGTAAATATTTTGTAAAAGGTAAAGTATAGATATATTAAATTTCTTGTTAAATTTTTAATTTTTATTTGATTTAAATGTTGTAATTATAAATGTTTTTATTACATTTTAAATTACTGTTACATTAAATTCATCGTTAAATAATTACAAAAATGTGTAAATGTTTATTTGTCTATAAATAATCGTGTATATGAAATAAATGAAGGGACAATGTAATTTAAGAGCAATGATCTTTCAGAAAGAATGGTATTTTGATATTTATCATTAGTTGGCTCATTCTTTTAATAGTGTATATTCACGTAGCACGAAATTTATTTTATTATTGCTTTAAATCAAGAATAGTATGAATTATTTTTTAAACAATGTCGATTACTAAGTAATTGAATGAATGTGAAAATGAAATTTATGAATGTCATTGAAGTTCCGCTTTAAAGTGCAAAGTTCAGAAGTGGAGTAAGAGATATTCAACATTTTCAGGATATCATTGTACTATATGCTTGATAAATAATAGTAATAGATGAAATACCAAGCTTTAAATAAATTTCCTCCAAAACTCTATTTTCTGTGTCGTATCATTGTCATGGATATACTAAGGACTTCTTAATAGATGAAGTTTTATAAAATTTAAAATTTGACAATATCTTAACTCTCCTGATACACAAAGTTTTTTCCAAATTATTTTCGAAAAACAAGACAAACTTCATGAATGTGAAAAAGTCGTAGTGCTATAAATGCAAATATGAAAGAGAAAAAGAGAAAGAGAGGAAACTTTTCCTCGTTCTTTATCTTTGAAACTTTCCTCTTTTATTAGTTTCTCACTATATAGATGCAGTCAAAAGCAGAACTTTTCCTGTTAAACCTTTTTACATCTCGTGTACCGCATTTGTAATTTTCCATATTTCGCGTGATCATAAATTTTGTTTACGCTCGCAACACACTACGAGGTATCGAAAACGCTGACATACGTGGGATTAATCACGAATATCTGGATGGAAAGGAGGACGAATAATTTATAATCTACGACGTTTTTATCGAATTACATTTTAAAACTTAATGATGCGATAAATGCGCGTGCACGATGTTCGCGTTGCGTGATGTGTAGTGTGCGTGTCTCAAGGAGTCCCGCGAGACGCACAGGGGCATGATGGTTACTCTGTTCGCTCCGCCTGACTTTACCTTTGATGCTCTCGAAATCTCTACTTTTAGATTCTTGACAGCATGTATTAAGATAATTGGATACGTTACGTAGAAACGCTTTTTGTTGTGTCAAATAGTTAATATTGACTTTGTATCTACATCGATGCTTTGAACAACGCTCATTGAAATTCTGTACTAGAAAATAAACTGCTGTATTTGAGAATCGCTAATTTTGTACATGATCATCTTTAAATACAAGGTAAGAGTTAATAATAATTGTTGGTAATGTTTGCGAGGGTCCATTCCTTAGTTGAGGTCTGTTGTTTTTTAAATTTTAACGAGGTCCAAGTGAAAACGTTGTTTTTATTGTTTGAAGTATATTTTTATAATAACAAAATATCATTCGAATATCATTGAAAATAATAAAAACAGTAGAAATATAATATAATATCGAAATAAGTTCTATGTTTTCGTAAGAGAAGATAGAATGTAATGTGTATCAATTTTCTGTTCAAACTTTCAGGAAAGAATATTTTCATAATATAACATACCAACATCGTGGGAAATTGACAGTCATAATCCTTCACTACCACGAGAAAGATAATTGTCAGATACATATATTCAAATTGATGAAACTTCGGATACATTAATGATTGTTAATGTATTAAATAATAATACAGAAATAGTTTACTTCTTAATAAGTGACTTACTATTAAATAGATAGTGGTAAGAGAATCAACAGACTAGATTTATGTATACAAATAAAGCAAACAAAACTGTATGTCATCTTGAAACGACACATTTTTCGATGCCATATTTGGCATTTACAAATGAATATAAAGATTGGAATATTTATCAGTGGAAAAACGAAAATTAATTTCATATACTTGTATTCCTATCGATCAGACCTACATTCATATTATCAGATACATTTTTGTGAGTCATGTACGGTACACATGAAATTGCATTGGAATCCGAACTATATACTGGTGACGACTTTGTACCTTTGTTAACTAATTTTTCAATATTATTCGTATTTTCAAATGGAAAATGGTATTTTAATCGCGAAAAGGTTGGATTTGGCTTAACGCACGTGGTGTCCTGACGTTCGAGTCTCGAAGCAAGGCGATCATAAAGCAATTTGACTGGTCGTGACGACTGGTGTACAGGGTGATTCAGAACACATGGGCATAATTCCATCCTTTGTTGGCGGATATTACATGTGCGTGGCATAATATTTTTACTTATCACCTGGAATATCGTGTAACGCTTACATAACGCTAACATAAAATGATTCTACCATTATCATTATTCTTATCATTATTGTCGATACCCTAAAACTTAACAAAATTTGTTCGATTCGTTTTTTCAATAGTTTTCTATATATTCTGTTAGTCATTATTTTTCGACTTGCACTTCTTTTAATTAGTTCTCATTTGCTAAGTGCTTCTGTTTCTACTTTTTTATCTCTTATTTACATGTTTTCTCAGGAATTGTTCAAAGTGAACTCTTGTAGTTTATTTATGAGCTTCTGAACATGTTATTATAAAATTCCTCAACTTCTAAACTCTCAACTTTTCTCGTTTGCATTTGCCAGGTGTTGTTATAAATAATTCGTAGATAATCTTCATCTTAACCTTCTTCATTAATCTATTATAAATAGAAAAAACTTTAGGTAGCTCATAAATAAAATCTAGAGAATTTAAGTTTAACTAGTATTGTGGTTTGTTTGTAAATTCCATCCCAATGTTATCTATGAGTGTACTATGGATATATGAAACTTCAGATACCCCATAAATAAGACTTCTGAGGATTGATTTAACAAGCTGACTAGTTGATTTGCCTATCGCAATGAATAGTACTATAAGTTCATCAGCATTACCCAAAACCTATATTGATATCACGTGCAGCTTTGACCACAGGATGATGAAGTTGAGACTCATAAATGAATTTGAATTTCGTATATATTCGTTACCCTGTTGTAAACAGAATATTGAATAGCACCTAATATTATTTTAAATAACAGAGACGAAACGAAGGAGCAATAAGTTCTAGATATAATCTAATTCACAAATTAACACACTCAATGAGACGTTTTATATACTAATAATTGAATTTATTAATTGTTTTTAACATTATTATATATATTATATTATCATATGAATTCATAAATTATAATTACAATTATAACTCGTTCTAATTAATAATTAATAACTTGTAATTGTTAATAACTTATTAAATATTTCTATAAGAATTATAAATTTATTTTGTTTTCTTATGTGAAACTATTTCCGTAATTACTTATTTTATTACTTCTTTCTCACCTTCTTTTCTTCAGTCTGTCAACATTATTATTCATTTAATTGTATTATTGTAATATTCGGAAAATAATATTTTTTATATTGTAGTTAAGAGTCCTTCGGTCCGATAATTTATTTATAGTAAATAAATACTAATTGATTCGTGCAGATACATTGTGACATATATAAGAATGATACGATCATGATAATGACTATGTAAAAATTATTTCGAACCTGACTTTTTGAAGGTAACTTAAAATATTGCAATCTTACAATTTAACTTAGCATAATCTCTGTTTAATCATGCAACAATTACTCGATATATCTAGTTTACGGTGTAGTAAAGACTATCCTCTGCAAGTTTCTAGTGGGTCTCCTCTTGCAAAGTAGTATAGCGATACTCGGCGTGTTCTTGTTAGGTAAATGAAACTTTAGCGACAACGCGAAATTTTCTTCAAGTTTTAACTTCTCGACCTGGGATACCAATTCCCTACGACCGGTACAAATTATTTCTAATTTATCTTTCGAAGTTGCTGAATTTATAATATTTTCATGCTTTCGAGGATAAGCAAATATATAATTCGAAGAACTTGAAACAATTAATTTTCTTACTCGAATCATGTTCTAAAAATTAACATATTCTGATCATGAATTCGTTTAAAAAATTTTGTAGAAATTCTTAAGAGTTTTTATCACAATGTTATTGGGTGTGTCATATTTTCAAACGACTAAGGAGAATTAAAAGAAATTTATTAATATAAATTCTAAAATTTTGAAATAAATTTTAGTAACACCATATACTCGTCTCAGACAAATATTAGTCCTTGAATTGCAATATATTTGTTGGTAATAGTACCTAGACATACAATTTAATTTTTCTCAATACCATAGAGCAGCAGTTGATATAAAAATTGGACCAGTTCTCAAATAATTTGGCAGTATATTTCATTATTTATACTGTCGGATATTTTTAGGGTTCGAGGGCGAGTGCGTAGAAATGCTTGGGCTCTTTCTCGAAAACGAGGGATAATACACAGCGACCTCGAATTCGGCTCTGTCGTTTAGAGTGTTAATTGCAGTGCGTGCGGAAGGACAAATGACAGCGCGCAAGAATTAGTATGGATGAGATATCTATGACTGTACTGAGTGCGAAGAAGGAGCAAAAGTTTAGAAAAGTCTGTGCGTGAAAAAATAGAGGCTGTGGGTTTAAATAAGGGTGCAAGGGCACGGGCGAGTCAGGGTGTAGTAGTGCGTAAAGTAAGCCGAGTGTTTAATATTACCGTCGTGTTAGCGTTATGGAATTAGACTAGCCTTAAATTGTACCAAGCAATAATTTATATTTTAAATATACATTGTCGTTATTAAATTCAAAACCGTGTTGTTTCATCCGCGCGTGCCCTATCCCTACTTTCTCCTATCCCTCATCATACAATACTGGATCTCTTTGTTAGGAATTTACATATCAACATTAGAAATAAATGAATATCGTTTTAGAATATATTCCAGATTGACTGTCCTGGCTATCGAGGGTCCACCTTTTACATGTGGGTACCCGAACGTCCTTTGACTTCGCAGGGGGTACGCGTTGCGGGACGGTTTCGATGGTTTTAATCTTTCTAGAATCGCGTTCCTCGACACATACACCAGCGCCTTGGCATGTATGGGCCCGATCGTCCTTTGGCTTTGCTGAGGACCCGTATCGTGGAACGCTTTCGATGGTTCTAATCTTTTTATAACTATGTTCCGAGACACAAAGACCCGCGTGATTTGCAGCCAGCTGTAGAACATTTGCGTGACTGGTCGGTTGTCGAATGCTCTTGATATTTCGGGGATCGAGCTGTTCGGTGTGTATCATGGTCGCTGCAATCATGAATCCTCCGAATAATATTTGACAAAAATGCTACAATTCTAATATTTGAATGAAAAAAAAGCACGTATATTTAAACATAATGCTAATATACGAGACAGAAGTATAACACAATGATGAATAATATATATATGTTATATAATAATGTAGGAATGGTAAACGAGGGACGCTCGTTTATTAGGGTAGATTGTCCTCGCCTGGAACTCAGGTCTATAGGACCCGTTAGTATCTGACTGTCAGATGGGCCGTAGGAGGTCGGGGCCAGCCCACGTGAGGTGGCCTCGCAACTCTGGCTTTCCCTGCCATAAACCGAGGGTGACGCGGCCGCGATCACCTCTCTGGAAGGATCCTCCCGAGGGTGACCCTTCGGAGGGGCTAACTCGGAGGGAGAAGTCTCCTCCACCCTTGGCCTTGGGGTAGAGAAAGTCTCTCCTCTTTCGGGGAGGCGCTTGTCTTAGACCCTTAGTCCCTTAAAAAAGCCCGTTCTGGAAGACACAGGCAGTGAGAGTTACAGTTGGAGTCACAAAAGAGTCCCAGAAGAGTTACAGTTAAAATTATAGTCACTGAACGGTTAGAGAGCAGTCACAGAGGAGTTACAGAGGAGTCAGTCAGCAAGAGTCAGTCTGTGTTTGTAAGCAGCTCATCCTTTGAATAAACGATACTGTCATTGTTAATCACAGAACGGCGTCTTTGTACCACCCGCGTCCAGCCTGCAAATTTCTCCCTAGAAATTCGATAAATTCCTATAATAATATGAGTAGCTCCAATTAGATAATAATTACATATTTTTTCTTACTTATGTTTAGATATATTGAATTGTATATCGCATAATATTGAATTGATGGAACGAAAAGTTATGAACAAAAACTAATGTTCCTTAGCCACTTGTCTATGTTATACCGACTACTGTTAGCGAGAATCATAAGCAAATTCCTATCAAAGTCACATCGATTGTCTTTTTGCGATTGATTCGTAGCGTGAGCGAATAATTTTGTGACGTGAAAAAGTGAAAAAATTAATGACTTGTATTTTTGCAACTATAAATTAAAAGGTTTTACTTTTTTTTATGATTTTGTTACACCTGTCTGTAAATAATACATATCCATCAGAAGAAGTCTGAAAAACTTCTTCTTTGTTTGGTTACTTCATTAATCTTTATCGCATTATCGAGTTTGCAAATAATTTTGTGACTCACTGTATGTATTTAAATATACTAATAGTCTTGAAGTGATGTCATGATTCTTGAAAACAATTTAAGAAGGATGAAGTGTTATTTACAAATAATATATTACATAAATGTATATTATATTCATTTTCTAGTGCACAAATAAAATTATATAAACATATTTACATTTATATTTATATTTTATTACATGAATATATCATAAGTTCAGTATGCTAATAGAGAAATATAAATATTTCAAATTAATTTTGTTCAATACTGCATATTTAGCCTAAAGCAACTATTAGTCATTCTAATACAGCTGTAAGCAAGTGACATATGGAATTAAACAAAGCGTTATGTATTACATTTGTACATCACTTCAATAGATCGACAAAGACAACAATCAATATGGGAATTCCTCGATATATATTATTCGAAATTCCTAATTTCTCTACTCATTTCTTCGCAAGCTCTGTAGCCCTCTGTTTACAAGGAATTTCTCCAATCTGGCGTTTCACTTTTCGTAACTACTCTCCACGGTTTTCATCAATTTTAAATCCTTTCTAGATCCAATAAAAAATCCTAATAGCCTTCCAATTTCCAATATCCACGGTCGTTTTAACTTTTCCGATTTTCACCTCCTCTAAAGGAAGTCAGCCTGATTTCGTACGACAACTAAACACGTCGACAAGCGATAACCAAGCATCATTATCCTTCAACAAACAGATTCTTGCCATCAACGTTGCTGACGTACTCCGTTGATTTTCTCAAGCGTCGTAAGTTCAAAGAAAACTTTCCTCTCGTGATAGAATTCTGCAACGGAGCGAAAAACAATGTGACCTACACCACATTGAGAATTTTTATACTGATTTTTATAATTGCTACACTATCCTATTTAATAATTATTTAGTAACATCGTTATGTAATATAACTCAATTTAATAATGATAATTTAATAACAATGGCAATTATTCTTCCATCATTTCCTCATGTGCACCGAAGCGTTTTGGGAACTGTCAAAAAATATGTTTAACATTTAACTACTGACATCTAACAGTAAGTAGTTTCAAAATATTTGTAAAAATATTGACAGTGATTACGTTAGACTAAAGGTTAAAGCCACTTCTATTATGTGGTCGAAAGATTAATTCCTCATTAATTGTTATACAAAAACAGAAACGAGTTATAAGAGTTAATTTAAAGGGATCCAGGGAGTTATTTTAAGATATAAAGAAATACATTAGATGGTAACACTGTTTTGCCATTAGATCATAGTTGCGTGACTGTACAATAATTAATTTACAATTAGTCCTTTCAAAAAGGAATGCCAATACTTTGTAATGAATTTTAATTTTCTAATGGGAATGCAGGAACAAATGGAGGGTAAGAAGAGTTAGTAAGAAATGTCACAAGCTTTATAGGCAAAATAAATTTCTACTACTTAAAAATCTATCAGGAAGAAACTAAATTTAATAAATTCAGTTGTATCATTTATAGTCCGAAGTTTCTACGATTAATTGTATTAATATATCCGAAAAAAATATGTGCAATCGTAATTGTTATAATTTCAACTGTCATTGCTAAAATTTACACTTAAATTCCCAATATTTTCTCCTTACCCTTCAGATACTTTTTATCCTTGTCAATTTCTCAATTTGATCTTCAGCTTTAAGGACGTTCAATATACCGTTATTTATTAATATTATTATTCAATATGATTTTATATAGTAACAATAAGAATATTGATTGAAGTATGTTGATAGAATGCAGCACATTAAACTATATACACTTATTGACAAAAGTTAATAGAGAGTTTCTTAACTTTTGTCAGTAAGTGTATTTTAATAAATATAAGCGAAGAACATATGGAGAATCAGAAATTAATGTATAAATTTCTTTTCGTTTCTAACAATCCACGTTCTTTCTTGATAATTTCTCTTTTCTTTTTGCGTTATCGCGTACGCGCGTTACTCTCATATTTTTCACAGTTTCGCAGCGTTGCTCGTACATATTTATATATACCAGCTTCACTCTCAACAAAATTAATATTCGAATCTTGAGGAAATTATGTTTAACAAATTTTACGTTGAAATACCTCGAGAGAATTTAATAATGAAGACAAATGGAGTATATATAGTTGCCAAAATTCGTGCTGTATTTTCGTTCTTCGTAAAGTGCATAAAATAACGTTGATTATTCATTTTCTCCAACGTGAGTCACATAAAGCTTTATAACATATTTTCTCTGAAACTACTGCACACAGCGATGTGATCTTCTTCTAGTGAAATGAAACGTGTACGAATCCAAATATGCTTCAAAAATGAATATAAAGATACGATAAATAAATTATAACAAATAATAACTAATTAATACGCTCCTTTATTTGACCTATAAATTTCGTTCTATTAATCCAATAATTCGTAAAACGGTGAACTAATCTATTATTATTCGCTACAAGAAAATGTTGTGGAATCTAATAACGGAGAACTTTAGAGAAGCATCGATGGATGTCAAAATAAATTTATTCTTGCTATGCAAATTGCTTTATTAACTGCTTAAATTGGTCTCCATTCATTTCTAAACGCTTATCGATTCCTTTAACAATGATATTGCGTGTATCTGACAATATCAATGGGAATACAGATTTGTTTCACTGCACATGTCCAAGAAGGACTATTGGCTCCACGTATTCTCACTGTTGACTTTCGAAAACCTATGGGATGTGCTGGCTATGAGATACTCTGACGTATAGTCGATTCAACGTGTCTGGACACCAAAGTTTATAGCAATGCGTGCGTGATCAGCGACGTGACTTCTGTTGTTAGTGCAGTTATTGGTTGACTCTCTTATGCCTTAGAAACGGCTATCGAGTGTTGTTCTCACTGCCCTTTTAAAAGAAGTTCGTAAAAGTAGCTTTCTTTCCTGCATTTTTAATTTCAAGTCAAAATTTTCAAAAAATTTATTTAATTTGTTAAATGTAAATCACAAGCCTTTGAAAGAATTTCTTTAGAATCATGGATAGATATATATGTAGGATTGGAATGAGTACGGCCATGAAGGACTGTCAGGAGCGTTTGAACTTGGAACAAAGGTGACTGTGCGCAAGAAGATCGAATGGATGTGTATGACAGAGACGAGTGGAAGTTAGTTTATGAGTGCGGCATGTGTTTGAAGTACCTGGGCCACCGAGATTGCGGGGAAAGGGTCATGATTGGGAAGGAAAGCCTGAGTGTGAAAAAGGGACAGAATGAATGTTTAAATAAGGGTGCAAGGGCGCGGACGAGTCAATCCAAGAAAGTCAGTCGAGGACTGTGTCAAAGTGTAAAGCCAGTTAATTTTAAGAAAGATCAGAAGAGCGTGTCATTCTATTTATAAACTTATTTTATTCTATTAAGAAGCCAACAGTACTATCTTACAATTAGTCAATCCACCCAAATACGATCCCTACATACATATAAGGACTTGAAAATGAATTGGCCCTTTCTGATTACGTGCAAATTATCTGATGTCTAGTCTCGTCAGGCAGACAAACTGCATCTAGTAGTTCATGTATTATCTTGTAGGTCTAACCTCAATTCTTCAGAGGAAATATGTATTGAAAGAAAATTTCCAATTAAACATTCTCTTTTTATATATGCATAGATACTTCTTTAAATCAATCACCAGTCATCCAAATTTTGAATAGACCAGTTACATATTTGTAAATAGACTTTTTTGCCAATGTAAGTCCGCCATTATGTACTTGGACATTTCTGTTACGTAGAGCTATCGAGCTTACAAGGACAGTGTGAGATATATAGTGCAGGACCATGTGAACTCTGTTTTTAAGGTAGACGGAATAGGACAGTGGTAAAAAGGATAGCTGGTGTAGCCAACCGATTCCCTAGGGATCACCATTCAATGGTCCTGAGCGGTCAATATTCGTAAAGTCCAACATACCCGTCGTTGAACATTGGATCCCTCATTCTCGCAAGCACTCTCCATGATCACACACGAACTAAATCCCTGCTATGAACCATACGAGAGCAAAATAGCGTCGGGGTAATTGCTTTCGTTGACCCTTAAAAATATTTAGCTACTAACGTACATAATGCACGTCGGTTTCAAATGTTTCGATCTCCTGTAAAATTTGTAATTACAGGGTGGTATCCTCAACTTGCACTCCTCGAATAATTTTTAAAATGTTCGTTAAATGAAAAATATTTCTTACTCACAATTTGCACGATTTGAATAAATATATTATGTATCGCGTGTACTTTTTTGTAAGTAGGAGAATTTTAGAGATTTGAACGTCACTTTACTTTCCAAAATATATTTCTCATACCAAAATATAGAGAAATATCGAATTCTGGTAAAAAAATGTTTTTGTCTGAATCTAATAGTTAACGAGTAAGTTGCTACATTTCTTTAAAATTTTCTTTCAATATTATAGAGTTGGAGATTCAACGATGTCACAGATTTCATATAGAGAGTGGACCATATATTTTACGTTCACTTCGTATTTTTTCGCGTGATAACGTTTGTTAAGGAAAATTCAACCAATTGCTATACAAAGTCATTAATTCTTGTAAAATGTTACGTCATAAACTTACGCAACTTGCTTCTATAAACTTACGTCATAAATTTGTAGATGTCTAAGTTAAATAACCTTGAATCGGAAAATTATAGTATTGATTAAAAGAGGCACAGATATACACATGATGTACAGATATATACATGACTAGCTTTGTATTAATTGGAAATATCAATTAGTAAAATTGCCAAATAGTTTCAAAATAAATAATGGACAAATTGCATTAATTAAATTTCACGATGTAAATATATTCATAAACCTAAACGTAACAAATTTCTCAATATCAATATATTCATGTATTTTGACACAATAAATTTGGTAATATAAATATACGCAGTTAGTTTTATAATAATTCGGGTTAATATTTCGAAGTGGTAAATACTATAGTGCAGAACTAAATTAATATAGTAAACGTGTATCACGTACCTCCGAGCCATTTTGTTTGTCCACTGGTTCTTTATTTTATGGAACATTATGTGAGTATGTTATAGGTCCGCGTGCTGAAAGCTATTTTTCAGAGTTTATACTTTACTTTTTTGTTTTTTAGATAAATAACTGACTTTATTTTTCCGTGATAGGTATCTCTAATCTATTAAAAATAACGAAATACTCTAATTTTGCAATTTCTTATGCACATTAATACACCACGAGTATTTCCATGTTTCCATGTGTTTATCATGCAGCACTGGTCTAATATTTCACGTATTATTACCAACCAAACATTTCTCACTCTGTAAGTATTATATAATTTATCGATAACTTAAAATAAATTAGAGACTAGCTCTTTTCGCTTTCTCGGAGAAGAATGTTTCTAAAAAAAGAAGATATTAGTCAAAGAAGAACACAAGTGCACCAATAAATTGCTTATTGGAAATTGCTTCATGGAAACTGCTTCTTGTTGAATGCACAGATTAAGAAAATATCGATTAAAATATCGATTGAGTTATCGTTGGAATATACATAGAAATAAAATTTGAAAATTATCCTAACATTTATACGTCTTTTTTATCTATCAATCTGCACAGGTTCTTACTCGAGGACAATTTTCGTTTATTAATAGTCCATAGATTAGTAGCTTTAACGTGTTTTACAAATTATCAATACTTATTAAATTACCCATAAACATCTTCTCTCTTTTTATTAAGAACCATTTATTTACGATAAATTATTTTTCTCAAATTTATATTGCGTCAATCCTATCCCCAGGTATAACGAAGCTTATGAATGTCGATACTATCGGTATTTCCCGTACAACTTTTTCTAGTTTGTACATCGACAGACACACGAATAGTCTGAAACAGAAAAGTCTAATCGATACAAACATATTTTCGAGTTTATTAGACACGAAGGTTACTACGAGTAAAAAGTGAACCTAATCTCGCTGAGTGTCAGAGCACCGGTTCTATCTGAACGGTGACTGAATCCAGGAACTGTAATTTTGAGCTCCTTATATTCCCTGAAAATCGACCAAAAATCGGTAGTAGGGCAAGCTAGTATGCTTCGTGTACGAAGCATGCACCCATTTAACGTGAGTCAGCTCTTTCCAAGGGGTGCATTAATCTAAACACCACAAGTTTCGCCTTCGTGGAAATTCGTACGTAACATCTTAAATCAATTTTTACCTCAAAAACTATTAATCGTCGTCTTGTTTTTCTCCTCCTTTTTTTCTCTTTCTTAATTTCATTTAGCATACTTAGAATTTTTTAAACAATTCTTTTGAGCTCAGACGTTGTTCACGATTTACCTATGTTCGATACAAGTTTGTACAAGTTTAATTGCTTTACTTCGGGGTTACATATTCTTTTGTTCTTCAAACGTGTGCTCGTTGAAATTGATTTTTGATATTCATGGGATGCACATGTTGCAAATACGGTACGTAAGAATTGATTCGCTTGCGCTGTTGTGTCCCGGACACTGCAACTCGCTCGGGGAGTTTCGCGGGGTTGTAAGGCCCGTTTACGCTGCTGCGGCAATGTTGCTGGGATGCGGCCTACTCTAACTCGATAGAGCTAGGCCTGATTATGGTTGAACTGCAGAGGGTTCTAATAGTAGACAGTCTCCTGCGCTAAGTCGTTGATGGGTCTCGATGATGATAGTGTGTGTGGTCTTAAAGTTTTTAGGAAGAATCCTCTCGTGACTGCTCTGTCGGTGGTTTTATAAGATTCGTCTGTCAACTGATTGGTTGTGAATAATATTGGGGAGTATGCTAGCTTCAGCGTCTTTCGGTGGTGATGGTTGTTTAAACAATCTAGGTCCTTATGCCTGTCGTCTTAAAGGGTAATATATTGTTGCTCGTTACGGTTTACCCAAGCTGTGGTTTAGGTGACAATGAGCGTATAGAAATCAAGGGACGCTGACAGTAAGGACATAAACCAGTCCTCCACTTGATCTGGGACATTGCGGTCCTAGGGCCGCAACATACCCCTTATACAATAATAACGAGCCTAACTCGTCGTGAGTTTTTCACGCCACGCAAATCCAATAAAGATGAATAACACTCGCATTAAATTAAAATTATATTATATTATATTGGTTAACCACATACTTTAAAGTGGGAAAGGTTACGATCAAATACGATTGATTGATTAATGTGTGGATTTGTTTAAAGGTGAATCCTGGCACATCTAACATCCACGAAATTGCGCAGTATGTGAAAAGGAGTAAGATAGAAATGGATCAGCCTTCAACCTGGATATCAACGAAGAATTTTTATAGGTTATGTTTCTATAGATCCTAAAGTGTCCTAGTATAATTGTTTATATCATACAATTTATATTATAATTTTTTATATTATTCCTAACATGATGGGAAAGCATTAAAAAATTGTAAAGTTTGAAATATCTTTATCTATTTCTACTTTTACCTGATCGATGGAACAAATAACGATTCATTAGCAAAATAATCATTTAAAAACTACGTGGATGGGTTTGCTATATTAATAATAAGTATATACCAAGCATATCTGAGAAACTGTGAAATTCTTATTGTACAGGTTTTCGTATGTCATATAGTTATGAAGTTATTGAACTAGAGTTGGAAAATTTTTCTTAATTACGTAAGTTATTTTGTATATTACAATGGAAGCTAATTATAGCCTTACAAGGTTATAAATATATTCTATGTCTTTATTAATAAATAGTGCCTCAACAGTATCACAGTTTATCATTTTAGCTAACATGTTATTACTTCGACGTCTTCAACTACACATATGTATTTAGTTGTATCTATGTTTGCATAAAAAAAATCTGAGTAAGGTACAATAAAAGTTTTATTATCAAAATTGTGATTTCCCGAATATAAAACGAGTCACGTGCACACGTATTCAAATAAACAAATTTAAATAAATAAATAAATAAAATTGAAATCAATCACGAATTTGAAAATTTAGTAAACGTTATATGGATTCAGAATGTTTAATATGGATATTATTCAAAGATGAATAAACATAAGTAAAAATAATCCAAAGTATAAAACTAAGCATGGTAATGGCATTATAATGCTTAATCGGTACTTGATACACATAATTGCATAAGTGAATGTACGATGGAATGCAGTAATAATTCATGTGTACTATTTACGTACAAAAACTGAAAATGTTTCGCACTTCAAATGTATTGCAAATTAAGAAATTCATTATACAAAGCAAGAAGCTCATGAAATTTCGCTACTTTGCGCAAAGTAGTTTATTATTTTATTATTATATTTATTATTTTATATTTATTATTATTGTAGTTATATTATTTTATTGCGGTACAAATTAATGTAACATAACGTAAGTGACAAAATTATTTTTTTGAAATTTCTAACTTATTCTATAATTACCAACAAAACTGTGTTTGAAGTTAAGAATAAAAACAATTAAAATCTAGTACAAAATTTTTATGATATTAAACTGTACTTAATTATTATACTTAACCCATTTTTACTTTACTATAAACTAGTGACATAACAACTACATGATTATCATCTTCTAAAAACTATTATTAGATAGGATATTATTCTTCTAGTTGAATAATACTATTTAATACTATTTAATAAATATATATTCACAAAATCATTAAATAATATATTATTTATATTAAAGTAACATAAGACAATTTTCAATATAAATTATAAATTTATAAATTTTATTTAATTTTGTATGTACATATTTATTTGCTTATTTAAATTATTTACTCATATATATATTTTTTCTTTTTCTCTTTATTGTTTGATGAATGCAAGCAAATTACGAATTTTAGATATATTATTTATATGATTAAGATATAGATATTTTATTTGAATAAAGTACAATACCTATTCAACGAATACTCAACAGAAGGTGAAATTAACCACCCTACTTTAACGCTATACGTTGAAATGGCACTGTGCGCCACGATGGTTCTTATTTACTTTATTTTAAAGTACCCAAGTGATTATTTTAATGCGAACCTATTCATCGGAATGTAGCCTGGAACTATTTCGCAGTTATCAGTTCGATGGTTCGATGCTTCGATGTTTCTATGCTTTGATGCTTCAATGCTTTTTACAGCAGGCTGAGTACCGTAACATAGATACGTCATTCCGCAAAATTAATGCATCAATTTGGAACATGCACTCCTTCAGTACATTCGTTTCAAAGATTTCGCTCTTCCATTGACAAATTGATCATTAACATTGATAAATTACTTTAACGGTTCAAGCTTCTTTTGGCAATGATGAATGATTGAAATTTGATCCATTTTTGATCCGATGACAGTATGAATATCGTGTATCGATGAGTCGAGATTATTAAAATTGATAAATGTGAACTAAATTTGTAATGAGAATTCATCAAATTAATAGATAAAAAATAAAAATTATAAAATAAATATTTACAAAACTAAAATCTGTTTTGAACGTTATGCATCTATGAATCCAAACTGTTAATATTTATAGTAAATGCGAACTTTTAAGAGTAACGAAAGAAAAATCGGAATTACAGAATATAACATATTATATAATATAATATGTATATAATAATAATAAGGTAAGTGATATCTGATTTGAACATTATATTATAACGATAAACAAATGTCGTTATGATTTGTAAATTCTCAAAAAGTGATTTTATGTATAACAAAATAACACGAAATTATAAAATAAGCTTTTTTCTAATCAAAATATATAATATTGAACATTATATGATAATGAAACCAAATTTTTGAAATTTACAATTACGTACAAGTATAAGGAAGCTAATTTTAAGTGTAACGCAATATTATATAAAACTTACAAGTACACGAGTTGATTTCAAACATTGTAGAATAAGTGGAAATTATAAAATAAACCTTTTGCGAAACAAACCTATGTTGATCATTACGCAATAACAAGCTAAAGCTGTTAAAGTTTACAAATACATGAGAATTGATTCGATATATAAAAAGATACGTCTAAAATATAAAATAAATCGTATAAATCTGAAACTAACTGTAAGTATGTGTATAAACAATTACAAACACATGAGAACAGATTATAAGTATAATAAAGTAGATAAAAGTTATAAAATAAGTCTTTTTTAGATCGGTAGATGTCTATATTAAACATTATATAACAATGAATCAGAATTGTCAAGCTTTATGAGAACTAATTTTATATATATTAGAATAAATTGAAATTATAGAATAAATTATTTTATTAAATAGAACCTAAATTAAACATCGTGCAAAACCAAATTAAGATCAAGATTTGGGAAAAATTCATAATTACATAAGAACTGAAGAAGCAGAAGAAATATCAAGAATTATAAGAATAAAGAATAATTTATAAGAATAAAGAAGTACAATAAATGAGATATGTTACGTCTCAAACACTGTAACTCTCTCATTCGGAGTTTCGCGGAGTTGTAAGGCCAGTTACACGGATGCGACCTACTCTAAATTAATTGAGATAGTCCTAGTTGGGTTTGAACTAAAGAGTTCTGATGTGCGACTGTTCTCTGGCGCTGAGTTTGATCGTGGTGGGTTTGTCTTGACTGCTTTAGATTAGAAGTAGAACTGTTTGTGGCGATTCGTCTTGACTTCTTTGGATTTAAGAGAGAACCCCCCGTTCGACTGCTATCTTCATAGTTTTATAAATTCGTATGTATTCTGATTGGTTGATTTGTGGTGTATATTAGATCCGACATCTTTCGGCGGTGATGGATGTTTAAACAAATTGAGCCACTGTAGGCCATCGTCTCAAGGGTAATTTATTGACCCCTGCTAAGGTTAACCCAAGTGGTGGCCTGGTGACGACTAGTGTCCGCGAATCAAGGAAGGCTAACAATAAAGAAAAAAACCAGTCACGCAACAAGATATATCGGGAAGTCTTTCATACAAAATAATCGATTTGAAAAGAATCATTTGTGCAATATTCTTCCACAGTGTAGAGATATTACTTTTCTACTTTCTTTGTTCCACTCAACACACAATCAAACATCCAACGAATTAAGCACATAAGTCATTGACCACATACTTGGAACGTAATTTATAATCGGCCATTGTGTCAACTCACATCGGTCACTACCAAGGATCTTTAGATCTATGTATATATTTACAAACTATTGATCTATTCCGACTTTAGTTGCCTCGATGTTTGCTTTAAATCTTGTCTGATTAGGAATAGTATGGCTGATAAACCATTTGCTTGGAAAGCTTCGTGGGCGCCTTTGGAGTTTGAAAGCACTGCTCGCGGTGAGGTACCAGGGGTGATGAACGCCTGAGGAAGGGTCGTAAGAGGAAGAAGGGGCCTTAAGTGCCTACGCGACTAACAGGCCCGTTAATTGCCGTGACACGACTTCAGTTTTATGATACGTCAATAGCGAATGAAGCTGGAGCGATGGAAGCGCACGTGCTTGCCGAATGTGCAGTACTTTGCGACTTCCAAGTCTCTAATTACTGAACTAATCCTCTTGTCGATAATTTTGAAAGCCAGCAGATTTTATTCATGCACATCATGAACCTGATACATATATGACTTTAACATATTTTTATTACAGATTATGTATTAATAACATTGAAAATACTGTTTATAATTTATAGATATAATACGACTTCATATA
Organism: Eufriesea mexicana; assembly: GCF_001483705.2. Classification (NCBI taxonomy): domain Eukaryota; kingdom Metazoa; phylum Arthropoda; class Insecta; order Hymenoptera; family Apidae; genus Eufriesea; species Eufriesea mexicana. Next base: position 1,470,746 of record NW_016910740.1, on the reverse strand, counting down.
AAGAAGAGGGAGGATTATTAATTGGGAATAATAGTATTTTAAGAATTTCTATTTTATTGGAATGTTTATATTTTTACTAGGACAAAATGAATTTTAAATTTGACAATATCGATATTGAAATATTACATAAGGGAAAATTATTATACAATAATTTATTTTTGTTGGAGCTTTAGCGAGAATGATAGGTTGTAAAATATGTAGGTGTTGTAGGGGTTATGATACCGTCATTACACCCTTGTCAGAAGATAGGAGTGAGATATAAGTGAATTATTGCAAGTATTTCCCGTTTTTTCCTTTCCTTGAATTCCCGTTTTCGCTCAAGACCCGCACGAGTCTGGGTCTGTTGGGCAGCTTCTAGTCAAGCCCGGACGGTCCTCTCCACTTTTTACTTTATGGTCTTTTTTCGCCATTTCGACTTTCTCTCGCAAGTTTGTTTTTCCTCTTGCGAGTTTACTTGGAAGTTCCTTTACTTTGCCCTTCCATAGAGAGGTATGCGTTTTATATTAGTGTCATTCGAAGTGCCAAAACCTAGAAGGATATGAGCGAGTTAGTTGAATTTCAACTCGATAGTCTGCTAGTTGGTTGATCATTGCTAGCCTGACGATTAGTCAGTCAGTTAGCCAGTTAGCCATCCAGTCACACAGTTGGTATCCGCTAACCAGTTTGATTCTAATTATTTAGTTTACCAACTGAGCCCTTAAATTATATTCGAAATCTCTGCGTTTTGTCGAAACCTCGTATAGTAGTTCGAATCCCCAAAAACACGAACTAAATTAATAGCTGTATTGTTTAAACGCTTTTTGTTGCAAAAGATATCGTTTTATACATTTTTACGTCAACAGATATAGACTGATTTCTATCGTTATAATATAATTCAGCAAAGTATGATAATTTTTGCAAAATGCGCGATCACTCCAAGCAGGAATTTTTCCTATTTATAAAGCTGTGAAAGGAACATTCTGAATATCTTAACGAGTTTTCATGTTTCTGACAATATACGGTTAAAATTTTATGGATTTTCAACATCAAAGGATTGAATTTAATTCGTGTTTTTGGCGATCCAGACCATTGTGCGTCAATTTGTATATCAACGTTGAGATATCTCTTTAATAATTCAGGGAAGTATGTTAATATATATATATATACAATGACTCACAAAAGTATTCAAATTTTAAGAGAGTACTCTAACTCAAAAATGCCAATTTTAATGGAAGTGTGGGAGGTGTTAGAATAGACGTAAGAAATTTATGACGTGGCCTAAATAGGTATCCTACGGCTGCCGGATGAGATATCACCTAAAGGCCTTGCTACGATAGGTAACAGGTAGAAGGGACGGTAGGAAGGCATGTGTTTTGTCCTGTTATATATATATATACAATGACTCACAAAAGTATTCAAATTTTAAGAGAGTACTCTAACTCAAAAATGCCAATTTTAATGGAGGTGTGGGAGGTGTTAGAATAGACGTAAGAAATTTATGACGTGGCCTAAATAGGTATCCTAAGGCTGCCGGATGAGGTATCACCTAAAGGCCTTGCTACGATAGGTAACAGGTAGAAGGGACGGTAGGAAGGCTTGTGTTTTGTCCTAGGCTTGCTATTGTACTCATCAGTAAAGCTTTACAGCAGGCTCTACTTTAAACAGGATAGGAACTTGTATTCAAAGAAATCGAGGGTTCACCAAAGACTTGCGGCAAATCTCGAACCACCGTTTTTTATCTAACAATGAGGATGTGAACGTTGGTCGTTACAGAAGTAACGTAAATGTAACTGTTACATTTACATACGTGTACGTAAAGCATAACCAGTTACATATGATTCAATATTTTATTTGGAGATATTACTTCACGTGGGTGAACTCGTTACCCATAGTTACAGTCTGATCTCTGTTCTCCTTTTTTTTTTTTTTTTTAATGTAACTGTATAACGATGCGACATAAAGGAAAACTTTACGAATAAAAAATGTTTAACCTATGATTCTCTGTCACACTATAGTAAAAGTTTCGTCGTGTGAGATCCCGCTTAAGAACCAAAAGAATTATTAAAATATTCGTTGTTGATTTTATCCCCTCGAAATCATTTTGTGTCAACGAAAAAATTACTGCATGCATAACTCGTTATACTTTACGTGCGCACAACTTTCATTAAAATCAGAATTTTTGGGTTAGAGAATTCTTTTAAAATATTGCGTTGGAATACTTTCGTGAGTTACTCTATATCTTACGATTTACTCTTTTCCCACAGACACCTGTTTTCTCTACGCCAGTTCACACAGGAATGAAGAAAGATTCGATGGTTACGCATAAACACTCATTATATAATACATTGATAATTACATTAATTCTAAATATAATACACTTATTCAGTTAGAAAAGCTGCATTGATTATTGTATTGTGGATCATTTAAGTTTTGATATCAGAAGTTATACACAGTGAGTTGCAGGAGTATCTTGAATAGCTCATTTCAGGCAGTTACTATTGCCTTAAAACACGAATATGAAGTACGAAATCAAACATCAAAGTAGACTGGGCATACAAATATTTTAATTTCTACATATGGCACGTTTCTACTATACGAAACTTTTATTACATTAATCGTATGTCACTTTATCTTAACTCTGCTTTATAGTATACTACATATTCAGTTTGAAATAAAAAGAATTCGTAGGAAGGTAACAATCGAAATCGATAATTGCAGGAATATCGATACTTTTATATAACCAATACTGAATATCAATATTATATCGTATTTCTAAAGTACTCAGAGTGATAAAAAAAAGATTTCCTCGTCTCGGATATATAGTACTTATTAAATAAAGGAAAATACATTTACGAAAATAAATAAAAAAATTATTATTTTAAAGTAGAAACGATTATTTAAAATAAAATGAATTATTTCAAATAGAAATTACTCTTCTAATTGTAAGTAGTAAAATAATAATTAATTCCTCAAAGTTAGTAACTATATTCTGATCTAGTTAAAATGAATGACTTATTAGTAAAATAATCGATTATTTTGTCATTTATTCCTTTCGTGTTTACATGTTCTTTAATTTCCATTCATTCTTGATGTCTTCGATTAGAGAATCGCATACTTATTCTTAAATTTACGTATCGCGTTCTATTTTGCTATTACTTTAAAAAAAAACAAGTATTTTATAACTTTTAAAATAATTTTTCAACTCCTGTTACTCATTATACTCAGATGACGAATATTATCCAAAAATTATTGTTCCAAAAATTATTTTACTTCTTATTTTCAACCTGTGTTCATTTATATAATTATTATTTATATAGTTATAAGTATATATTTAGCTGAAAAAAATAAACTACCGTAATATTATAATTCTTCTAGAAACAGTACTAATTAATATCATAAAATTCCGACTAATGAATGACCCCTTTTGTATGTACACAGATTTAAGGCATTACTTATATTAAATTATTGTACTTCGCGTTCTACATTTATTCTATAACAACGAATTGCGCATTCTGAAATCTTTTTCCTAAATTGCATATCATGAGAAATTGTACAAATGCACATTGTTGTACAGGAATATGTTGTTATCATATAACAGAAGCCCCTTCCTTCTCATAAATTCCCATAAATTCTCATAAGTTCTCATAAATTTATTCTTACGAGCATTATATTTCTTTCGTTATTTATAAAATTTGTTCCACATATCTGTAACAAATGTATTTCCGAAGCGATTACAGATGAATAAAAATGTCACGAGATATAATGTAGAAATAAATGAATAAAGTGCATATAAGGAATGAAAGTAAGGAGTATAGAACGAAGAACATCTTTAAATTAATTTTATATACTTTTATACATTAACGTATTTGAAGAATGACACTGCAATGGTTTTTATTGAACAAAATCTTATAATATAAATTACATTAGTTTCATTTTTCAATTTTTATTTCTTCAATTTCATTCTATACGTAAAAAGGTATTAATCGACTTATGCTTCAAATTTATCAATTTAAAAGTTCTGACTATTTAAAATTTAATACGTTATGTCGACATTTTCTTGGACATCACGAGATATTTATGATATAATAAATCATCATATTATCCTGCATTGCACTCTAAATACTTTTCCATTATTTTCACGACACGAGTTATGTCTCTTTCAGTAACTTTTTACGTTGGTAGCAAAACACGTTGTCGAGTGTCTCGGTACTTAAGTGACAGAGCTTTCTCACGCTGTTATTAGTGTCAAGGCATTTAACAAAGTGTTTGGCTGCAAACATAAGAAGTTACGGAAAGGGGCACAATTCATGTGTTGAACAACGCGATGAAAAGAATGGGGAAGTGTTTAAAATAAAAAGCAGAATAATCCTACCATTTATTATGGCGCAAATATCTTGTAACATTTTGGAAATTTGACGAACATCAGACTCTAATAATTTAAAAAATAATAATTTTCTGGTATACGTATCGTAATAACATTCTATAGAAGACGGAAAAATTTCGTTGAAAGTATACAATTGCACTATTGAACCACATTAAAGCATCAAAATATAGAAAATTGATTTCATAAATAAAACCTCAATCCATATCAGATACAAAATTGCAATTTGTCTTTAACATTCTGTAGCGATACACCTTATCTCAGCTAAACAGCCTGTAACCGTTTTTGGAAAAAATATCATCTTTCTTGGCAACGAGATGGAAATTTATTTGCATAATAATACTTCGATTATTGTGGTCTATGTATAATAATATATAGCAATAATACGTGTAGGAATAATAATAACATTGGCAATATTAACAGTAGTGAAATGTATATAAAATATACATAGTAATAGAAGTAATATTGATAATATACGTGGCAATCAATAACATACATGGTAATAGTACAGGTAATCATGTATAACTGCTAATAATTGTTATTGTTACGTAATAAATGTATGCAATAGTAATTGTATTACTGACATGTATAGTTAAATTACACAAATCCGTGTATCGATGACGTATTGTACATGAAATTTCTATAAGGGGCAGAGATCTCACTTCATCTATGTTCCTATTAACTAGTTTCGTGACATATATTTAAATCTCGATATAATATCTAGAGTAACTTGTATTTGAATCTGTAAAACTTATATTTGAACTGGTTCACTTCTTTTCTATCTGCGAATCTGTACAAACATTTATAATAATCATATTATACTTATAACATGTTACCACAGTTTCATAATTGATTTGACTGAGCTTCGTAAGTATACAATTTCGAAATACGCGTTAAAAATCATTATCTTCGATGCTTAAAAGGCCGCGATGCAACGATATACCATAACTCGGAGCTAAAATTCGCTGAGCGAAATTACAATGTTCAGGAATACATAAATATTTATAGACTATTAACTTCTGCGTGCACAATAAAAATTAGCAAACCTTGTTAGGAGCAACGAAGTTGATTCCGTGAATGGTGGAAAAGGGGCGAGGAGGGAAAGTGAACAGAATAGCTTTTTCACTGGCTCGGAGTTTTGTTAAAAGGCCGCGAGAGGGACTGTTGCAAGTTAGGCGGTTGGTTAGTTCGTCTTGAAGTTGTTGGATCCGCGCTTCGTGGCCGATAGCGAGACCTACGGAGAAGGTCACAGTGACTTTACTCGTTAAACAGGCCCGCAGGCTCTTTCATGTTTCTCTTAGTTATACTATATTCACCACCGTTTTCCACCTTCGTAGTCTCTCGTTCCATCCTTGTCGGTAGTGCCTGACATTTTATCGAAATACCTACCGCTTTTCAGCTTACTCTTCAAGTGACTCCGTCTAACCGATGGAACCCGCATAGAGGGTGGGACAGAATAAACATAAAAATGTTGACGCAACTGGATAAAGGGAGGGAGAAGGATCTCAAAGATTAGAATAAGTGACTGCGAGGAGAAGATGTAAGGAGAGAAAGAGATAGAGGGAGTGACAGGGAATGAAGGAAAGGAGAGAGATTAATTCAATGAGACTGCTCCTCGTAGATCTTCAAACTACCTCTGGGTAATGTATCGTCAAGGATAAACCCACTAATTTGAGCAAGTCAATTTATCGTCTGACCTGTCAGACAACGAAACACAATGGCGACTGGTGTAACACGGATCAAGGTACTTCTACGGCGATTAGCGGATTCCCTTATGCATGGCTCGTGTGTGTCTCCGCGTTGGTTTCATTTACGATAATAGTCTTTCCACGAATGAGGTGTCGTGCAACGACTCTGTGTGTACCGCTTAAGAATGCCAGTAAATTAAATGAACCGAATCCTGACAAAACTACTGTGACGAACTCACTCTATTTTAGCGATGGAGTATAATTTCCAGGCGAGTGTTATATCATGTACAGAATATACAATGAAAAATATTTAAAGGGTCTATGAATCCAGATGTCTAAGAAATATGGGTATCTTTGTTCTTATATATTTTCAATATTTCATATTTCGAGAATTATTCAAACGTTTGGGATAAAAATTAATAGAAGTGTCGAAGATATAGGTATCTGATAGAAATAGGAAATAAATAAAAGGGAACAGATGTAAATAATAAATAATAATTAACCCTTTGCACTTCGTGCCTTTCTCGATTCCTGCGTACCAGCAACTTTGGCACACTCTTAGAGCGGAGCGTCTAACGCAAAAGAAATCTCATTTTGAGTGGAAGTAATTAAGTATACGCTTTCCTTTTGTAAATAAAGCATAAATTTTTAATTTTGTAACTCACCATAATGCGGAATCTTTAAAAACAGTCCCCCATGTGCATACTGGGTTCACTTAGGCAGATGCAACAGTAGTCACTTGTTTCACGTCTACCTCCTCGTATAAATTTTTAATTGTTATCGTTTCAGCGTTATCCCAGTTGTACGCTGAAAACGCTGAAATAGAAAATTCCGATGGTTGAAATCTTTTAGCACTTAGGACATCGCTGTTAGAAGAAAGTAACAATGTCTACTAGGCCTTCATTTGTTCCACAACGAAACAATATCTTTAACCATAAAAATTAGATCAGAATGTAATTTGATTGATAAATAAAAGAATAGTAAAAGAAAAGGCAAAAGTGCGACATAAATAGAATGAAGTATTATTCTACGTTGCTCCAAGTTACAAGGACATATTTCATGGACCTGGCATCGATAGTTCGTGATAAGGTGAGACATTCATTACTTGCGATAGTTCGAACTCTACTTGCGATAGCCTAAAATTCAAATACGTTCCTATCAAAGCTGTTCAATCAATTTACTTCAAATTTTGCGCTGCTATCTTACGCAACATTACAATGTTAGGCAATTTTTAACGCGATAAATTTTTCACCTGATTTATAGCTTTTTCGTTCTTTTCTTTTATTCCTTCTTTCTTTGTTTTGTACAAAAACTGTAAAATCGAACGGAACCTACTGATATATGAATGGCCACCACAAATCAATACAGCGAATTATACAGCAGATTCAACTATCTTATGTAACTGGAATTTATAATAAATATTTCTATGCAAAAAGATTAGTTAAATCAATTACTATAGTCTAAAATACAACTAAACTAACGCAAAAAGAGAAATGTGAAAAGATTCGTGTTTCCTTTTAAAAAAAAGGAATGAAAAAGGAGGAAAAGAATTCTTATGGCTACCCAAATTATGTATCTCCCTTAAATTTGAACCAAAGAAGAAAATGTATTTTGGGTACATTTGTAATATATTATATTATATTGCATTTCATAGCATTCTCGCACAAGTAATAATTAAATCAATTTACGCGAGGATCAAATATTTGTATTGTACACTTTCAATTTAAAAACGAATTTATTGAAATTCAATTTTCACCATTTGCGTACAAACAAATGAATATTATTTTTCCAAAATATAAGCTTAAAAGATAAATACATCCATCGAAGATTCCACGTGCTTCATATATAGATTGAGGGAAGATTAAGAAAAGGTGTCACAAATGAATCTTGGCATAAATCTGGTTTGAAATTGCAGATTTCTATTTGGCGCCATTTGACTTTACACTAGTATTATATTGTATTGCAATAAATTGTATTTATTCTTCTTAGCAGAAGAATGAATATATTAAGCTACACTTTGTGTATCTTGTCTTTACAAATTACAGAAGAACCTCTATTTCATGAATTAATTAAGAGAGAAAAGTATTCACAATATGACAATTTTCATACAATAGAACAGGTGGTAAACCCTCGTTATAAATTTTATTAAATCAATAAAATACATAAAACAAAAGATAATAAAGTGAATATCCTTTATTCCTAACGAAAATCATTTATAAAATATCATTTATAAAATACGAAACCAAAAACCGACGTTATTGTTCAAACCTCTTTCAGTATTGAAAATAAAAATTTATAAGTATTCACTTTGCAGCATCATATTTTCGTATTAAATTTTTGGCACATTCTTCGTATTTAAGTTTCTTAATTATGTAACACTTTTTCTCAATTGGCAATACTAATTATTTCTGTTTTACAACGTCATGTCCTATAATTATTACTATTTGTTATAATTACATTATTATAATAATACTAAATTATAGGAACAGTATTATCTAATTATTATTACAGTTTATTATACAGTACTGTATCAACTTCATACTGAATCACTCTAAATAGATTTTGTTTTACAGAGGGAATGATCATTTTGCATCTATATATATAATATTGAAATTGGAAATATGTTGTTCATGTAATAAAACGTAAATTATTTTCTATGTCTCAATATTGCAAATTTGAAACTCGTATAAAAATTATGATGAGCCGAAATAGTAATTACAATGGTATTCGAAACCTATTCTGCCACTTGTCACTAAAATGTAAAAAGAGTTGGTAGCTTGATGTTGAAACTTTAAATTTCAAATTCAAATAGTAAACAAACAACTTATGTATTACATATCAATTTATTCACTTAGATTTTATGTAGGTTATGCGGTAGACAAAATATACAAGGTGTCCCTCTTATGTATTTGTATCAATTGCTTAACTTCTGTGAATTTTTTCTATTCAAGTTTACGTAAAGGTTATAGTATTACAGATATTTAGATTAGTTTTGTTTAGTTTCTGTGTCATACGCATAAATAAAAACAACTTCGATGATCTTGGAGTCTCAAAATGTATGACTTCGAAACAAATTTTTTACCTAGTAATATTTTCTTGTGATACACACATATATCTGTTTTCTTTTCTGTCAGTAAAAACAAACAAGATACGTTAAATACTAGGTGGGTCACTCTGTATACAATGTGTATGCAATGTGAAAATACATAATAGATTATTCGTGAAGTAATTTTTTCTCTTTCCCGGGAAATGTCTCTGAGGGGCAAAATAAAAAATTTTGAGAATTTCCTCGTTTTTTAAACTGGATCTCGGAGGAAGCTTTTCCACAAGAAATAAAATCTAAACATTTTTTACTTTCAGAGTTACGGTGAAAGTGTGACCTAGGATTCACTCTATAGTGTACGTACATATTTAACCTGGTAACGTTACGACGCGACGCGACGCCATGGAGAACAATTTGCCACCACCACGAGTTTTTGGAAAATCCTTAAATCACAAACATCGTACTTCTACCTTAGAAACGTGATTGAGTAGTGCCTAGATGATCTAAAACGTATCTCAAATTTTGACAAAATACTTATATCCACCGTTATTGAACCATTGATAGATAAATCAAATAAATATTATAAAAAACGCTACTGGAAACAAGTAATATAAGGATATTTCAAAATATATGGGTTAAACTTCGGAATCAATTTTAGCGAACTAGAATAAAAAGGAAAAATTCATATGAACGTTTCCGAATTGTAGCTGTTATTTATGGTTGTATAAGAAAAGTTTTTCAAAACAAATTTTTACTATTCAAAAAGGTGTATACAGCATTATAAAGGGAAGGCTTCCAAGGTCATCGGTCATTCTTTTACACGAAATCATGTATCTTTTAATATAATTTAAGATACTGTAGTCAACGTCAAGGCAAAATTTATTGACTAGGCATACTATGGCCCCGAAGTGACCTTGAACTGAGAAAGTTAAACTTAATTAATGGACGTATTGTCGTGTGAAATTGCATACACATACATAATTCTCTATATATTATACGTACATAGCATTCGTAGAGGCTTGTATCAATCTTAATCGTCGTGACATCTTGTACGCAATATTCTTTGATCGATCGAAGTGAAAGACAACTGCTCAAGTTTCTCCAATAGAAATTTCTTCAATTGTTCGTGGAGACAGAAGCTGTACATTTGTACCATTAATCGAAATTGGGTCGATTGCCCTATATTATTTATCCGGCAACAGCTGCAGTTGTTCGTGCAATATAATACAATTATTTAATGAATGAAGCAATAGCATAGCAAATAGCGGTCAACGTGTGTAATCCCTTCATGTTGCAAATTGAAACAACTCTTACAACACGTTCTTAACTTGACAACTCTACTAGATAATTCAAACAACGCTACTAGGAAACACAAACAACACTACCATTAAAATGACATAACTAGGCAACTCAAAGTAAATTGCTTAATAGCTTAAATGATTATATTCGTTCAACTCAATTAATGTTACTGGATAATTTAGTGACTCTATTAAACAACTCAAATAACTATTAAAATATTATTATTAAAATGACCCAAAGGAAACTACCTACTTAATGGTTTCAACAGCTATATTAGCTCACTATTGAACATTTTAAAATGGAATAGTAATAAAAACAAATCACATAATGCTGACGACAACGCAATAAATATAAAATAAAGTTAGGCAATAATCCTAAAAATTTAGTTAATAAAGTATACAGTACCAATCTGCCTAAAGGAATATTTAGAAAGGATCCCAAGCACCTCTTAGCCCAATGGCATGACGTTTCCTGAGGTGTTTTCTACAGGGATAACATCTACGTGCTATCTCCAGCGATCCCTGATAATACAATTTACCGAATGTCCTTCTGGACAAATTGCAAAGCTTATTGGAGACGTAAAAAGGAAAAGGAATGAAACTATGAAAGGTCAAATTGAAATATTAAATCACTCTGTATTAACTTCTACCAAAATGTTTAATTGTAAGAAATTCCGAACAAATAGTCCAAATCGCAAGAAAAACGGTTTATGTCATTCAAGCACTGGATTATTATATGATCTAATATTTGTGTAGAGAACTTAGGGGATTATTGATAACTTTCATATCTTCCACTTTTGATGTCTTCAAATCTCAAATTTGTTACTACACGACTGCATCCTGTATTGTTGATCAGTCCTCCAAAGAAATATACGAAAAAAGGTTAATAGCATTTGTATAATGAAGATGTCATCCGGAATGAAATCACGAGTGCAGCTTATAACCCATTGTAATAAAATATGAAATGTAAAGCACAAATGTGCGAGCCGGTTCTCAGACATTTAATATAATACTACAAATATTCGATAGAAAGTTTGAGCAGTATCTTTATTAATTACGGTATAAGTATATTAAATGTAAATAAAAATTTTACAAAATATTAAATTAATCGCATACATGAAAGAAAGTCAATTTTTACAATGTGGATTTACTCTAACATGATTGGTAAACTGAGAAAATATCTGTATAACATCGATTCGAAAAATGACGAATATCCGTTAAAATGTAACCCTTGATCAGAGTTTCGAAGTACAAATATTGCCATTTCATATTTTTCATTCGAATAAGAATGTGTTTTGTCTCGGGTTTATATATGGAATTTTTACATACCAAAATCTGAGATACGTGTCTAGTTCCGGTAAATTAATTCCTTGTGAAATTTTTCTGGGAACTTACAAAGAATTTACAGGGAAGTAACAATCCGCATCTTTTATGATAAGAGGTCGATGATTATTTTCTACAAATATAAATAGGAATCATTCTTAAATTAATGAACAAAACAATCCTATTTATAATGAAAAATAAGAAATAAATATTTCACTTGAAATATTTATTTCATGAATATTTTATAAAATGAAATCTTATAAAAAATAAATATTTCATTTACTATTACATAATAAAGTATTTTATAATTTTGCTTTGTGTGATATTTTGGACGTCACATGAAAACAATATAATGTAATAATGAATGTACAATAGTTTTAATTAACTACTTATCACTTTAATACACGTTGTTCTGAGCTATCAAGAAATATAGCATAATTTTATTCATTCTTCGAGCTTAATTGTTTCATATAATACGAATTCGCGTAACACGACTTTTCTATACGAATTTAGATGAAAAATTAATTTGTCAAAACTATTTCGTCTTATTACTTTAATTAAATCCTAGAATCCAATCCTTAATTTTTTAACTTTGAGAATTTAATCTTACTTTTCATCCTAATTCCTAGTTAAATCGTATTTTTATAATGTATTTCGTATATTTCATACTTCTAGAGTATTTTTTCGCAATTAAATTACCGTCTTATATGTAAAATATCTGTAGTAAGATACATTTCAAAAATTTAAGTTTTATGATTAATCATAATTGTATGAATGCACAGTTACAACATTTACGTCTATATATATCTGCATATACAAATTTCATATACATGTGTGAAGCATTAAGAAAAAGTAAAATATATATTTTCTATCAATTTTACAATGCTCTTTGGTTAATAACAACTAGAACTACAAAAATTCTCTATTTCTTTCTTAATGCCACATTAGAAGACGAACTTTAAATTATAACATACGTCAATTTATTGAATATTATTTCTTCACTGATAAACCAAAATGGGAAGATAAAGATGGTGTGACACAATTCATTGGAAGTAATTTTACTAATATTATATTAAAAAATAGTAACAAATATTTACTCTAAGAGCATAACGAATAATATTAAAATTGTATCTGATCTACTAGCCATCTAACGATAAACATACCGTTTCTAAGAACATTAAGGAATTCAAAAATTTTTATGTTTTTCAAACTTTGTGATTTCAGTGGGAACCACAAGAGATACAAACTATTTCTTTTATTGCATACAATTCGGTTTTTCGGAACGAAAATAAAATATATTTAGGTGCTTCGTTATTTATTCATATATATGTCACTAAAACTACGATAGATATGAAAAAATACTCTAAATGAAAATTGAATACTTTTTTACACTTCCTAGAATTACACTATCAAAATGATAAAAATTTGTTAATTTCTTATTTTCTAGGTATCCAATATCCCCTGAAAATGAGCAAAAGAAAAGGAAAATAATCTTACACGAAGTATTAAAAATCGATTTCGATATAACTGTTTCGTGAATTGGTTAATGTTTTCCATTATTTTTCCCATAAACCTTTCATTTTGTTTAACATAAGGTTACCAACAATAAGTTCTTATGCCATGCGTATGTGGAATAACTAACATGAAACTGGCCAAAAATATTAGAATAACGGTTGAAATGTTTCATTAGGACGAAATAAAGTTGCTGTTAGAAAACAGTCGTTTAACGTAGCTGTAGAGAGAAGCTGTTGCAGAATGTGTGGTTTCACAGACCTTTACGCTACTGGTCTTTGCTTTTTCCAACCCGACACATCGCCATTCTCTAACACGTTCTAAGTAGTGTAACCTCAAAGGCCAAAGTGAAACAGCGGAGATTCTAGTTGGTACAAAGGATACCACCTTCCATATCCTTCCACTCACCTCGTGGTCTTCCGTTATTGTCCCACGGCTCTATGTCGCTGTTTCACGAATAGCTAGAAAAGTAACGTCCAAGATAAACGCGTTCAATTGATATCTGTAGGCCACGCGTCGAGAAACGTATACATATGTGTGTATATTGTATTTATGTTTATATTTGTAATAATAATTACGTGTATTAACATCTTTATATCAGTTTATATAAAATGTAGATGATACATTGGAGAAATATCGTTTGATTTATTACACATAAATAATTTAAGGTTATTTTTGTAAATAAATTAATATTCCTTCTCAATCTTCAGCAATTATCTGCAGACACATAAAGTATATCTAACAACAAATGTATTCGATGCCTCTCATAGTTCGTGATTAACTTTTCCCTTCTTTCTAATTATCTGATATAAAGAGAATTTCCTTCTAGAAACTAAATACAGGTATTTATGATTTTAAAAAGTGTTTTTATAATGCAACATTGTTTATCACGAATATTATAAATGTAAAAATTGAAATTTTTATTCGAGCTCATGAAATACAAATTAATTTTTCTAAGGAAGATTAATTTGCGAATACATAATAGTATGTAAATAATCTTTTTATTCCAATCCAAATTTTGCATATTTTATATTTCCAAATGACGTGCTCCCTTTTTTTTCTATATAAATACTACTTTTCTGTATTTTTTTTCTGTTCGATTCTTTCATTACTTCTTTATCTCATTTCACTAATATAATAAAGTCTTAATATTTAATAGACTACTTTAATTTCTAATATTAAATAGACTACTAAGCTCTTGACCCTCTACTATTATATTTCCTTCGAAATTTGAATTTTTCTTTAGCTCAGAATTCTTTTTGAGAATTGCTATTTTTCATAAAATACTAGAGTATAAATTATATTGATATTTATTTCAGTACCTTATGTAGGTGTATCAGTTTTATCAGACACATAATTATGAGCAAAATCAAAATCTGTGAACATACTTTTATAATATTAAGTAGAAATTAATAGATGTGAGAACAGTAGGTTGACAGTTATAGAAGCATGAGCTATTGAAGGAAATATATCGAATATTGTTATTGAATTTGTGCAATTACAAGCTTATGATATGAAAGTGACAAAATATTTTGTTATCAACCTGTCACATGATGTAAAGTGACATCATAATCTTGTATTTCTTTTCTTCTTTTTACAATTGTATCTATAAATATTTGAATGGTTTTAAAAAGGACTATATATACATATATGATTCTGAATATATTTGAAAAATTGAAAAAAAATTACATTAAATAATCTATCCAAAATAAAGTTCATTCGTAAAAAAGTACAATGTGCAAAGTCATGGTAAACGTACTGCTATTTTATCTGCAACGAGAACCATCTGTTTCACCTATGTTAAAAATATTTTATACTTTAATTCTATAAATTATATAAATTCTTCGGAGCACTATTTTTTGTAAGGTTAAGAAGGACGTTGATACAATCAAAACTCGAAATTTCTGCTAAACTAGTGACCTCTGATATTCTAACCGAAACTTTTAAAATAGTAGTTCAGTATAACAGTAACTTTAATTCTGTACTAAACTCATATAAACTAGTTATTTCCTTGTGAAACCATAAATGAGGTGTGTTTACATTAGTAGCAAATAAAACTTTTATTTAAATGACATTAACAGTCTTTTGAGCAATATCCCAAAATAAATACCTGAAATTTTTATAATTTAGTTAATCGTTTTTTCTTCTACATTCTTAGAAAAAAATCACTTATTTTACTGCATGGACAGTAATTTTCAGGAATCAAAAGAACTGCTAAATTTTCATCTGTGATAAATTAATAATAATAACCAAGTAATACTAGTTAACCAGGTGGCCGAGGGTTGGAATATTTATTGGCATAAATGTATTACATTATATTATCATTTTATTACATTGTTTTATATTATTTTACGTTATGAATATTAATATTTATGAAATTGGATCGTATTTAACATTCGTTACAACACCTATATTCTTGTATTATTATTTATTCGAATACATTTTCAGTCTACATAAACGATACATTTATATTTAATATTTTAAAAGTTGAGTATTTGTAATCAAATTATTTTATGATTTCAATCTCACATTCTGGACACTAGTATTTCCTTTCAAGCGAAGCATTAATTTCATCATTTCGACGCGTGTATTTTATTTGTCAAAGTTTAAAACCCAAGTGCTCAAACGCTTCAACGAACGAGCGTGTATCTACACTCGGCGCAGATATTACGAAAATGATAAGATTATGTGAAATGATTTAAGAGTATATGACAACCTGATATAACATGGGAATGAAGGATACTTGGTACAAAGCGTTGGAGATGTGAAAGAAGAGTGTTGAACCAAGTGCTTGTGATTATCCCATGAGCGAAGGATGCTTGGGTAGCCAAGCTTCTTGGTAGACGTACCTGAATATCTTTCACGAATGACTACACCCAGTGAAAGAAATATAAAAGTAGGAGGAGACAGAACGTGCGTGTGCAAGGATATGGTTGCAAAAATGCGCGAGTAAGTTGAGAGTCAAAGGTAAGAGTGGAGGATGAAAAGAGCTTTTGAGATAACTTAGAGTGGGAGCTTCGAATCAGCGTATTTGTTTAGTGAATCTATTATTTCGCTATTTTATCGATAAATATAATGATACTATTTTCTTCGAAATTTTGCTTGCTAATATATTATAATATATAATATATAACATATTATTAATTGAAATAATATAATTGAAATAATTTAAAACAAGTATATATAATATAAATATGAATATAAAATAATATTAAATATACTATATTACTTATTATTATGGAATGATTGTTTAAAAAGTGTTTATAAGAAAAGTTTATTAGCTTCCCTTCACATCCGTTTCTTGATTATAATATACATGGTTACTAATTTTACATTTACATGCTTACTAAATTTGTCATGAAATTATCTACAATACCATGAAATCCAAATATATAATGCTATTTAAAAATTCAAGACAATCGTGAATTTACATAGAAAATAAAATTTTCTGGAAAGTTTTGTTATGATGTACAGGAAATTTAAATCTGACCAACCTTTGTTTAAAAACAGTGAAAATGCTTGGAAATTAGTAGTAAAAGTTACGTAGGATACCCTGTATTGGAATTTATTCTATTAAAAAGTATTTCTTTCTTTCTTCTTACTTCAATAAAAGTTAACGTTAATTTTTCCAGAAGCAGCTGTAAGCGAAAAACAGATATTTTAAAACCAGTTACTTTGATTGATTCAGTCCTGGTGTTGAAAAAAAAATTATTTGCAACTCAACATTTTTGCATTTTATACAAAATAATGAACAGCAAATAGTAAAATTTTAATATTTTCAATGGAAAAAAAATTAATTAGTCTAAATTTCGTAGTCTAATGTAAGAAATCTACGTTAGATCGATTGTCACATAAAGATCAATGCCGATCTAATTTAAAATACACATTCTTATCGTCATATCATGTTATAAAGTTTAAAAAATAAATTACTGTTTTACAACGGAATAAAGTATTGATAACAGTAAAAAAAAAAATACGTTTAAACCCAAGTAAATTACGTTCATGCATAATCATAAAAAAAAATCCCACAATAATTAATTATTATTATAGAAAGTAGAAGAAAGGTGAAAAAGTATTTATTCAAGCAAAGGGAAGTAACACTTTTTCATTTAATTAGTAAAGATACACATTAAAATGTAGCGATCCATATGTGTACCACATATGTACCGCACAGATAGTTATGAAGAGTAATACATATTCCCTGTAATGAAACTGTCGTTCATTCAAACAATGAAGTAACACGAAACGTGATAACCAGTCCCAATATCCTCTGCACGATACGATCAGAAATTTGAAACTTTTTAATTTTAAATGTTGTCTTAAACTTCGTTATAAAATTCCTTATTTCAATTAACTACTATACGAAACAGAATATTGTTACTTTTTAAAACCATTTATCTTTCAACTCTATGTGATGCACATTATTACGATTAGCATGTTAGCACATTTAATAAATATATTTTCCATGAAAATTTTCCAGACGCGTCTTCTCCTTTTCAATAAAAAAATTTAACTACGCACATTTATAATCCAAAAGTTAAAACCATATATAAAGGTTCTATTAATAATTCAAATGTATAATAATTTTCCAGAAGAAAAGGGGCAACATTTTGCATCTCAAGGAAAGGCCCTAATTTTCCAACTTGAGACTTTCTGCTCCTAGTAAAGTCATCAAACCTCCGAGCAGACCTTGTTGGAAATTTGTGTTCAAAAGTCAAGTTTAGCTCAGTCAAGAAGTACAACCATTAAAGCAATATGGTAAAGAAATTATATTTCATAAAAGCCAAGCATGTTCCATTTCTGCATATCCAGAAACGCTTAACTTGCTCATTCAACAATTGTTAAATAACTTTATGATAATAAACTGAAAATTTAATTATTTAGTGACCTACCAAAAAAAAATTCTATATATATTCTTTATCTTTGAATGACATAGGTCAGAATAAAGATAGTACGAGAAGATAACATTTCATCTATTAATACATTACAAGTAGTTTTTTAAGTATATTTTAATATAGACTGCAATAAATATTAACTTGAAAAATCAAACAAAATTTTTATGGCAAAAGCCAAAACATATTTTATTGAAATTATGTAAGTGTAGTTAGGGTTTTTGTTGTACCGCAATATAATTTCGGAAGACTTTTTGTTGTTATAACTACATGACATTTGCAAAGCATACTCAAGTATTTCGAACAAAATTTTTATGATTTATCAAGATAAATTTATCATGTTGACATAAAATTCGTAAAAGTATGACTCAACTATTCGATTTCAATAACATTTTGTTACTTGAAAAGTATTTCAACTAACATGACGGAATACTTGTAGTCATTATTCTGTTGAAATGACCACCCTATAGACTCGTTTTATTCAGCAAATGGCGTTTAAAACTCGGATGTTTTATTATAAATATCGTCTTTCTAAATATTTATTAAAAAATTTATAATGCTGAGCAGTTCTGATCATGTTTATACATCAAAGTTTTAAAATAACTATTTTATTTCGTAACATTTGTCGATATGGACACATCGAAGAAAAAAATAGGAGGAAATATATTTTTAACAAATTTGTTATTCACTCTACAGTAATAATTTAGTGACTTATAAAATGAAATCGATTGCACGCTAAAAAATGGTAGATTATGAAGCAAGCGCGAAATATCGAATATCACGTGCGCCATCTGCATAACACAGTCGTTAACAAAGAAATAACTTGGACCTCAAGACGTAAGATATACGATCATCGAACGGTTTATGTCGCAACAAAAATAAAAGTTAATTACCACTTTCATCTCACTTTGCTTCAGAATCTAAAATTTATTGCCACTTTATTATACGTTTTCGCGCAAAAACATCATTACACGTATCATTGGGTTCCACTTAGGACGTGTATGCAGAATTTTGAATACACTCGTATTTAATTCCTAGCGTTATACGAACATAACATTTCGACCTGATTTATTCATTGAACCGTATCGGTTGAAATATGCAATAATTAGGCTGGCATTTAACACGTTCCTATTTCCTCATACTCGTTCGAAACGTAATATGCATTCGAGTAATAAACGCACGAAATCGTGTCGTTTTTTTAATAATAATTAGCGCAATTGTTGACTTCGACTGCCAGTTGCCTTCCTCTCTTTATTTTTCTTTTTCTCCTTTGCCCAATCCCAGCAGTTTCAAACATCGTTTCTCCGTTCCATTTAAAATGTTCAATCGTAAGAAACGAGTAAACCCAAGAGGAATGTAACTCGCGTGATTGTGAATTTGTGGCGCGGCATTTGTTCGTCCACACTTGCCCCATCTGTGACTCTCTGCTTCCTTCCCCCCACTCCGCGCCCCGCTCCCCGCCGCCGCCCATTCTTCCTTCCTTCCTTCCTTCCTTCCTTCCTCCTCCGCCGTCGTTGCCTCTTCCTATATTCTCTCAAATATACAGATTCGATCCACGCAAACCGACCTGGAAAGGGGACGTGTGGGTGACTGCATGTAATTATTCTAATGCGACGCACGGGCTTGGAAACTACATTTGAATAGGTTTTGCTATACTTCACCCTCTTCCTCTTTTTTACGCTACTTTCCCATTCCATGCTCCACCATTGCTTCCTGCAAATTATTAATCGATATGGTACATTGCGATAATAATAATAATAATAATAATAATAATAATAAATAGATGGGTATCGATGCAACAGTTATGAGATCTCGCGGAAGATACAGTGCACGACAAAATGATGGCGCACTCTGCAACTTTCTGCGTATCTCGAATAATTGTAAAACGATATATTTCGGCTAGAAAATACTGTATAATTATAAATCAAATTTGATTTTGGAGAGAAAAGTTGCTATTCTACGATATTAAAAATATTTGAAAATAGTGCAAAATTCGGTACCTTTTATTCTGTCATTTCCAGACCTCATTTTGGCAAAGAAAATACTGTAATTATACATCAAGTTTTATTTTACGTCGTAAAGTTGGTATCATGTGATATTGTTAATAAAACTATAGAGAAAAATTATTACCTTCGGCACATTTTCAAAATTGTAATAGAAGCGGTACATTCTAAATTCTTCTAGAAAATATAATATGCGACGAAGTGATATTTCTTACGTACTATAATTTTTCTATATTATTGTGAATGATATTTCATATCGATACGTATGTAAAATTTGCATAAATTGCATTAGTTTCGAGAAACACTAAAATCGCATACTGTATATATTCTATAATTGTTCTTACAAATTTGAGTAATTTCAAAATAATTATTACGTACACGAGAAAAGGATTTATTGAACGAAATTATATCTTGAATAGTTAAATATCTGTCAGTGTTCTTCGATCTTCGATGAACGAGGACGTTTTAATTACTATAAAACGAGATCGTTAATTGGAGTTTTCCGAAGTTGCGAAATTTCAGTGTACCGTTTCATTGAAATACGTATAAGAGTAATAATGTTAATCAGGAAGAGCACGAAATTAATAATTCGCAATACTGTGAAGATTCGGTTTCTGAATTTATAATTATTTCGATAATGAACATCCGTGCGTGTAATTGTAATTGAAAAATGGAACAGTCTTAAACGACGTGCGCTTTGTTTGCACGGCCATTATTCAGACACTTAATTACTTTTTATATTCTCCCTACAGCGTAGCATTGTACCTCGGCTCGAAACATTTCTCTCGAATATCTGTTTGTATTATGCATGCACACAATTTTGCATGAATCTGACACTCTAAACGTGGATGTAGTTCCGCTGAATGATATTGTATGTATAATCATATTGTATATATTTGAGTAACAAGATATTTAACGCAGAGCCATTCTATTCGAATAATGAAATCGACGTTAATTTGTACCGACATCTTGTGGTATTCTATGCTTTAAAAGTATATTAAACAGCAATGAAATTAAATACATCGTTAAATTTTCGAATAAATTTGCACGTTCTTTCTTTAAAATTCCTGTCGTAATCTCGAACTATCTCTTCCACTATTTTACACCGTTATTAAAATTAAAAGCTTAATAGATGTTTTACTTTTTAAAATGTATTGCAATTATTTAGGATTACTTATATTTACACACTGAAAGATAAAAATTTAAATAAAATAAATACATGGTCGTATAAGAATGTATATTTATAAAATTTAAATGTAACTGAAAATTTACACATACATTAAAGTAGATACATAAAAAATATTTAAAAAACAATAAAAGCAATACAAATAGAAGCGCACCAAGGATTCTTTTTACATGGATATTTTTAACACGATTCTATTTAACACGGTTCTTTTTGACATATTTCATTCATTTTTGTACACTTTTTGGAACACGTTTTATTTAGTTATGCGATTTTTTTTTTTTTCAAAATCCAGAAAACCAGTAAGCATCCAAAAATGTTATTGCGTGTAGTTGTACAGTTTTTATAAAATAGAAATTGCTTTTTCTATTGTTCACTTCGGTGTGACACAAGTTCTATATTTCGTTGCGAATCGATTGTCGCAGAATTTTGTACACACCTTTTTTTCACATGATTTCACATTCGTTTCTCATCCACCATGCAAGAAGAGTTTCAGGTTTATTTGAAAACAATCCGATTGAAAACACATCAAAATAAATCTTCCGTTATATTCGTGTATAATTGTACATTGTACACACATATATATATTTAACAAATTATACGTATCGTAATTATTTATAATTACTTATTTCGCTTAATCTAACGAAAGAAGTTTTGCCGAGAAAATAAAAAAAATTTATCCGGGAATTAAACACGGGAACAATTGCTCGAATAGCAAAGTACGATTATTCGCGGATATAAGTCAATGGAATTATTTAACAAAACCCAACATATAATGTCGACGCCGTGGACATTTTCATTTCGATAGCAGATGTGTCAGTAGCGAACTAATGGACTTGCTTTCTACATGAAATTGAATTATAACGCTGTAGCAGTTTGCGGCTTTGCCACGTAACAAGATTTAATAAAGCAGTCTGCGTAATAATATGGTATAGCAATAACACATGCAGTACATTATTGCGTTATATATCGTGCCGCATGGATATATCGAGGAGAGATATTACCGGGGCGAAATTACAATATTGGTTAGTCGAGACTAGACAAACGTTGTTCCGAGTACTCTCCAGTTCTTTTACAAATGGACGACGAGTGACTATTGATTCGCAGCTCTCCGTCGTCGAATTCTAGCAGGTTCGGTTGTCTTAAAAAATGCATTAAAAATGTCAAAGCGAATCGACAAGGTTCTTTTTTATTTTCTTTTTTCTCCTCTCTTTCTTTCCTTCTTTTTACCGAACCGTCAGATTTCACAGCCAGATCTTGATGCGAAATTCGAGAGAAAGGAGGGAAAACGGAAAAAGCGGTCTGGAACACCTTGAATTGCTTTCCAATCTTGATGCTCGGCACGTATCTATACCTACAAGATGATACCTTTATCTCTGTCGTTTCAAATAAATCTTCCGCTTTTTATATGAAGCTTTATTAGTTTCATAAGGATTAACTGCCTGAGATGAAAATGCCAATAACTCGTACGGATATACAACCCCGTCCATAGGGCACTGCACTCTTGCTTATTCTAAGCGAGACGATTGTTCCATCGTGGATTAAATTTACTCGCTTCATTTCGTCCTTTTAATTTGTCATATTTCTCAATTCTACGATAATTTCTTAAGAGATAGCAAATTGATTCGTAGAAGAGTTTATTCGATATATAACCTCGATATAGCAATACCTTAATAGACTTCCTTCTTGCTTGGGAAATTTAATATCAGCTGATTAGTTATAGTTCTTAAATGTTTATAAATACCTCGAAAGGAACCTCTTTGATGTCAGTGGTAATAAATACCAAGTAAAACCAGGACACTAATTAAGTTCAACGCATTTAATCATAATGATAGCATCTGGAGGAAAGCTTTCGAATAAATAACTGTAATAAATTGTAAACTGTAAATTGCCCTGATTTAATCGATGTAAATTAATTAATATCAGTGTTAATAATTATGGGCTATTATAAATTATGCCATGTTCAAGTTTTACATGCCAAGTGGAGCAGGCAGAGTCATATAAAGGTAAATTAAATTATATTACTAAATTTGAGTGTAAGAAGAGTTGTAATTGTGTGGTATCATAGCAAAAGTTATTTGATATTTAAGAAATAAATCAAAAGAATCTTCTGACATTTTACAATTATTGCAATTAATTTGATCAAAGATTTATCTATTTAATTAACATAACGAACATTCTATTAATGCATATTTGTAACGATACTGATAATATTATATAATAATATTATGTCATATTAGTTATAATTAATATTTATTGCTTATTTCTATTATTTATTATTACATTGTTACATTTTATATTTATTATAATCGGAAAGCAATTTTAGAAACAGTCAGTAATCTCTAAAATAAGCTAGGAATAAGTGACAAGATTTAATTTTTAATTAGGAGAGGAATAAAACAAACAAGTTAAAAACAAGATGGGTACTTATACCAACATCTGTTCAATATTCCATAATATTTTGTAAATAATTAATTAGAAATACTTGTAGTTGTACTTTTATTATCGGTTTGTTATTACCTTATTCTAAGATAATTCCATTTAGACTTTACGTTTTCAAAATGATTTTGTTTTTCATATCTTATTCAAATTATTAAGAACATTATCGATGAAAAGAATTTATATACCTTAATATTTCATCACATTTTAATCCTCCCCTATTCTTTTTATTACTTTATTCTCATAAAAATTCACTGTTGACGACTTCTATTCATTTTTAAGTATAAAATTGATTGTAAAATTAATAATTGGTTATCAACAATTATATAACGAACTAAGAAATAAATATTATCTATTTTCTATTTCATATCTGCTTGGATACTAATTTAAAAGAATTCAGATTTCACGTACATTTCGTTACACCATTCTGAATTGCTAATTCTTGATAAAGTAGCCTGTGCACAAGCCATCTCCCTTCGAGACAAGGAAAAATTAAAGGAATTATCCGAAGCGATGAAGATAAAAATGCCATCATGTACGTTTAAATGAGTACATATATACAGGGTAGGTAGACAAGAGGGGAGATGGATAGCTTGGAGGAACGGACAGCACAGGTTCGGTGTAAGATGAGTGGTGTAAAGTTGAAGATTGCGATAGTGGTGAAACAGAAGGTTTGTCCGGGGAGAAGGGTTGAAAGGAAGGAATGAAGGAAGATCCGGAAGGAACACGTAATTCCAGAGGGCTTAACGCGTCCCAATTTTCGGACCAGTAAATTCCAATAACGTCCGATGCCCTTAAACTCTTCGTACATCACGTTCCACGAACCGTAGACCAATTTATAACAAAGGAATTCAGATTATCGATATCCATCAGTAACTCTTGTTTCTCACAGGCTATTATTCTTTTGTTTTCTTACGACCACGTGTTTTCCTTTTATTCCGTCATCGAGTGTGTGCGTGTGTATGTGTATTAAACGTTTCGCAGAAACGAAAGCAATTTCAACTCGATAGCTAGGTATATAAACGTAGTAAGAGGCGAATACAAAATTGATTGTTCTAAATGGATTAATAAATCTATAATATTGTGGTATTTTGAACTTATTTTCACCAGTATGAAATAAATATATGTATATTTCAGATACAGTTCTAGTTACTTACGTATTATCGACGTTTTCAATTACGCACAAATTTTTGAAAATAGCATTTGGGCCATTACTAATTAATTTAACTTTATTACTCGATTAGAAAAAAAATTGGACGACGTACATAATGTTTATTTTTAATATGCTAAATTTTTCGATTATTAGTTTCTTCTGATTAAACACTTTTAAGGCGTGTATTTTCAGAATTTTTACTATTTATGTATGTAGAGGAAGTGCAGTATATTTGGAGAACTGTTCATAATTTTGAACACCGAAATATCTAAGACACTGTTAATGTTAACTGTTTCATAAATTTTGTAATACAGCATGTAATAGGGGAGAATGATCTGTTAACCAATAGCATTTTTATTTCTTTCAACTTCCTACTCCAAATATATCGAACTTCCTCTATTTCTTTCGTAACAGCTAATTTTCTCCTCTAAATAAATTTTCCTTTGAATAAAAATGTAGTTTCTAACATCAGTTGTAAATTGAAAATCTTTCATTATGTTTTCCGAAACTCTATGATGCATCCACTATACCAGTGGACTAACATACTAATCTAGTTGCAGGCTACTAATAAATATTGCACTATCAAACTAATTTATAACTATTCATTATTTACACACAAAAATTCATAGAAAATTTAGCATTTAATTTACTATATGGTTTTATTTTTATTATCACTATTCCTGATTATCTTTTTACTTCGATACTATGTATTTTCGGAGAGTAAAGAAAAGAGTGCCGGTATTTTATTAACTTTTAGATATTAACACTTAAATAGATTATATTGATTAACGATTTTAATCGATAACTATTCACATTCTACTATGAAAACTATATTCTTATATTATAGTTCTTTTTTTTTTATTATGTGCATTGTGGAGAAATGTTATACTTTATGCAGGACATCAACAGTTTGTATATTATGTATTAATCGATAACATATTAGACTATAAAATACTTCACGATTTTTTAAATAAATATCGATGCTGTCCTGATCGTAAGAACAGTTGTCAGTATTATTATTGATCCAAAGGAGGAAGAACATATATATATACATTTTTATTCGCAAAGTGCTCCAAACATTAATTTACATGGAAATATATATGTAATTTACTAAATAATTAAATGATATTGTAGAGATAGGGTGGGACAACACGAATACACGAATAATACTAAAACTACTATTTAATCCTAACAACGTATTTACATGGAAATATATATGTAATTTACTAAATAATTAAATGATATTGTAGAGATAGGGTGGGGTTACGAATACACGAATAATACTGAAACTACTATTTAATCCTAACAACGCGTTTACATTCGCAACACTAATACACCTTTTTTCACAACTCTCTCTCTGTGCCCTCCTATACTACACGTACCGCGACCGACTCCACAATATATACTATAAAAAATATGTATACAAGAAGTATTACATAGAACATTGATCGGTACAAAAATTTTTTGAAAAATAATGTACTTAACGAAACTGTAGTGAAACAATTAATTTATCTCTAGCCTTATGAAATTTATTTAAAAAATTATTTTGAATAAATTTAAAAATATTCAATAACATAGTGAAATAAATTTTTATCTACGAAATACTTGAAAAGATACTTATCTATTTATGAAAATAAAATACATTAGTTTAGGTTCCACGTTTTAAATATAACGATACAGATAAATTAATAATTGTTTCATAGATGTTAGTTACAACCAAAGTATGTTAAAAGCTTGTCGAAGGTAATTAGTCCAATGCTATTTTGCTTTCGTACGATTTATGGCAGACACTAACTGCGTGTTACAAGAGACAGACAGTGCTCTTGAGAATAAGCAACCCAGTTGTCCAAGAATGAGTAATGACTCGAAATCACGTAGGTATCAGATGTACCAGGATTGAGTATTCAGAAAATGCGTGAAAGACAAGTCCGACAATGCATTGAAGTGTGTTTAAAAACACGATCATTGACTTAATGATTCTAATCATTAACTAAGTATAGCGAGACAGCCTTCTAGGCCATCTAAGGACTATGAAAAACAGCGTTGCATTTGATCAGAACCACAGAATTGCGTACTTCAGATTCTACGGACTATTTCAATACCTTGACTGTGGCGCCATCTATACAAGACTTTCATCATAGTTCGTGTAGTCCATAGATGGGACACTGATAAGCGACGTTATTGCGCTTATTGTAAATGTTTTTCAATGATTCCCCTTATCTGCCGTTACGAAAGCAACTTGAACAAACAGTTTAGTGTGAAACAACGATGATAGTGGACGTGTTAATGATCTGCTAGATTAATAACAAATTTATGAAGACAAACAGCATCATCTCCATTAATCTCCATTAATTATATGAAAACCCGACTCTGAATCATACATATTTCAATTATTAATGATACAACGAGAATACTAAATAAAAGTTTTAAATCAATAAAGTCGAATTGTGACTAAACAAATAAATAATCCATATACGATTAATAATATCGTTAATATCGAAAGGTATTGATAATACGAATTGTCCTAAATATCGTGGTATAACCAGTTCTACGTGGAAAAATGTATTAAAAAAAAATATTTTCATATTGAGAAAAAAAAATAAGTTTGTTTCGTAACGTGAAAATTAAGTTCCGATTTGTATTTGTATTACCAAACAAGAACAATTTTATTGGTATTACCATATTTTTCACTTTATTGCGAAATCTTTTAAACTTAAAATTGAAGAATTGAAAGTAAGTACCATTTTCGTGTTTGAAAATTTGAAAGATACGCATAATTCATTGCAATACTTGTCAATGTTTCGAAAAATTATTACATTAACAAAATGATTTTTAAAAGATACTAATTTTGTAATTATTTATGTAGTTAATTACTGACTCGACAGGACAAATTAAATACAGACTCGGAAGAATATAATAAGACTGTCTAGTATCAAGGAAACAAAATGACGACATTTGCATGAATCGTATCATGACATTATCTGTATTTAATAATATAAATACAAGTGAAAAGTGAATTTTCATACTTTGAACCTTTTATTTAACACACGATATATAACGAATTTTCAAATGTTGTCCTTTCAAAATTAAACCTTAAATAGAAATTAATCTTTTATTATACGTATTTATTGTATGTAATATCTTGTTCTCTTACTATTATATTACATTATTTATATATTTTATTTCTTGATGCAGAATCTGTGGGTAGAATGGACAATAATATACGAGACTTTTTTAACGAGTAACTCACAAAATATATTTAAGTTAAATTATTTAAATTATAAACTATTTGAAATAATAAAATTGGTGCATTTTTTCCAGGAGTTTCTTCTCTCAGTTGCTCACTTTTACTAACAATTACTTTGAAATCCTTGAAATACTGCCGACCACGTACCCATGTAAAACACCATGGCATCTTATATATATTATAGCTTGACCATCATATACGCCAAGTACTTGAAGTATAGGGGAATAATACAGTTCGTTTTTCCGTTTGTGATCCCTACCCTTATACCTCAAATTTGGATACTCCATCTAATTACAAATTACAAAGCTCTACCAAGGGTCTACATAAAGACTAGGCCTATTAGATCGTAGAATATAAAAACACGCGATAGCAAGGTAAACACAGTCCACTTGCTATTTCGAAGCCAAACACAATCTGCACCAAAACAAAGCCAAAAGCAACCATCCGTCACTAATCGTCGTCAAGCAAGAAGGACCTAATTACTTTCATTTACGTGTTCGCTCATTGATATTTCTCAGACAACTGTTTCATTCTGGCACATTCTTCTAAAGATTTTTTCAAATACTATTCGCACTAGACGATACTTGGTCACATTATATTTCTATCACATATAGCACAATTATAGGATAAATGACTTTCAATCATATAATCGCACTCACACTCGCACACATAACATCAACACTAACGGAATCGCCATGTGAGCAGTTGTATCACGATTTTCCAAATACTCTGTATTATTGATCATACCTGATACATCATATTATCGATCCTATACAACCAATACGGAATTTGTCTCCATTGTTGACATCGATATTGTCAGAGTAGACAATGTTATTGTCAATATTATTGACCTTTATAAACCATTGCGTTACATACGAGTCATCCTTGAATTACTCACTGAAATGAAATGTCGTCGATTGTTCGCCACTGTAGACGTTCTTTCTTGTCAGACGCAATTCCATCACGACAAAAGCTTTCCGCGGTATGCATTAGCGTTCGAAGACAGAAATTTCCAATGAGAAATTTCGTGGTTCGTCGACGAAGATGAATCCTTGGTTCGTATATCTGGAAGGGGCCGATTGTCAACGTACCGACGAGAAATCGTCGTGGTGGATGCTGCGGTCTGACGATACACACAAGCCAGTATGTGCAGGACACCGTAGTGTCGGACCTGATGTGAACAAGGTACGAACCAATAACTTGCGCAACGCTTTGAACAGTCCCTTGGTTTGCGGCTTCGCGACTAAATAGTAATATCGGGAATAGCGCGGTGCTACTATTCTCCAACGCGTTTGAAACACAGGGAAGCACGTATATACATACATATAGAGGCGTCACTCCATCTTCAGACGCTTTACACCGCCGCAATAGCCAATCATGCTAAGATTGCGATAAGCCAATTATCAGATGAAGAGAATATGCGTATACAGGGGAAGTTCTAATCATTACTCGTATAATCTATTCGTAGTTCATTAAAGTAGAGATAAAATTATGTTTTATATCTTTGAATTTATTCAGGTACATTCAGATACAGTGACAGTATATATTATGTACATTACGTCGTACTATGTATACATATTGACTTAATCAATGAGAAATCTCGGATTTCTACAGTAGATAGCGATTTTCCAACGCAGAACAATGTCCCTAAGTTATTAAATACAATTGCTTGCTAATTGAAATTATGCAGCTGCTCTTACAATAGCAAAAGTTGTAGACAATATTTTCTTTTTAATTAAAGATTATTTTATACTACAAGTAACGACATTACTTTCTATCGGCCTATCCAATATATTATACTCGTTATACATATTTATCGTGTACATTATGATACTGTATATTGCAATATTATTGCACTATTTACATTTATATATCGTATATTCCATAGCTATGTTATTTATAGAAAGAGAAATTAATATCTGCTATATTATATATCAATTCCTCATTTAGATTACATTGCATGTTTACAACTGTAATACGTTTATGATAGATTTCTCAACTTTAATATAATATTATAATAGTATATAACTATTGTAAATATGCATATATTATGCATATAGTACATGCATAAGTATGCAACTGTACTGCATGTATTTGTACACGTTTTTGTATATATCGAAACACATTTAGTCAAATTTATGTTCAATACTTTATCCTTCTTAATTTCATTATATTTATGATATTCATTGCCAAATTTTCATCTATTTTAATTTTATTTGAACCTTTTACAACAGTTGACCTTATCTTAAATCTTCATTATAACTCTCTTGCTATGCGAAACACGAACCAATTGCGGTAAATAAGAGGGTGAAAGACGTTTGCTATTTTCGAGAAATTGAATTTGGTGCTACAGTGTCTAAGTGATCCGTAATTTTCAGTTATTTTTGCGGGTGAGAGGGTGTCCAAATTTCTATCTCAAGAGCAATTATTCGCTCATAAATCTTAAGGTTTCGGAGAATTATCCGAAAACAACCAGTTGCCTATTAGGTGACACCTGGTTTCTCCGATTTTTACCCTCCTTTCTCGGTTCCTTTCCTTTCCATCCAGCTAAAACAGGACAGAATTTTACAGTACCCGAATAGTTAAATGACCGACAATGACTAGTGTCTACATAATTCAGACATCTTACGAGCTGACAGTACTGCAAGGCGTGTGTGTGATAGAATAGTAAGAGTATAAACGTATATCGAGGAAGAAAAAGTGTGCGAAACAGAGTTATAAAAATGTTAAGAGTCTGAAATTTTATTTTATGCTGATATAATATTAAAAATTGAATTGCTTATTTTTCTTTATTTGTGCTAACAATAAGTATGTTTTCTATTGTATCGTATAAATGATAAAGTAAGTTCAAGTGAAAGTAAAGAGTAACAGCTGAAAGCAAGAATTCAATCGGGAAAGGAATAAAATAGTTAAACAACCGAGAATAGTACAAATCAAATTCGAAACAACATAGAAACAAGAATTAAAAATAGAATTGAGAAACCAAGAAACTAAGTCACCCCCAATCCGACATTGACAACTGCGAGTACTCTAGCACGGTCTAGTTGTCTAATCAACGAAAAATACAGATCACTTATTCAACCGACCCGAGTGTGTCATTCGATCGACGAAATTCTTGAATCACTGCTGTAACAACGAAATAACGACACAAGCCATTGATATTCTTCATGACATTAAGCATCCCTAGGTGCGAGGTATTAAATATTCCATCTGATCCTAAAGATAATATAAATACGAAAATAAAACACGCGAAGAAGGCACAAAATGTCGAAATAATAGTAAGTGTTAAATGCAAGCACATGTGTTAACACCATAATGCAAATAATAATATTACAATGTTAATCTATCTTGGCAAAACATCTTAAAGCGTAGAAGCTAACAAGTATAATATTTAGTTTAAAATTAAATAATGGAGCAATGAATAAATATTGGACGTGGATAACGGGTGAATATTTAAATTTAAGTAGTTCGAAAGAGAAAATTTCGATACCTGAAATTGGTAGTACATTTCACTTTTTACATAACTATGATCGAAAGCACACAAGCCATGTACAGTACGTCAACGACTTCTACGCAAGATATCCCAAAGGTTTCCGTACAAACTTTTCGTATGTATTCTACGACTAAGAATAATATGAAAATGTAACAAGAAGAGAGGTTCCGACAAGACTTTATGAAAAATTTTATGAAAAACATGTAGGGTGAAGGAAGTAATAATGGATTATTCTGAAAATAAAGGCTAGCAAAATTAAATAATTAGAAACTTTTGCGTATATAAATAATAATTGAAAGGATAAAAATATATGACATATAATATTCATGTCCTATTAAATTTATTCTGCAAACAAAATTTATAATTCGCTAAACTAAATTTCCCTGTCATTTCTTTAATATTCCATATTTTGGTCATGACATTTGAATAAATTTTAATAAAATAAAATTTTACGGACCTATTTCATAGAACGTTTGTACCTCATCGTTATCCATAGAATATATTGGTGAAATTTTCAATGACTCTGTAAAATACTTAATTCCTTCTCTCCCACAATCATTGCATAATTAGATACATAATGCTCATAATATAATTTAGGTATAATTGAATATGTATGTATGGGAATTTGAGAAAGGAATGCAAAATAAAATATAACACTAAAAGACATCGTATCGAAGGAAGATAATGTAATGTTTCAACTGACTTGGTTAAACATTAAATACAAATCTCGTAAATCAGATTGCTAAACGGTGTTTGATAAAAGAGAAATTTTGTACAATTTTATTTATAATATTAATTAGAATATAAATTGTGACAATGTAAAGCTGATCCGTTGTCGTGTTCTCAAATCATTGTTTTCGACCATCGTATTCTTTTTCATGCAAAGTGTATAGTAACACGACGATTCTGAGTCGCTGGATCGTCAAACGATACAAATCGAATGTAATTACATTTAATAATCAAATAAATTAACTCGTATTATCGTAATTATTAAAGTAAAATATCAGAATAGAATAACTAATATAAGTATATATAGTTCTACCTGTTCTTTATAAACTACCACATATTACAAATTCCTTTTGCTTTTACAGATATATTTGTTACTATACTGTTTACATACTATATATATATCCGTAAAGAAGTTTTATTTGTCTAATGAATATATATCTAATTTTATTTCATGTTTCCAGTTCAAAAAATTTTATAAATAATAATTTTAGAGCACTCGTGCTACGATCCATAACACATTGATGATTTTCACAGCATTTGCATGTTTTGATAAGGAATTTTATATATTATTCGATATATATGTTATAATTGTACACGATCAATTCATGCACACACACTTATAGTTTAGTTGCTTTCTCCTTTCCTATATTAATCATTGAATTATATATATCATTTTTCATAACTTAACTATCAATAATGTCGAATAATATTAAGTGCTAATTTAATAATATACTTATAATTATTTTTAGAGGCTATTGTTCATGTTGGAGTAACTTTTGTTCTAAGAGCAAGAGCTGTTCTAAGAATAAGATGTCACCCTCGCGAACCAACGACGTTGCTGAGTGAACTCAGTCATTTGCGTAAAACCCCAATACATTACAAAGTATTTTCCTTGGCTAACTTAATACATTAACCTTTTGGTTTGAAAGACTTTCAGCATGTCGAATATTAAAATTTACTACCACCCGCCGACTTAATATTCCGTGGTTAGTTTAAAGCTAACTTTAAAAGGGTTTCGTCACATATAATTACCACCAGGTGAAATTATTTTAAGGTATGGCACAAAGTGGGAATTAAATTATAAACCGACGGTAACTAGACTTGCAGTGTTTGAAAATTTAAAACAGGGTTGATTTTTACTCGCTCTTCTACCTTGAAATTTTTATTACGATTCATAAAATAAACATTGTACGACGCAAACTTCGAACTTTTAAATTCATTTTGTAAATTAATAACATAAACATAACATTCTCTTTCCCCATTTTTATATTACATATACATTTAATACGATAACGTTTATATATTAAAAACGATTATCTTAAATTTGACATATTAATGAGTATCGATCTTTGAAATTTTATCAAATTGCGACTGAAGGGCGCCCCTCGAGTGCAAAGGGTTAAATACTACTACAGTGTATAATTTTTGACAATTAAATCGCAGTGCAAGAGATTAATGTTGGCAACATGGCAAGAAACCAAAAATCGACATTACCTTATTTATGGTTATAATACCTGAAATAATATCTGTTAAAGATAAAAGAATGATTAAGATGCTTCAGATGACACTTTAAAGAGTTTTCTAGACCTTTTGGTAGTAATTGACATTAATTTTATCAATTCTAAAACGGTTAAACAGAAGACACATTTTCATTAGTGGAAGCTACTGAAGAGTAACCAGCATGGACAATTATGCAAGATTTTTCACTTTGTTTAATGGTCTTATGCCTTTTTTAACACTTTGAGTTGGTACATCCTAGTTTTGATTTAAATTACAGAAACTAGTTGCTGTTATTGAAATTATTGGTAAATTTTCCTATTTCTATAATCTTGGTACCTCATACTTTGAACATTAATCTTCGAGATTGTTCGTTAATACTCCAGTTCATAACTGGAACTGTCTACATTGCTGTCAGTTTCTTTTCCAGAGATTTATGGTGTTATAAACAGGATGTAATATAATTTTAATCAATTTCGATGCTATGCTTATTCTATAACGTTTATCGTAAAATTGAATAGCCTTGACAAAATTTATTACGATAATGTTTACGTGAATATTTGATAACTATAGTTAAGGGATTTCTATAGTTAAGATAACTATAGTTAATCAAATGATTAATAGCTGATTTTAAAAATTAAATACACGATGATTAAGGATCTTATAAATACATTCTAAATTAAGTAGCTTCTATTTAGATATTAGCATCCATATGATGTAAATGACAAATTGTATTCCTAAAATTAGCAATCCTTACTGACAATTTCACAAACCTTATCTAACGTCTAACTCTAAGGGATGCTTATTCTTGGTATATTGTTTGCAAGGTTAGACCGTCTAAATGGTTTGCTGTTCCACAAAAACGATTACGTGCATAGCACGTGATAGATGCAATAGCTTATTCTATTACGTGCAAAGCAATTGGTATACAAGGTTGGTATCCAGGATATTAAACGATAAATGAAAATTTTAGATATCGATGTAAGCATCAACAGAAGAATTATCTACATAATAGAATAAAAACATTTTGCTATTAGACTTGGCAACATGAAACTGCGTCAATTTTTAACTTGAAGGTATCTTGAATCATTTTGTATACACTCTACAGCTGTAAGCAAAAATTATTTCTTAGAGATCATTACTACAAGATAACCGAATCAATTTTAAATTGCCTAAAATCTTTGAGCACTCTGTATACCTTTCACCAAGCTATAAACATGAATTTAAGCTCTATTGTATTAAAACTTTTATTTTTCTATCTACTAGTTTATTACAGATTCCATAATTTCTTTTCCACATGAAATTTTTCTGGGTTACTAAGAATATTTGATCAACATTTTTCGCGTAAAATTCCTCGAATAGTTCATCTTCTGATATTAATCTAGATATTTAATTCTCTATGCAACCATTCCAATTTCAAATTGTCACTGTCTTTAAACTACTCTGAACAGCTTTCTGTACTATTATAAACACAAACACCAAATATTTATTATTCGAAAATGTTTAATTTTTCTATGTATTAATTTATAATAGACTCTATGCTTCCCTTTTCAGAATTTCATAGACAATTTAGCTTCCTGCACAAATCCAAACACTCGATTTCCCATGCAACAGCACGAATTGTAAATTCTGTATACTCTATATAGTCGGTACACAGCTACAAACATGAACTACAGATATATTTTATTAAATTTCTTCAGTTTCCTATCTATTAATTTCTTATAGACTGTATATTTCTCCTCTCGCTTGAAAATTCCCTGAACTGAATTTTTTAATTTTTAATCCGTCATCACACCAGAAAGCAATGAAAATAACATTGCAATATTCAATATTCATGCTCATATTTGCTCTATTAATTTCCATCTCTTCTAAAAACGGTGAGTTTAATTTCAAACGACAATCAAGCACATCGACTGGCGATGACCAAGCAACAATATCCTTTAATAAGCCGAGTCTGAATAATCAGCGTTCGAAATTACTACCTCTGGGTTCTCTTCGGGCCTCGTAAATCAAACAAATTTTTCCCATTGCGATCCAACTTTGCAATATAACGCAAAACGACGCGATCTACAATCGCCGTTCAACGAAACTGTGAAATTATGAATTTCATTTATTTCGTTAAACAGATGGAAGATAAAGGTGACTTTGCAAACTCCAAACGTAATAATAATTCAGAAACGATATTTATTGCATTCTACTCAAGGTTCATTCGTTAGAAAATTGCTTCATTTTAACTTTGTATCTCTATTAAAAAATACGAAAGTATAGAAATTTCTGTAAGAATTATTTAATATTACATTTAATTAATACGATACTTCAGAAAATACTTACTCGAAACGGAAAAAGAAAAGTTTCGAACAGCATTTAATGCTGCATTTAATAGCCAATACAGTATATCATCTATTTATCTATGTATTATCTGTATATCTATTTGATATTCATTCATCCAATAATCTGGTTAGCCCTTGGAGATTATCATGACTAAAATATTACTCCACGGAAATTTGTTTAAATTTAATTAAAAAATGATTTACTAATTTTAGGAGAAATTGACACTATTTAATAATATTTATCGATATTTACTTTATCACTCGCATTCAAATCCATAGTATACTTAAATTTAACGTTTTCCAAGACTTCTATGATACTATATAACTTTGTCCTATTAACCTGATCTGAAAGTCAATTAATTGAAAATTCTTATACTAAACAAAAGTAATGCATAATGAGTAAACAAGTTGCCTACTATATAAAAACTTTTCTCTTAAATTCCACGTTTGAAAATGGCTACCGATTAAAGCAAGTTACGATTCTAATAAAAAATACTTCATGAATGCTAAGTAACAATGCTAATACAACATTAGTTATTTCATGAATAATAAAGACAACTACCTATGTGTTCCCCATAAAAATTAAAACGTGTCTAATTAGCTGAAATCTTAAAAATTAAAGAAGAATGATAACAATTTTCTTGTTGCAGTGTATATAATATTTACTTATTTTAAGAATTTATGACTGCCACAGTTGTTCTATTGATTTGTCAATTTCCGTAGATTTTATAAATGTAGGAGGAACGAGGTTACCTTGTTCTTATTTCGAATTTAATACTTTTAACCCCTAACAAGAAAGTTTCTTCATTATAAACTTATATTCTGGCCTTTATTGCCCCAGACAGCAAAGCATACCTCCAGGAAGCTAAAACTAAAATCTTGTAAACTTCTTAAAGATTCAAAAGTAAAAACGTCCGAAAGTTATATACGTTCTTTCTAGCTTCTCGATTTTTGTTGAAAAATAGTTCGTTAGCTTCATTATTATAGCATGGCGATATTCGTGCAGGCTGGAAATTAATCGTAGACGTTTGTAATACGTTTAAACGCGACATACGCGATTTAACTTACAGGATAGGAGCGAAAGAATAATGAAGGAAATACGAATAACAA
Source organism: Eufriesea mexicana (assembly GCF_001483705.2). Lineage (NCBI taxonomy): Eukaryota > Metazoa > Arthropoda > Insecta > Hymenoptera > Apidae > Eufriesea > Eufriesea mexicana. The sequence continues at coordinate 1,433,446 of NW_016910740.1, read as the reverse complement.
ATGGAATGCAATATACATGGGAGCGTTTGGATCTATCACGGTTTCTGCAGCTTTGCTGAATTCGAATGTATGTTGTTAATAGATAGCTGTTTATTTCGTTGATAAATTCAATCTGTTTTCTACTCCCCTACCATTCGTGTCGCAACAAAGGACGTGGCAGCTGCAGACTAAACGAACTACTAAAGAACATTCACATGAATATTCGGCAAATGAAATGAAATACTATGAAAGGTTGAGAATTTCTTAATAACCGTACAAATTTTAATTATACAATAATAATAGAAATAATGAAATACCTTTGCCTGATATTATTTCTCCAACCCTATTGAAGAATTGAGGACGTCTTTGAACGAGGACGAGGATGGTCCATTTCTCAAATTCGAGTTTTGAGGTATTCAAAGTTGAAACCTTTCTCTGTCCATATAACCGTGATATCAATAAAAAAAAAAGCCTATACAATCGACATTGCATAAATTTCTTCTTTAATATAGAATAAGTCTTAATAAAGGAAGAATAATAAATAAGACTTAAATTAGGACTTAAAATAGTACTTAATAAAGGAAGTATAAAAAGATTATAAAAATGAAATTAACGGTAAAAGGACCTATATTGAGAAATGTGCTTTTATAAAATTCCTCAATTGGAATACAATGGAACATCTGTTATCCCAAGGTCGGTTAAGCAAATTTTGATCATACGAATAAACGATTATCTAATAGGGTGAGCCACATATACATATATTACATACAGAATATGCATCACTTAATGTGACCACTTCGTTTGTTTTCGATTCTAACAAGTTGAATTTTTTATCAGCAATAATAGGGATAACTTAATAAAAATCATTATCTTCATTATCTTAACATTACCAAAAATAATTTTGTATTGTTTCTTCAATAAATAAATAATTGAATGTATAAATTATGTTACATGGTTCACTGGGTATACATAAATTGAAAAATTAAAAATAATCTCATATTAGAAAATTTAACACGTAATGTACTTGTATTTGAATACTATTACGGTAGCAATGAGTGATCATATATAAAAATAATTTTTAATTTTACGTAATACTTACATAACACGGAGTATTCGTACATGCTTACATAGATATAAATTGCCAATTGTATGCAACTTTCAATTTTATTAATTTTTCAATTGTGGTACTCATTTGAAAGTATTCATATGCTAAGCATAAATAAATGTAAATATTTTTTTGAATAACCCTAATTGCAATCCTACCTTTTATTCGCGAGTACTTAAAAATTTGATAGCATTACATGATTTTTATATCAAGACGTTTCTCTGAAACCTAGTATTCGTACAATAGTTACTTGTATTTAAGGATTAAAACGGTTCTGAATTAAATAACTGTCACATAAATGTTCTTTTCAAACCGTTAAACTATTAAGTACGTAAAACGTACATTAAACGATTATAGAGGATCGATATTATGGTGAAAATGATTCTCAACTATATCAGTTTCAATTGCAGGTCCAGCAGCTTTTGAAATATCGGTTCTATGTCAAAATACATTTGAAATCGGAGGTTATTTCAAAAGCTGCTGAAACCACGACCGATAACAAGATTTCCATTAACTTCGATTCTTTCTAACTGTTATAGAAAATAACAGGTATTTCGAACTGTTTCAAAAATCAAAAGCGATATTATAAAATTTTTTAGAACCAAACTATTGTATTTTATCAACAAACGAACTTAAAATCAATTTAATATATCTTAACTCATATATCTCAATAGAGAATTCATAAACACATTTTGATCATTTGAAAAGAACTTGTAAAATTTGTTATTTTCGGCAAGTATTTTAACCTTCATGTTTGTAACTATACATCATTTTCCAAATACTACCACTGATAAAAAGATTTTGATGAAACTCGATAATACTTATACTTTCGTTATTTTCTCCTCGATAGCTAAGAAAAGTTTAAATTATCTTTCGTTTTGTTTATACTTCATACGAAACCGATTTAACACCCCATTTTATGTCTATACCATAGCACTTTGTATCTGAAAAGTTACAGTAATTTTACATAATTTCGTATCATCGTGTTTAGTAAAAAATTTTTTAGCAAGTGTAATACAAATCTTTGAAAAACGCAAATGTGTGCTAATTACCAGATCTCATCGTGTGGAAGTGACTGTATCGAAACAACATTTTACGAATGGGACCTGAATATGCTATTGGACCATAATACAGAAGCCTTACTGGCATTCTGTATAAAATATGCTAAATTTCAAAAGCCAGGTTGCCCAAAGTATTAATAATCGATTTTGATGAAATTTGCAGTGGGATTGGAATTGAGGATAAATACTAGGCCCACAAATAATAATAGATAATAATAGATAATAATATATGTATTTCAAACTCACTCTTTCGTTCTTTGTCCCTAGGCACACTAATCACGACACGAACCGGCGTTGTCGGAATAACAAAACACCATCGCATCGGTTCTCCACTCGCTATCTCGTTTTCTTTCCCTCTCGCACATACATACACATTCGCAATCCTTCTAACATTCTACATCACGGAAAATATAATTTTTCGAAAAAATATTTGACACTTTTTTTTATCGTCCATATCTAGGGAGTGTGAAAATAGAGAGTAAATTTTGAAAGGAAAAATATTTTCCTTAATATTTTAGAAATTATTCGATCTAGAGAAGAAGTGTACAAGAGACTTTTTCATAATGAATTTAATTACAAATTCGATTGTACCAAGTACGTTATGTTTCATGTTTCCACCATCGTAATATCGCTAAATCTCATTATGAATTATTATTTGAAGCAGTTAAAATTCAGGGAAAAATTAATGTTAAAAGAAGTTATAAAACACGAGAGCAGCAAAAATTACATTAAAATCACATATCCTGACAGATATAGCAAACGATTTGATTTTATACTCGATGAGTATTCCGAAACGTGAGATACGAAATCTCGTAATGACCTTGTCTGTCGTGATATGTCTATTCTACATTTCGCAGACAAAATTGGCATAATGACCACGAGAGGAAACAATCGATCGTGGCAAACGAGCATGTTGCACATACATCATAGTTGATATCATGGTTTGATGAGCAATTTCGTATAAACAGTTTTGGGAAATCAGGAATGCTAGATATTCATGTAAGAATCGATATAAATAGATACTACTAAACTGAAACTGAATTTCAAGAGATATTTCAGTAACTATTAGAGCCATAGCTGAAATCGATGTTATAATGTTATTCAATCTCAGCACGTATCAATTCATTTCCATTGTAAGCAAATACCCTAAATTGAAACTGTTAATATAAATTCACTAATTGCTAGAAACAATCCTGATTTGAAACAGAAATTACTAGCCTTTCAGCATTAGTTCAAAGTTTACAAATAATTTACTCTAACTTGCAAATCATTGTACAATAAATAATTGTAACATGTGTTATTGATTTTAAAAACTTAAAATATGTTTTGCAACAGTGGTATATAACCTACAGTTACAAATTATTAATTTAATAACGACATTAATTGTTAAGTTATTGTGCAAGGTCATTTACATTTAACGATAATTACACGTGATTTATGTGATAACACGTAATAATCGCGCCATCCATAGTATTTGTGTCTAGCAAATGTCGAATAGAGAACTGACAATAAATTTCTGAATAAAGAATATTTGCACCGAAGCGTAAGATAATAATACATGAGAAAGAAACACTTGACCCATATATAATACATAGCTCACAAGTTGACGTTAGAAGCAATTACGAATCTAATTACTCATAATGCAAGTGATCTACCTTCTCTAACGCAATCAGAAATAGGAGACACGAGTTTTCATTATTAAAAGTATCACACGAATAAATCACACGCGAAAGAGAGGAACGAAAATACACCAAGACCAAAGAAAATAGAGCAATAAGGCATTGGCGTAGACGCGGGGTGACTTAACTGCTCGATATAAGATAAAAAGAGAAGTGACGTAACTTACCCTACTACTATGTCAGCACATGCCATCAAGATCCTAAAAGTAGCTATTTCTTGAACATCAAAGGTGGAGACGGTTGGAGGAAACGGAGTATCCTTTTTGCTCTTGCGTCATCCGGAGTGCCAACGCCAGAGCTTTGCATGGTTCTTGAGACAGTCGCGTGAATGTGGATGGGCTTGGGTAGATGTGCTTCAATGTACCTTAGAAATGGTTGCATAGAACGAATGCAATAGAGTAATAGAGGAAGAACAAATGTGGCTGTAAGGATATATGAATGGAAAAATACGTGTGGAAAAGAGTAGTCGGAGAGTTATCGTAGAGTTACCAGTAAAGAACCTGAGTGTGAAGAATAAAACTAGGAATTATCGTAAAATGCTTAGAGCAACCGTAGTTTAGTTATCGTTTTATTTCGATATATATCAATTCTTACATTAACAGTTGAAAATGGTGTTTTAAATATTCTATTTTTGGAACTACCAGAAACAGGAAATTACTTTTGATAAAATGAACATTGACTTTTATTCGAATACAACGTGATTGTGTACATCTATTTATTTTCATTGTATTACTTTAATTATTATCGTTTATATTAGTAGATTCAGCTGCATTTCAGAAATAAATTGTTGAATTTAGTATATTTAGCTGCATCTTAAAAATAACGTGTCCTCTTTAACAATAAGTACTTTCTTAATTACGTATCCCTTAACTGTTTTCCAAAATAATAAAACAAGAAAAAATACCATAATTTTCTGAGTAATCCAGAAACAATCCTAAGAAGGTCTTACAATTTCTGAAGAATACGAACTTGCTGTCGGTAATGAAATAATGATCAGCTACTGATCATCCCACAGTATAAATTACGTTATTACATTTATCATATTTGACTTTGTATAATACATATGGTACAATGAATCTTGTACATATCATAATTGTAAAAAGAAATGCCGCATGTCACATATTTTCATTTTCAAAATGTTGTCCTAAAAATTCCTAAACATCAATTTCTCTTATTATCATTGTACTAAGTTTTATAATTTTCTTAAAAACTTAAGATCTGTTTTCATTCACTTTGTTTGAAGAAATATGTAAATCAGATGCTTTGTAATCCAATTTGTGAATAAATTAGAATTTTTTAAAATTACGACATATGGTGTTTGTCTTTACAACTACAGGAATTATGTTCCAAATACATAAATATAATATTTTCGTACTATTAGATAAATATTTCAACATAATGCATGAAATATAATGTAATACTTACTAACAACCCAAAATAAAAATCTTCATATAATATTGTACAAGTGAATAATAAGTAATAATAATAACTGACAATGATACTACTATCCAAAAATAATGATAACGTTATTTAATATTTATATCATCCAAATAATCAATAATACTAATAATATTATTTAAAACGAGTTTTGTTCACGTATGTATATTTTGTAGCATCCATACATTAATTGCATTAGACACTTTAAAGGCTCATTACTTTGTTATCCAAATACCGTTCATTTAAATCGTTTCATTCCGAAATCTCTTAAATTCTTAATTTCTTGCAACAATCTTGTATTAATAATTCGTAATTAATTAATTAAACTGATCCTATTATATTAACTCATTATCTTACTAATTTATTAGAATTTCCAAAAATAAAGATTCTGGAAATTCAACAGGAGGCTAAATGTATTTAGAATCATATATTCATCGTCGTTGAATTTATACGATTTAGCGATTCCTCGTGTGACGAATCACACGATTAAATATTGAATTACACTCGTATCACGAAATCAGATTTGTAAGCCTTCTGTAAACTCGCGGGATAAATAATTCATTAACACTTTCTGCCACATTTCGCGAGCGTTCCGCGAATTCTCTGTGTCATAAAACGGTCGAAATTCATCGAAGGTTTGCGTTCGAAATGCAAACATCTATCGACCGTGTTAAACTTGACATCGTTCCTATCGAGTTTGATGCTTATTGTACGCATCGGTTATCGGGAGACGCGAAACGATTCGCAGAATCCAGACAACTCTACCGACGAAATGCGTGTAATCGGGCGAAATTAAAACGATGCAATTCCGGTGGCCACAAACGGGTATAATTAGACAAGCATTATTCCCGACGTGACGTTGCACACGTTCACCACTCAATTATTCCCGCGGTGAACAACAATGCTCGACGACGTTCCGTTCGGAATGATAATTGGATATCGATCTTATCGCGATGAAATATAATTCGCCACTGGATTCCAACTTCTGGACTTTGTATAGCTTTTGATTACCACAAATGTCGGGTTATGAAAGTCGATTCGACGATTTCCATTGTTCCACATTGACTTTTATGCTTTCGAACGTGTATAAAAGAAGGCAGCAAACGTATTCCGCTAATTAACGCCGTTGTAGATATTTATAAAACTGTTGGAACAATGTGAAACGCGGATTTTTAAGAAATTCAAACTTGTATTATAGTCAAACTTGTATTATAGCCAAACCTTGATAATTTAAACTTCTATAACAGCATCTAAGAACCCCTATAACTCTAAATAAAACTTACTTTGTCCCTTTTCACCTTTATAACTCGCATTTAGAATATCCAGACCTCTACAGAACCAAATATATCTCTATAAGTATAATTTCTATCATCTTTGTCTTGATAATTTAAAATCAATAACACGTAGTGAATTAGAAAATTATTCGCTCATTGTCGGTCGAAAATGTAACAAAGACGAATGACAATATTTTTTGTATGAAGAACCATAATTTATATGATAACAGTTTAGAATTTGTTTTTATATATGAAGCTTAAAAAATGATGATTTATAATTACGGGAAAGTGAATTATAACTCACAAATTGTTCACTTACTCAACGAATGGAATAAAATAAAGATGATGTATAAAGTTTTAAAAAAGCGATATGCAAGATAATGTATTTAGATTACGTGAAAAAGCATTTAAAGCACAGTGCTAAGAACGTAGTAATCTTAGATACTTTTGAACGTTTATTAAAGTAACGACTAGAAGATTATATTAGTACAGGAATGGTAATTGTTTGTAACAAAAATAATAAAAATTCCATTTCAATCTCTCGATGTGAATTCGATAAATGTAGTATAAAATATATGCGATATTGAAAGTCGCAAATATTCCATTACAAGCAAAGTAAATTATAGAATACGTTACGAGTGAAATAGCAGGCAATAGTAGAAAATAAATATTTAAAAGCTACAACGAGATCGATGCGAAAGGCTCGCTGAAATTGTGAAATGAAAAAATAGATATCAAGCTAAATACTAATTTTGTTTAAATAATCATTTATATAAAATTATCGTTAAATGTATATCGAGAATTTTATGACGATGAGAAAAGGAAAAAGTCATAATAAGCTATTTTCTCGTAATTGTAAATGACAATTTGTTAAATTTCTCTAATCACATTCCTATGTTATTTTATAAAGTATACAGGGTATAGCACAATAAGGACCACTTGGCAATTACAATAATTATACAACTAAAAGGGATGAAATATATGCATATAAATATCAGTCCGTCTTCGTTTATGAGGTATAATGGACATTTTATTTTAATTTTGTATTACCCAATTGGAAAAAATATTCAAAATGACCATCTTGAATTTCAAGATAAGCTTATAGACATTTTCTCGTCGGTATAGTTATCTTTTGAATGATTTCTGGTGTTTCCTGTACTCGAAAACTTTGCTCTATTTTGAACTTTAATATGTCAACATTTCCAATATATGTATATTGCGTACACGACTGATTTTGAGTGTTCTACAAATAAAGATCCAACGGATTTAAATCTGGGGAACGAGGAACAATAGGACCACCCCGCCCAGCCTATTTATTTCGAATGAATTGAATTAAAAATTGCTTAGTTACTCATGGAATAATACGAAAATTTACTGAATCGTCAAATGATTATATGAAGGACGTCGAGTAGGTATTATTTGTGAACGATAGGGTTTCCTGCCTATGAAACGAGGCAGTTTAATGTGGTTTGCGTTACAAATATTACGTTATACCCTGTATATTTCCGAATTAAAAGATTTCAAAATATCGTTTATTGCCGTATTACTTCATTCATATTTTCATCGCATTTTCGATGATGCGAATAATTTTATGAGTCATTATATGCATCAGAAACTCTGAAAAACTAGTCATTTGAAACTTTCTTTCATTCGTTTATATTCTACAAGTTTACAGGGTTTTAAATAAGATCGAACATAAGGTGATACAAGATTTATCTTTACTTCTTCTCCAACCATGTACACATTCGCGAAAGATAATTATTGTTTGTTAGCCAGACACGAAGGTAGTTGCTATGTCCCGTGTCTTTAATTTTCTCCTTTACCAATAAAATGAGTTTTTGCAAGAAATTGGAAATATTACCTGAAAACTGAATATATTCGAAGCTGTGAAAAATGGATAAAAGATGAAAAAGGATATTGCTAACGAATTTGGGATTCCTGTAAGCACACTTTCGACGATTTTGAAAAACTCGGATGAAGTCACGCAGAAAAGTACAATTTCGTGTAACAATTTTTTTCATAAAAGGAAAAGAACTACTGGATTTCGCGATATCAGGGAGTATTTGATAAAATGCTTTAAAAATAGCAGAAACGTAAATTTTACTATAAATTTTACCATTTTATGCGAGAAAGAATTGAATTTTTTGCGAAGTCACATTGGAAAATTATTTTAAAGCTTCTTTATTTCAAATTTTGGACTTTTAAACCTTTTTTACTCGGAAATCTTGGTACTTGTAAACGTCTGTAACTCAAAACTATCAGCTTTAAACTTCAACTTATCGATTTTCAACTATATAAACTTTGAAAATTTGTAGGTAAAGTTAAATCAAATTTAACAAACGTTAAAGAATTTATAAAAACTTGAATGTGAACTTACTTTTTATTAGTATAACAAAAATATTCGAAAGCGATTACTATTTCTGAAATAGTTTGTATTACTATGTAGTTGAATCACCATCACCATTAATTAGAATGTTCATATCCCTTGTTCCTACGTGTTTGAATATCTTTGTGACTTTCCATAAACGTTTTGTTTGAATTTAATGTTATTCAAATTCATTTGTTTCAATTTCTTTTCTTCTTTTCCTTTTTTAGTTTTTATCTGTCATTTTACACGCAATGTCGTATTAGAAATTCAGGCGTAATTCGTGTTAAAAGTTCGGGACAAAAATGTGCAAATCCTTTTTAATAATTGCACAACTTTATATTACAGAGTTTCGACGTTTAACCCTTTGGCTGTTACGGACGCATAGTTGTCGGTGTGCAGTATAGATGCATATAAACATACATATAACGATTGTTGTTTTAAAATATCGTGTACTGCTAATAAAGTATTCTATTTCGAATATGTAAATATATTAAAATAATATAAATGAAAATATATATGAAAATGAAAATATAAATGAAAATTGATTCCACTTACATTAAGTGAAAAATTTAAATAATTAATACTATAATTGTACGTTGTATATTAATCGTCAGAAATGCTTCGCAGTCAAATGGTTAAAATGGATAAATAAAAATAGATAAATGAGAGAAATCCTTGACTGAGATCATCTAAAACTTTCTCCTGTACTAAGACATTTAACATCCCTTCTTCAGGTATCACTTTTCATCTCCCTCAACTTCAACCTATCTAATTAAATATTCCTAATTTCTATCTCCACCATCCTCCTTCTCATTTATCAGTCAAGCCTCAACCATTCAAGTCTTTACATTGGCACCTCACCAACTTGACAGAAGATTCCTTAACAAATATCACACAAGAAACCCACACCACCAACACCAAGTATAAATATATCAGTGAACATAATCTAGAAAATTTCTAGCAGCATCAACTATACCCAAGTCTCCCTCTTATCACCAATTTACCACAAAAATAATAGCAATTCTTGATCATATTCATAAATGTTAATATTCATAAATGTTAATAAATATTAAATAGCTTTCTTAAGAGATAACTTTATCTTTGGACCTTTAAAGATGTGAAATATTTTTTATCGCCATCCAGTATAATTTACGGCTATGGAACTGGAGAAAGGACGCAATAGTATAATGCGGCAGTCATGATTCAAATCTAGCAAACGTATCTTTCTAGAAGAAAAAAGTTTAAAGTAAGAACAAAAATTCAACGTTCAATGTAGAATATTAGATTCAAATGCTAAAACTAAAAGCAGTAGACTTCTTCCATGACACAATATCGATATTAATCCTTAACAGTAATTAGAGTGGTCCTTCGAATAATACTCATCATAGTAAGTACACAAAGAGAGAAACATCAAAATTCTCACGACGTGAATTGTGGAGATCGTAAACACCAATAAAATTATAAAAGCATACTGTATAACTTGGAAATCTCCTTCATTACCTTGTTCACTAAAAATCTAGTCACCTCGAACAAAATTTTTAATACAAGAATTTGTTCTTATTTGCAACAATTTCCGAGGTATTACATTTCCAGTTAAGCGTGACACGCGTTATATTATTATATTATATCTCTGTATCATAGACAGTGGATAAAAAGGGCATTAGCATTCTAATATATAAGAAAATTTACCTAACCAAAAGATTAAGATGAAAATCTATAGTATGTATATCATAACAGATTATACATGCAACAATTTTTCCCTTCACATAGTATCACTCTTAGTTGATGAAATCAACAATTGTATTTTCAGTGCTCTTTCCACTTTTTTAAATATAACTTCATAATAGTTCAAGATATAACAAAACTTTTCATATTCATATGAGAAATGTTTCATTTTTAATGTTGTATCGCCCTATTGTGCAAAATATTTCCGAAAGAAATGTATAATCAGAACACGAAGAAATACTGAAATTTTCAGTATCTATTTAACTCCCTTAAAAGAATTTCTCGTCCATAAAACAATCGCTTCATATTAGAATTCATTATGCCTATATTTTCACGAACTTATCTTAAAATAAAAATTTTCTGGTTAAATGAATTGCCTTGTAACATATTATGCTAGTACTTTTCTACCCACTACATATTTTTTTAAACATTTACGCATTTTCACATAGAACACGGTGTATTAGAGCATGTATTGGTCCAGACAGGGTTAAGAAAGGACAGGATAATTTCGCGTGATACGAGTAACGAAATTTTAGTACCAAATAGCAACAACCCTATTATGCATACTAATCTAGATTCTATTTCAATGGCATGGTGAAACGTATATGGCAAACAGCCGTTATTGTACTAAATTGCACATTGCTTCTATCGTATTACGAAATTCCGCAGTAACGCGAATAATCATCGTTCGTTACTGTGTTCGCGGCTATCTTGCGCTTACAATGCGAGATAGGATCAATTAAATAATAATCTCCTTCGATGCGATAACTGGTTACAGTTATGGAGATTAAAAATAACAACACCGTCGAAAGCGTTCGATCAGCGAAGAATGTTTTATTTATCGAATATATTTGCTTTCATCGAGTTGCAAATTTAATAGCAACGTGATACTGAATTTGCAAGCTGTTCAGTTTTGCTGAACTGCGATTGCTTTCATGCGTCGTAAATTGTAAATGTTGATTGCTCGAGTGTGTCGAAAATATGAAATAACGTTATTAATGCCAGACCAATGCAATCAGAGTGACTATTGTTTATTGCAAGTAACCTGCCACTGTAATATTAATTAGCATACCTTCTCCTCAGGACGAATGTAACTATGTTCTAACCTACACTAGCACAAACGTGGACGGAAGTTTGGCAACAGCGCGGAATTTGCTCTCCGTTTATACCTATCGACTGCACGGAAATTATATTTAATTTTGCAAGTTACCTTCTGGAATATTGCTTTATATCGCATCTTTTAGCTTTTTAGGCTAAGATACGTATGATATATTACTGATATGTGTATTCTTAACCATCTTGATACATATGTTTAAAAATATTTAACACGATAACTGTACTTGAATTTCACTAGTTAGTTTTAAAATTCGCGGTCGAATGTTGGTTAAAGTCTTTATAATAATAATAGGCTTTCTAAAGCACGACTGTCATTGTTTGCTTAATCGTTAGCAATATATTATATTAGTGTTTCACTAGAAATTATATAAAGCGATATTACTACATATTATGTATGTGTATCGAAACAAATGTGGTATTGAAAGCAGTGAAGGACGCTAACAAAGGAAATAGTATTAAGAATTATAGCGAGGCGAATGGGTATGCCATTTTACTTCTAAGTGAATACACGGGAACGCTCGGGCCGCTTCTCGAAAATCGAGGAATAATAAACAGCGACATTGTGTTCGACTCGGGCGTTCAGGGCGATATCTAGGATGCGGGCGAAAGAACAAACAATAGTGCGAAAGAATCATTTTGACGGGATATCTATGATTGTATCGAATGATCGAGAAAGAAAGCCTGTGTGTGAAGAGAGAGAGTTTTGATTTTAAGTAAGAACACTGACGAGGCAGAATGTGTGTAGTCGAGACGTAGTGAACAGAAGATCGTGTGTTTGAGAGTTAGAGTTGAGAGAAATCTAGTGTGATATTTTAATGAAATAAATCTCTTTTATTATTAAAAAGGAGTCGTTGTTTATTAGATCTCTTTTAACATAGGATTAATCTAGCAGTAATTCTGCACAAATAAATACTAAAAGTCGATAACTAAAAATAATCGTCGTAATTTCCACAAAATATTAAAAAAAAAAGTTATTTCATCGCGAATATGAATATTATATTTTATATTAAGTATAGTCGATCACAGTGACTCCCGACTAGCATACGATAGTACATCAGTATCACCAATGATTTTTAAAAGTGTTGTAAAAATTTGTAAAACATGTGCTTTACAAATAATTCTTTTTAGAAATAATAATTACAGTAATTTATTTAATTACATGTTACTATTCTTTTATTGTTAGAAATTGCGACTGATAATTGATCGGTTCACAGTCCTAAGTGATCAACTCCGTCCTTTTTATTTTTAAAAATAGCAATATCAGAATGATTGATTGATAGTTAACTTCTTGTGTGCAAAATAAATTTTTATTTTTTATTCTATGGAATTAATCAATTTTGCAAATAAGTGGCTTTATCAGTATATGTTAATAGTCGATCTTGTGCACTTGCTCTCCCTTCTTCGGATAACAATAGAAACAAGTTGAGAGTTTGAAATGCATCGTGACATATTTCCCCTTCGCGACATTGGCGCTACGCATACACCTAACGTTTTAATTAGGTGTGCCAATTTCTCCTCCCTTATATTATCAAATAAAAAAATGAAAACGTTAACAGCTTCCTGATGCCTAATGCGAATCAAAGTATCTTTGTTATCGTATCGGGAAAAAATAAAACATACTTTTATGAACCATATAATTTTAATAACTGATTTATGTGTGCCGTGAGGTAATGTACAATACATGAGTGACAAGAAGTTGAAAATCATTGCTCTAGTATGACATAATACAATTTTACTATTTATTACACATTAATATATAGATAACTGATATCTAATTCTTCTGCTTTGTACTTATTATAGACTTTTAAAGTTTTTACTCAGATAAAACCATAATTTATTTCAATACTACATTAACTAATATTACCTATGTCCAGTATATTTGCGAAGATATTACAACTTTGCTGCTGTAATGTTGAAATAGAAAATAAAATAATAGGAATACAGTAAAGTAGATGAAAAATAAATTATATATGTATTCAAATATGTTTGTGTCTGATATATATATGTGACATATATGTGAAACATTGCTATTGGGAAATTTTAATAGAAAATATGGTACCATACGATACTTTGTACTAATAGTGGAATTTACTTAAACACGACATCTTACTCGTGAAACTAACTTCCCGTGAACGACTCAAATAGAATAAAATTAACTTAACGGACTTAATTTTCATGAAATGTCAATTACTTTCTATGTATGTACGTGTTAATGTTTGAAATTATAAAGTTAGGATACGAGCTCTGTATTTCGGCAAGGGTATGAGTTTCATACTGTTTAAAAGTCGAGTCTTTAAAGACTACAATCTTCATAACAGTTCTTCAGATTTAATGACCTTCCTTGTTCATAACAAATTCACTATTAATGATGTATTTATATATTTGCGAATTTATTATTATATATTTATAAATTCTTCGAAATATTTATAACTTATAAATTCCATAAAATACATTCATAATATAATACGTACATATACACTTGCATAAGTTCATATATTTATATACTTACTATTTTTATAAGCGATATATAATATATTCTGCGAATAAATATTATTATAATTCTTATATTATTTAAAAGGATATAATAAATATAATTGTTATATTATTTAAATGGAAATTAATTAATATACAAATAAATACCTTTTCGGATCTTTTCAATTATCTACAAGATACTTACACATATGTCACACATACAATAAATATTAAAGATCATTTTAATATTTAATTATTTATAGAATATCACTAATCTATAACAATCTATATTATAAATTATTTCAATTGTTCGTTTTTATTTACTGAAAAAGATTCAAATCTTACACTGTGTAAATTCAATAACTTATTACTTTCTTGTCTTCAATTTATCTCCATCCAGTATCTTAACGATGCAAGAACATTCAATGGCTGAGCAGTGTGCCATAGGTCAGGAAACGGTAAACGGAAAACGTTCCGTTTAGAAAGAAAATTGCAGAGTTTAAATAGGGCTTAGGGGAGAAGAACAAGAATAGAGAGAGATAAAGGTAGAAATGGAGGAAGTAGAGGGAGAGAAAAATCTGAGAGGAAACAGTATCTGTTCGCATTCGTGCTAGGACGCCACATTATGCTCTCCCAAGGCTGTGCGAGGATGAGGCAAGGATCCCTGAAAAAAGAAAGACGAAAAAATGGGGAATTGAAAATGTCCCGAGAAATCTGAAAGTGGTGGAAATAATTTTTCCAACAGTATGATAGCCGAAACCTAATGATTTCAATCCCAATTATGAAAATACGATAAACGGTATATTTGAATCGTAAAAATTATCGATTTTAAAATAGGACATATTCTGTTCATATTAAATATTGTGAAAGACACGTGATTCAAAAATTTTGCTTAATCAAAGTTTTTGTATATTCAAATTCGTACAATAGTTAATTTAAAGAAAAGCTTAATAAAATTTTGTATATTATAATCAATTAAAATTATATTAGTTATATGATGCATGTTGCAGAAAAATGCATACATATCCTTAAAAATCTCGAGAATAAATTTCATTAAAAATAATTTGTTTATTGCTATACTCTACGAAAATGTTAACAAAAGTCTTGAATATGTATTCGTACGTTTCGAACTCTATAACAATGACTGTTAATATATAAGGAGTATTTTATATGTAAAAAATTTGTTATCAGTGTTCATTTAGGATAGCTTTTTGATTATATAATCGTTTTAAGCCTTTATGGCATTGAACTTATATTTTTGGTAAAATTGTTAGGAATTTTATTCCATGCTTATAGGGATGAATTTTTCAACTGTTTCTCGAAAAAATATAATAATTTCGAATTTTTCTTTTAGATGTCTTCGTAAATGCTTTAAAGGCTATATTTTTATATAACGCATGACAAGATGATGATACACCCTACATTTTTAATGTTCTTTAAAACTAATGCGTTGTGTGCAAATACATGCATACATATCTATATAAAGAACATACAACTTTCTTAATAATATAGAAGAAACTAAACATGTATCACATTCTTTTCTATAAACTTTACCTATTTCTGTGAAAAATATTTGTGAAAAGATGATTGCACATGCTATGATTATCAGTAATTTCAAAAACTAATACAATGCACGCAAATTGTGCATACATACATACTATGTAAAGTGTCCTTTCCAAGAAGAAAAAATTAATATTGATATTTCTAACATTAATTACACTGTCCAACAAATTTTAACTTTTTCTCTAATCTGTAATATCTATTATGTGATTTTTCTAAGTTTACTTTCTCGAATACGATTCCGTATTCGAAATTGCTCTACCACCCATAGTTTTCAAAAATTATAAGTTTCTTTAAAAACTCACGATTTTCGGTTACAATTAAGTATTACGCAAAAAAGTAAGAAGGTTAGAAGATTCATTCTTATCTTAAAAGTTAGGTGAGAGTATTTCGAATTTATCAATGTCCATAATTATAGTCATTTTTGTTTCTGAATAATTATAACAGATCGTAAAAGTTTTAAAATAAGCCACTGAGCATACCTTCTACTCATATTCTTGCATGTTTACAAAAAGTTAATAATCTGACAGGAATTTTCTCCACAGTAGCGTATTCTGTAGGTTTTCACGAAGAAGGAACCATCTGGAAACAATATTAAAATCAATACTGACAGGACGATAAAATATTTATCCGGAACCCGTAAACGGGAGTTTGCCACCACGCAACCATTGCTCGCACATTTACTGTGCGTTGCAAACGAGAAGTCCGCTGAGCAAAACGTAGGACCGAATCCCTACCAACCATCACCGACCCACTCGTTCTAACGCCATGACGGAAGTAGAGTAAACGCGCTTCCCTTATTGGCAGAAATGATCCATTCCAATTAGCCTTATTATTTAGCACCGTGTGACAAAGAAAACGAAGGAAACATTCAAGACAATGTGAGGCGGATGCAAGAAATAGATGCAAGAACGTAGACTTATCACTAGATCATTGACTTCAGATTCTTCTGATGACTGTTCATTTCCGAATTTTATTTAACTATATTTGCATTTCATACATGTAGGATCGGATTGGGTGGATTGGCTAAAATAGCGCTGTTTACTTCTTGATAGAATAGAATAAGCTTATACGTAGATTGGCGGCTATGAAACAAGAGGGATTCCCTATGGGCACGTTCGACTTTGACTTCTTACTGCCATACTGGCACACTATTAGCAACTTCCAAAAGACACCTGGAGACCGTTAAACACTAGAGACTGTAGACTGTCTGTTAGACTGTTAAAGACTGGAAACCGTTGACTGAAGACTGTCGACTGGAGCTGCCCACGCCCTTGCACCCTTATTTAAAGCATTCATCCTGTCCTTTTTCATACCCAGGCTTTCCTTTCCAATCATGCCCCTTTCCCACGCAGCCTCGGTGGGCCAGGTAATTCAATCACTCTGGACGCATCCCTAAACTTTCGCTCAACCCTACCATAAACATTCTTTGCAGTTAATTCGCTTGCACACGGTCACTTTCATCCTAAGCTCAAACACACTTGGCATTCTTTCAGGGCCGTACTTATTCCAATCCCACATACATGTATTAAATATATGTTCAATGTTTATGAAATATAAGTGAAAATAATCATGTTTTGCTCGTGCAGTATTACTCTCGTATTCAAGTATAGGAATTTTACGGATATCTTACGACCATGTTAACGTATAACGTTACCGAACCTGAAAATAATGATTTCGATAGTGTCATAGAAGAGTGGGTACTACGAGCGAGCATGTTAGTTAGAGCGAGTGGAATACCCCTCTTACCCCCCTGCCGAAACAGCGGACTTCGAGTCAGCAGCGCATAGTAGCTTCATCAGTGCCATAGTCACGCATAATCGACACCAAAATCATCGTTCAATAGATCTCATTTTTTATATACATGATACCTATATGTTTCAATATACCTTTTTATACTAATCGTAAAATTATATGAAATTTCTAGAAATCACTTGTAATTTGAAACAATTTCGTCATTCGATACATAAATACGAATGACTTTTTCATATAAAGTAGTTAAAAAATAAACTCCCACCCAACTTTTAAAATGGGAATGAATCTTCTAACGTTTTTAATTTTCGCATAATGCTTCGTTTTAACCAAAAATATAGAAGAAATAAAAATATTCTGACATACATATACATACGTATCACAGAAATTTATCATATGGAGGTGCGGATGCAATTTTAATTTAGAAATGTAAAGGGTATGGTAATGGTGACACGAAGAAATACAGGTCAGAAACTCAAAAACGTCTTGTCTCAAAAGGGTGTATTTCACTTGAATTTCTTTCACTAACTATTTACTGATGCCTCCTCGTGCGTGAAAGCTTCTCCCTTTCGACCCTTTTCGCTTTCAACCGTTATGGAATGATCGAGAGTTTTCCCGACCACAGAGTTAGCGCAATCTGTCTGTTGGCAGTCGCTGAGGCCCATTTGTCGGTGATTTTTTAACATAAAACATATGTAAATCATCAAATTTATTATGAATATCAAATTAACATTGCTAGTAACAAATTGTTCACATCGGGAATTTATAATAGAGGTGAGAAAATTAATAAATTATTGGCTATTACTTAAACTTGTAACGTACTTGTGTTAGAATGTATCTATAATTTGCAAGAAGTTTATTAATTATTACACTGGTTGTTAATAATAAATTGTTCGTAATGTAAATTTATAATAAAAGTGAAAAAATTAATGAATTATGGGATATTGAAGCAGAAAAATAATAATTAATGAAAGCGGTAAAGTCCAGAATTTTCAGATGATATTCGGCCAATCGGAGTCTATATAAAGGACATCGTGCCAATGTTCGAGGTACTTGTCAGTTTAACTTCGGAAGTGTAATATTAAAATTTTCGTTAGAGTGGGGAGGGGGAAGAGGTCCGAAGTGAGGTTGAAGTGGTCCCTACCACCCATCCCTTTAAATAATTTAATAATAACTTTTCTCTTCGGATCTAATTTATTTTTTTCTGACTTTAATTTCTTTTTCTTTTGACGTTTCAATTATCTTTTGTTTCTAAATTTAATTTTTTTGTTTCTTCTTATCTTTATTTGAAAATTCAAGTATTTCCTATAACATTCGAATGTCCTCCTATCGTTGTGTTGTTCGTTGCATTTAGTTAATCTTTCTGGTTCATATTTGTTTCGCTTTTATTTTGTTACCTCTTATTAATCCGTTTCCTTTCGAGTTTATACAAATATTCCTTACAGATTTTCAACTTCTTCAAGATTTTATCTGAATGACATTAATAGATCACGCTAGATGCGTGTGTTAAGTATAAATAGCTATAAGATAGATTCCTAGGCTAGCAATAAGTTTCATGAGCGCGTTTTCTGTGCAAAGGCAAGTTACCTAACTTGGAGCGAATTGCAATCACTTTTAACACTAGGCTTACGGACGCTATCTGTATACCTATTTCTAAGAACTCCTGTCAAATTGATAGTTAAAGGAAACCACGCGCCTTTTTTTTTAACAATTACTTTAATTTAAAAACAGTTATATATTATATTAACAGTCTTGATATAAGTTAACTGACTCCGTTACCATCGTATAATTGTAGCAACCCTTCCATCAAATTGACGGGTTCCGTAAATCTAGTGTTAACTACGGACCAGCTTACGCAATGTACTCCCATATGCTAAACAATTACGCGTACCAGCACGTACGCGACCGGGGTATGGATCTTGTAGCCGTAAACACTGCATATCGGCTTGCTGTTAAACCCCAGGAATGATTCCTGGTTTCTACCCCATGGGGCGAGAGCTGGCGTGACCGGTTATAAGGCCACGCTAGGGCCCCTCAGGTTGATTCTGCGTGTTCTATCGGTTCGATGATAACCTTAATTCACGAATAAGACATGGCGGAGTCTGCGATGACTGGGGTGCGCTAGGTCTGATCAGGAGGGTGCCGAGGCACGAAGTTGTCGGGCACGTGTGAGTACATCGCGTAGGCTAGTCGGTCTTTCGAATAATCGCGAACTCTTTCAGACACGTCGCGATTTTTCACTTGTTCGAGTCTTCGATATGTCATTCCCTACTTTTATGGGAACTTGATAATATTAGAGTCTGTTTAAATAAAGTATCTTAGATTTGCGATAGTAGGGTAATAAATTTTAATACACCGCATCGAAATCCCTTTTGTAAGACACGATATTTAATTAAGTGTCAAAAGCGTTACTTCAATTTCGTTCTCTCCAAGTTAAATTAGGGTATCTTTAACACGGATAACACTAGTATGGCACTATATCCGTGTCTCGATTCGTAGCCACCTTCACGTGGGGAGACCTATTAACTGATAGAATTTCTCAAAGATTATTCTTTGAAATTCACACCAAGTTAAGAGCTACTCGCCAAAGTTGGAATATTAGTTATAAGCAAGTTGTTAGTTAGTTACGAGCTAATTACAAATTAGTCATTAATTATGTGGGAAACTTTCACCGATACCCATTGTTGCGGCTCTAGGACCGCAATGTCCAAGGTCAAGTGGAGGACTGGTTTATACCCTTACTGTCAGCGTCCCTTGACTTCTATACACTCATTGTCACCTAAACCACCGCTTAGGTAAACCGTAGCAAGCAACAATATATTACCCTTTGAGGCGACAGGCATAAGGACCTAGATTGTTTAATCAACCACCATCACCGATAGACGTTGAAGCTAGCACACACCCCCAATATTATTTCAACCAATCAGCAGACAGACGAACCTTATAAAACCACCGACAAGGCATTCACAGGAAGATTCTTTCTAAAAACTCCATCACGACCACACCATCATCATCGAGACCCACCAATGACTCAGGGCAGGAGACAGTCTGCTATAGAACTCTCTGCAGTTCAACAATAACCAGGCCTACCTCCATCAATTTAGAATAGGCGGCATCCCAGAAACATTGCCGCAGCAGCGTAGCGGGCCTTACATATATATGTAGGAATGGTGAGCGTGTCGCTCTTATGTGCAGTAAACGACGGCTCGCGGAATATTCCGCGCTTGGTGATAGTAGACTGTCGCGGGTTCGCGGAGTATTCCGCGCTTGGATGCAAATGGATTATATAAGGGTGCATGAGCGTGAAACGAACAGTTCCAAGGAGAGTTCTGTGAGAGATAGTGTGAAAGGCCATAGCGTCTAGAATAAGTCTTAAATCTGTTCACAATAAATCATACTTTTATTATCTACCACCGTCCTTTTGCTGCCTCCTAAATAATTCCTACATATATTTATTACGAGCTAAATGAGACTAGGAGTAAAGTATAAACTAAAAGACTAGACTGATAGCTGATCTATAATTACGCAACCGACCGACATTTTCACGTCAACTCTCGCTAAAAACTCTGTGAAGGTATATCTCAAGACAGCCCTTGCACCCGTATTTAAATCTAACAGTCTTTGTTCTTTCACACGCAGGCTTTCTTTCTCGATCACTCGTAAATATCCCGTCCATGCAATCCTTGCATGCGATCACTTGTCCTTCCACGTGCACTCCAGATATCACCCTGATCATTCGATCCGAACACGAGGCCGCTGCTTATTATCCATCGACAGCCAGATAGACCCTAGCATATTACATAAGTTAATAATAAGTGTAGCGTCCTACGGTATCGAATCCCTTCGATTTCCGAGAACGCTTATCACGCGCCAATTTAATATTGCGTGACTAGTTGAAATAATAAGGATCCAGATCGTGTGTGGTCAAAGAGAGTGTTTATTTAGAGAAAAGTGTAGAATAGTTATATTGGGACGTTAACGGAGTACCGTTTCGAACACGCGTTTGTATGTGCAATTTAGATGTTTGAAGGATTGGTGCCGAAGACGAACTGACTCGTCGATTTTGCTGTATGTCCTGTCTCGTCGTGTTCGGTCCGGAGTTTTGTCTAGTTTAGTTCTGATTGGGTAAAATAGATGTTGGTGGTGGAAAGGTAAAGAGTTTTAATTGGACAGAGGGTGTGACATAAGGACCTTTGGCTAAGGAGTAGGAAACTGTCAAGGAGCCGATTTCTGATGGTCGATGACGTGATTTATAAGTGTCGTCCGTCCGTCGCTTGTTGGGTCTGTCACAAGTGGGTCCCATCTGTCGCGTCTGGTTTCTAGTAAAATACCTAATTTTGCTTTACCTTTGTACGCTTAATCCGCTAGAACGGCGTTGAGGCACATCGAACTTCCAGAATTGCAGTCGCGGTATAAAATATAAAATAGACCGTTAGGTCTGGCAAAAGTGTAAGCCTTAGAATAAAATTATGTTATAAACACGCTCTCCGGGACGGAACAATAAGTTTAAAATATTTCCTATCTATTGTAAATTTTCAATGATACTTTTGAACCTTGGAAATAAAGAGTGGGTAGTACTTTCCGTAGTAATATGTAAATTAAGATGAATTAAGCTACATGAAATGTGAAATTTTATCTTTAAGCATAGAAAATGTTAAATAACTAGCATCTACTTTTGTCACCTCGTTTAATGTCATTTTCGCCTAATACAAAGTCGCAAAATTGGCAGAAGGTTTCATGCCAGCGTTGCAACGCTGAGAAATTTATAGGCTTAGACACACATGTGTATCCGTAACATGTGTAATGTGCAATTTGGATACGTAACAAATTAGGTTATATTTCGAAATTAAGCAACGGTTATTTTCTTTTGTTTTACTATTTATCGTTAAATACTCGATATCAAGTATCTAGTAATATAAGGTAACAATTGCATAAGAAATCTGAAGATTTTGGTAGTAGGATTTATGTATTCACTTAATCTAATGTTTACAACGTACTATCGAGATATCAAGATATCAAATTTTGGATATTTACTTAGCGACTCCTAGGTATAGGATTTTATAGAAAAAAATTATATTACCACGGAGCAAGGAAGGCGATATTGCTGTGGCATATGCGATGTTCAAAATTTAGGGAGTTCCTTCCATTGGGTAAAAAGATGTACTGTCAATTTTTCGCAATTTTATAACAAAGTTGTATTTTCTTTTTTTTTCTTTTTTCATAAACTGCTATATGTTAGCTTCATTGCTGTTGGTACTAATATCACGCGTAACTACGTTACTGTCGAGATTAGAGCAGCGAACAATTTCTACGTGATGATAAATTCCTGTGTACACGTTAGCGACAAATATTTTCTGGATTTAATCGAAATGAAAACTGTTTCGACAATTTTGTTCCATGGTTTCTTCTTCAAACAAGCCTACAGAATACGATACTATGCAAAAAATTCATGTCAGATAAAGAACTTTTTGTGAAAACGCAAAATTATTACGTAGAAAATACGTTCGGTGGCTTTGTTTCAAATTTCAATGACCAGTTATAATTATTCAGAACCACGAATAATTATAATTATAGACATTGAAAAACCTCCAATGTTCTTACTTTTTATGTAATACTTCATTTTAATTAAAAATAATACGTTTTCAGGAAAACTCGCAATTTTCGAAAACTGATGGTAATGGAGCAATTTGTATGACGGATTTGTGTTCAAGAGAGTAAGCTCTACAAGAATTACCCAATGGATATTAGAAATTAAAATTCATATTGAACAGCGTTATTTGCTATGTTAAGTTTTAACCAAATTAATTTCAAAGCAGTGCTGAACTAAGCAACAACTGCTGTATACATATAGTGTACAAGTTATTCTAAATTTTAACCAGCAGTGTTTATACATTATTACATTTCGCAACATGAACACAACGCTGAGTTGCTGTAACGTTAACTTCACGCTTTACTAGCGAGGTAGTTGTAGTTCTACGGGTAACTTTGGCCAATGTTTGAGTATCTCCATCAAAAATCAAAGAAAAAGTGATTTTATATGTAAACGTATTGATAATGCATTAATAATAAGTATTATGCTTATGTAACAGTTTAATAGTATTAAATATTTAAAGAATCCAAGAAAATTATGAACACATTGTATATAGTCTTCCAATTTAATTGTCTACAAGGTTATTGAAGATATGAAATTAAACTGCATATGAAAATAATTATGTTTTAAAACATTTTGTACTCTTCTGTAACATAATGCACTAACGAATAACAAATAAACGAAAGAAGCTTGCAAGCACAATACAATCCAAAATATATTCCATATATAGAGCTAACACGGTTACGTTTACAAAGGAATTGATATTCGATTACACGAGCGTCGAATCATCGGTAGTTAAGGATCGAAAAACAATTGACGCCAGGTGACGCCACTTGCTACTAACCGTTGACGGTCACGTGATACCGCAATGGAGTCTCTGGCTAGTAAAACGTTAATGCTGACATTGATAACGTTATTTCCACGATACCTTAATTACACGAGAGGATTTACTGAATGGTAGATTAAACAGTCATTCGAATTTTGTTTATTAGCGAAACTGTGAAAATAACGATCTCGTAATTATGCTATTTATACATGGTTTCTAAATACTTATTTACATTTGCGCATCGATTAAAGTCATATGCAATAAATTTAATACAGTGAAAGAACTGTGTTAAAGATAAGTATTACAAAACATAACTTCAATTTAATATTTAATTATCTCTCGTAATACGTGGATTTAATACGTTCAAGATATTTAATGTATTTAGTTGTTTTATTTAAAAAGATGATTCTATTCGTGTAACTAGCTTTAAGATTGGCTGCTGAGCGTTTGTTAAAGATAACCTCGTGTTATTATCAAAACTCAATTTACTTCTTTCCTTTTTATTAATTAAAATAATTAGGTGCTATCTAATCAACTGTTAAAAAATAATGTTTTGTTACTTGGAAATCGCAACTCACCAATTAAGAAGCAGTAAAACAAAAGATTTATAACAGAACTTCATCATTGGACATTTTAATTGTTGAAAGCGTCTAATGTGCCTTGCAGAAAACAATGCATTTATCTATTTTATCGCCCATCAATTACGATTTTGTAATGTGTACAGGATCAACAACAATTGAAGGCCGTTCAGCCAAAAATAGACGAATGGGCAATTTTTAGGTGAACGATTAAAAGTCGAATCAATTTGATTGACACCGTAGTCATACGAGTGACTTTGATCGACTTGTGGTTGATCGACTCTGTCATCTGCCCAAAAATTGCCCGATGTAAACGCCGTTTATATGACTAATACAATTTGATTCCTGTCTTCCTTTTTTTTTTCTTTTTCCTGTGTGCGCGTACTCCCGTTTAAAATGTTAGATAAATTCTGTTGTATTCTGATTGGTCTTTCACTTCTATTCAACGAAATATGCGTTCTCTCTATTGAGTACCATTCTGGTGATAAGCGAATTAGCGCCTTTATAGAGGAATATCTATAAGGGTGAAAGTGAGGGATGGGAAAGCGTGTAATTTTGGGAAATTGCCAATGTCGAGGCTGCGTAATATTCCGCCAAGTGGTTGGTAATATTGGTAATATTTCTCTTGGCTGTCCAAACCTCAGGGTGCTGTTGTGTCGTAAAAAGTCTGATAACCAAAGACGACAACTCGAATCTTATTGAGCTTTATATAAACTTATCGAACTCTATTGAGTGTGTGATTTGCAATGCTCAGCTACAATTACAACCTATTTTAATCTTCAATAATAAATTAAGTAGAAATCGTTAAACACGCTAGATCTTTTCCTTCAGATTATGAACAAAGGGAGATAGAGACTATAAAACGATAAAAATTTTAAATAATCAAATGTTGTCATCAGTTGTCAATGATGAAATGTGGACAGTACGTGACGAATTTTGAGATCAGAAATTTTATACAAATATAACAAAGAAGACATATCTGTACGAACAACAAAATAAAGCATAATTACGCTATTATCTTTACTCTTATTTATGTTACAGTCTTTTAAAACATCTTTTTAAAAGTTGGTGTCTTCGATCATACACCTCTCCACACAAACAGTTATGCCTATCACTAATACCAACTTTATTATTTTACTCATTCTATTGTGGTTGACGCTTTCAAAATTTTTCTACAAATGTAACATTCTATACAGTAAAATACAATCTTAACTTGACCCACTTTGATCCAAAACACATTCGATATTCTATTCCAGTTGGTTCAGAGTCAAGAATCTTCGAAACGCTACTCAAAATTTGCTTGTGTTTGTATATTTTTTCTATTTATCATCATTTTCTATTTGTTATCATATTTTTTCTAAAATGCTTTTGTCAAATTAAATTATGGTGCTAAAGGCTCTATTTTATAAATAGAAATTAAAAAAAAATACAATCGACTGGAACAGTATTGTGTCTAATTGTAAATCCACGTAGAAACTTAAAGGATTAAATATCATTGACCATTCTCTACCATTCGAACGAACAGCTGCAAGATGAGCGATCAAGTATACTATAGTATAATTTCCTGACACAAAGTTCGTTGGAATATTTCGAAATAATTTTCTATAAATATAATACTCTGTAAAGTATAATATCACACTTCTTATTTTCGAATAATCAGAGCTCGAACATCATCTTACAGTCTCTAGCCATCCATCGAACAGCTGTGAGAACAAATACGTGATCAGTGAGGCTCGAGCACAATTTCCTATGACAAAGTTCATTATCAAGTTCTCTCTGAAATTAAGAGAAAGTAACGAAAAGACTCGGTGTTGCGTATTTCTATTTATATTCTGGATTACAATGTGAACCCATAACGAAGGGTAGGAAGTCAGACATGTAAGAATAATGAAAGAAAAGTAAAGAAATGTACGTTTCGTCTGAGGCCTGTTAGTGGACTCATTAGGAAGGCTTGCAAGCAACCCCATGCCTTAAACGCAGAGACACTGAAGGTCAGATAGGAGAATATATTTGTATGAAAGGGATTCTCTGAGAAAAGCAAGAACTTCGGACGCTGATGTAAATCTTTGTGACATGGAATGTAGAAGGGCTGCGACGACAATTGAGGACGTGTCTGGAAACAGTATCCATACGTCTTAGGGTCCTTTTCCGGTGAAACATCTTTAGTGAATGGTCAGGTGATTAAAAATATTCTCCTATAATAAAAATTTAATGTTACGACAGTTAAGAGAAATGCAGAGCTTTTTGTTTCCTCGCATATACTTGGTCCGCATTAAAATTGAAGCTTCTGAGACTATTAAGCCTTTGCACTCGAGAGGTGAGCTTCAGTCACCATTCCATAAAATTTGGAAGATCGATATTAATTATTATATCAAATTTAATGTAATGCAACAGTGTGCGAGGTATCGAAATCAAATAATTCTGCAATTCTGTTATTATACAATTCTTTGTTTACTGCTCAAAAAGGTATCGTCAGCTTTTTAGTAGAGAATCTTTGATTTTCTACTCTCCTCTAGCCAAAAAATTGTCGGGTGTAAAGGGTTAAACCACAATTTTGGCTTATGGATCCTTCTTTCCAAATGTTTTTTAAGACACATCGTTATTTTAATATAGAATTTTCTATTCTAGTTGCGTAGTTTACAATCTAATTGTGTTTCTCTTATTTATCTTTCTTCTGAAGCAGTTGTTTGTGCAAAATATTCACTACAGGCTGTTTTTTAAATCAGCAATTTGTTTTCCAGTGGAAAGGTCAAAGCAAGAAGTTAAATGAATTAGAAAGAGGAGAGAGAGAGATACAGAAGAAAATCGATGTAACACGGTGAAACACAAGCCCATTAAACCTAAAACAGCTTGCTGGATGACATTAAAGAAAAACAAACATTCCCTCAAATTGCAGCCAACGGTACGTTTTAAAAATATTACGCAGGGAGTAGTGTTTTTAAGAAATTACATTATAACTCACTAATGTTTATTACCAAGTTAAGAAAGCGATATCCATTAATTTGGAAGGAAGTTTAAGGACTCTATTTACAAACGGAAACTTACCATTTATTCGACCTGCAAAGAATATACGAGAAACATTTGTCTGAACTTTAGCACATTCATTTTTGGAATATAGATCAAATATTGAAATATTTTAAAAACATTATTGTTAAATTTCTTTTTTCCGATTCATTTCAATTGAAGAAGAGCATGATAAATTATCGCAAATGTGATTTGGTCGAAAATGTGATCCACTAATTGTAAGTGGATATTATAAGTGCAGATATTTATTTATAGATGGAATTAATTTAGTTTAAAAATGTGTATTAATATACGAAACGAAATGTAAAAAATAGCGTTAGGTTAGAAAAATTAACAAAAGTATATTATTTTCTTTTCATTGTTAGAGAAATATGTTCACTAAAACGATCAATTAATCAAAACTGCTATATAATTAATATTACATAATGTTTTATTTATATTAAAATATCACACGAAACAAAATCACAATTAGAAGTTTAATACCTTATGATATATAGATTAGTACAAAAAATGGAATTAAATTCAAAAAATTTATAAAAATATACTATTTTCTTTCCATATCTAACAAGAGAAATATGTAAGAGAAATATGATAATTAAAATAATCAATAATTATTTTTTCGAAACTATTACACATTATATTATGCACGTACATAATGTGTTAGTGCTTTTGCGAAATCCATAAAACACTTATTAATTTATTCTATAAATTATTTTTATTTGCTGACAATAAATATTGTTATTTTTTCGTATTATTTAGTTAGCGTAAAAAGTGAAGTATATACTGTACATGAAACTTTTACACCCTACTCAGTTGATGCTTTCTCCTTTTTAATTTAGACCTGTATCAATAATTTAGTATTTGTCTGTATGTTCCTTTCTTATATTTGTTATTCCTTTATCTTATCTTTTCTGTTATCCTTCAATAACCCTTTGATTGCTACACACTTTTTATATAATACGCTGAGGGGGTCACGATAAAATTTTCATTACTCTTAAGATATACTGATCAATTATCAAACGATATTCTTAATCTTTAAAATACCATTTCAACGGTATTATTATTCATTAGGAAATACCATAATGTCGACCCTGTACCCCAGGTAAAGCAAGATGACACATTGACGCTAGGCCATCATATACGCCAAGTACCTGGTGTATGGGGCAATAATTCAGTTCGTTTTTCCGTTTGTAACCCCTACTCTTGCACCTCGAATTCGGAAACTCCATCCAATAACAAAATATATAGTCCTACTAAGGGCCCATGTAAATGCTAGACCTAGTGGCACGCGGCATATAAAAAAACACAATATCAAGATAACGACACAGTCCACTTACTATTCGAAGTCAAACACAATCTCCTCAAAGAACCGTCGCCGTCATTAATTGTCGTCAAGCAAGAATGACCTAATGACGATGTTGCGGCAATAAGACCGCAAAGTCTCAGGTCAAGTGGAGGACTGTTTATATCCCTATTGTCAGCGTCCCTTGATTTGTATATACTCTTCATCGCCTAGTCACCACTTGGGTAAACCGTAGCAAGGATCAATATATCACCCTTAAGACGATTAGCATAAGGATCCAAATTATTTAAACTTCCACCGCCACGGAAGGATGTCGAAGCTATCACATACCCCCAATATTATTCACAACCAATAGAAGGACACACACCCACCTCTTACATCTTACACTGACCAATCAGTAGATAGACAAAACCTATAAAACCATGGAGACAGCAGTCACGAGAGAGTTCTTCTAGAGATCTCACAGAAACTGGACGATCATCACAAATATCATTTAGGACTCACCATCAACTCAGCGCAGGAGACAGTCACACATCAGAACTCTGTAGTTCAACCATAACCAGGCCTAGCTCTATTAATTTTGAGTAGGCCGCATCTACTCAACGGGCCTTACAACCCCGCGAAGCTCCCACCATGCGAGTTGCTGTATTCGGAACGCAACAGACGATGTACAAGTAAAGCAAAAGAAAGTGGTGCAAATTTTTAATGCCTCTATTTAAAGTTCTCTATTTATTCATTTCAGAAAATGGTTAGAATAAAAGAAATATAAAATTAAAAAATTAGTATCGCTGGATACTTGTGACCACCATGGCTCCATCGAGGAAACATGCGCCGGTTACTGATGGACACTATGACAGTCAACGTGTTAATAATAAATTTAAAGAAGATTAACGTTTAAATATATGTAAATATGAAATATAAATTTTTAAAGGATTAATTTATAAAAGTAAGCTATAAATTTCAATTCCTGTTTACTCTTATATATTGATATTTATAAAAATCTTTTTGTTTGTTAGGAGAAGGAAAGAATAATCAAAAATGAAGTCTTTGCGCTGTTTATAAGACGAGTTTTTCTCAGTATTCAAGATATTCTTTAGATCTACAATTCTTGGATAGATTAAATGTTAAAAATGGCCCCAAAAGCCATTACGATAGTGCATTAGATCTTTCTCTATTTACAAATACATACCGATACATTGTTTTTCTTTAATTTATCACTACTTTCACTGTCACTTTCTGACATGCCACATTTACTATAACCTTTGAAATAGTCGATTTCTTTATACTCGTGACTGACAATAAGACATTCAGCTGTACTAAGCAAGAATGACCTAATGACGATGTTGCGGCAATAAGACCGCAAAGTCTCAGGTCAAGTGGAGGACTGTTTATATCCCTATTGTCAGCGTCCCTTGATTTGTATATACTCTTCATCGCCTAGTCACCACTTGGGTAAACCATAGCAAAGATCAATATATCACCCTTAAGACGATAAGCATAAGGATCCAAATTATTTAAACTTCCACCGCCACAGAAGGATGTCGAAGCTATCACATACCCCCAATATTATTCACAACCAATAGAAGGACACACACCCACCTCTTACATCTTACACCGACCAATCAGTAGATAGACAAAACCTATAAAATCATGGAGACAGCAGTCACGAGAGAGTTCTTCTAGAGATCTCACAGAAACTGGACGATCATCACAAATATCATTTAGGACCCACCATCAACTCAGCGCAGGAGACAGTCACACATCAGAACTCTGTAGTTCAACCATAACCAGGCCTAGCTCTATTAATTTTGAGTAGGCCGCATCTGCGTAAACGGGCCTTACAACCCCGCGAAGCTCCCACCATGCGAGTTGCTGTGTTCGGAACGCAACAGACGATGTACAAGTAAAGCAAAAGAAAGTGGTGCAAATTTTTAATGCCTCTATTTAAAGTTCTCTATTTATTCATTTCAGAAAATGGTTAGAATAAAAGAAATATAAAATTAAAAAATTAGTATCGCTGGATACTTGTGACCACCATGGCTCCATCGAGGAAACATGCGCCGGTTACTGATGGACACTATGACAGTCATTTTGTCTAGTTTAGTTCTGATTGGGTAAAATAGATGTTGGTGGTGGAAAGGTAAAGAGTTTTAATTGGACAGAGGGTGTGACATAAGGACCTTTGGCTAAGGAGTAGGAAACTGTCAAGGAGCCGATTTCTGATGGTCGATGACGTGATTTATAAGTGTCGTCCGTCCGTCGCTTGTTGGGTCTGTCACAAGTGGGTCCCATCTGTCGCGTCTGGTTTCTAGTAAAATACCTAATTTTGCTTTACCTTTGTACGCTTAATCCGCTAGAACGGCGTTGAGGCACATCGAACTTCCAGAATTGCAGTCGCGGTATAAAATATAAAATAGACCGTTAGGTCTGGCAAAAGTGTAAGCCTTAGAATAAAATTATGTTATAAACACGCTCTCCGGGACGGAACAATAAGTTTAAAATATTTCCTATCTATTGTAAATTTTCAATGATACTTTTGAACCTTGGAAATAAAGAGTGGGTAGTACTTTCCGTAGTAATATGTAAATTAAGATGAATTAAGCTACATGAAATGTGAAATTTTATCTTTAAGCATAGAAAATGTTAAATAACTAGCATCTACTTTTGTCACCTCGTTTAATGTCATTTTCGCCTAATACAAAGTCGCAAAATTGGCAGAAGGTTTCATGCCAGCGTTGCAACGCTGAGAAATTTATAGGCTTAGACACACATGTGTATCCGTAACATGTGTAATGTGCAATTTGGATACGTAACAAATTAGGTTATATTTCGAAATTAAGCAACGGTTATTTTCTTTTGTTTTACTATTTATCGTTAAATACTCGATATCAAGTATCTAGTAATATAAGGTAACAATTGCATAAGAAATCTGAAGATTTTGGTAGTAGGATTTATGTATTCACTTAATCTAATGTTTACAACGTACTATCGAGATATCAAGATATCAAATTTTGGATATTTACTTAGCGACTCCTAGGTATAGGATTTTATAGAAAAAAATTATATTACCACGGAGCAAGGAAGGCGATATTGCTGTGGCATATGCGATGTTCAAAATTTAGGGAGTTCCTTCCATTGGGTAAAAAGATGTACTGTCAATTTTTCGCAATTTTATAACAAAGTTGTATTTTCTTTTTTTTTCTTTTTTCATAAACTGCTATATGTTAGCTTCATTGCTGTTGGTACTAATATCACGCGTAACTACGTTACTGTCGAGATTAGAGCAGCGAACAATTTCTACGTGATGATAAATTCCTGTGTACACGTTAGCGACAAATATTTTCTGGATTTAATCGAAATGAAAACTGTTTCGACAATTTTGTTCCATGGTTTCTTCTTCAAACAAGCCTACAGAATACGATACTATGCAAAAAATTCATGTCAGATAAAGAACTTTTTGTGAAAACGCAAAATTATTACGTAGAAAATACGTTCGGTGGCTTTGTTTCAAATTTCAATGACCAGTTATAATTATTCAGAACCACGAATAATTATAATTATAGACATTGAAAAACCTCCAATGTTCTTACTTTTTATGTAATACTTCATTTTAATTAAAAATAATACGTTTTCAGGAAAACTCGCAATTTTCGAAAACTGATGGTAATGGAGCAATTTGTATGACGGATTTGTGTTCAAGAGAGTAAGCTCTACAAGAATTACCCAATGGATATTAGAAATTAAAATTCATATTGAACAGCGTTATTTGCTATGTTAAGTTTTAACCAAATTAATTTCAAAGCAGTGCTGAACTAAGCAACAACTGCTGTATACATATAGTGTACAAGTTATTCTAAATTTTAACCAGCAGTGTTTATACATTATTACATTTCGCAACATGAACACAACGCTGAGTTGCTGTAACGTTAACTTCACGCTTTACTAGCGAGGTAGTTGTAGTTCTACGGGTAACTTTGGCCAATGTTTGAGTATCTCCATCAAAAATCAAAGAAAAAGTGATTTTATATGTAAACGTATTGATAATGCATTAATAATAAGTATTATGCTTATGTAACAGTTTAATAGTATTAAATATTTAAAGAATCCAAGAAAATTATGAACACATTGTATATAGTCTTCCAATTTAATTGTCTACAAGGTTATTGAAGATATGAAATTAAACTGCATATGAAAATAATTATGTTTTAAAACATTTTGTACTCTTCTGTAACATAATGCACTAACGAATAACAAATAAACGAAAGAAGCTTGCAAGCACAATACAATCCAAAATATATTCCATATATAGAGCTAACACGGTTACGTTTACAAAGGAATTGATATTCGATTACACGAGCGTCGAATCATCGGTAGTTAAGGATCGAAAAACAATTGACGCCAGGTGACGCCACTTGCTACTAACCGTTGACGGTCACGTGATACCGCAATGGAGTCTCTGGCTAGTAAAACGTTAATGCTGACATTGATAACGTTATTTCCACGATACCTTAATTACACGAGAGGATTTACTGAATGGTAGATTAAACAGTCATTCGAATTTTGTTTATTAGCGAAACTGTGAAAATAACGATCTCGTAATTATGCTATTTATACATGGTTTCTAAATACTTATTTACATTTGCGCATCGATTAAAGTCATATGCAATAAATTTAATACAGTGAAAGAACTGTGTTAAAGATAAGTATTACAAAACATAACTTCAATTTAATATTTAATTATCTCTCGTAATACGTGGATTTAATACGTTCAAGATATTTAATGTATTTAGTTGTTTTATTTAAAAAGATGATTCTATTCGTGTAACTAGCTTTAAGATTGGCTGCTGAGCGTTTGTTAAAGATAACCTCGTGTTATTATCAAAACTCAATTTACTTCTTTCCTTTTTATTAATTAAAATAATTAGGTGCTATCTAATCAACTGTTAAAAAATAATGTTTTGTTACTTGGAAATCGCAACTCACCAATTAAGAAGCAGTAAAACAAAAGATTTATAACAGAACTTCATCATTGGACATTTTAATTGTTGAAAGCGTCTAATGTGCCTTGCAGAAAACAATGCATTTATCTATTTTATCGCCCATCAATTACGATTTTGTAATGTGTACAGGATCAACAACAATTGAAGGCCGTTCAGCCAAAAATAGACGAATGGGCAATTTTTAGGTGAACGATTAAAAGTCGAATCAATTTGATTGACACCGTAGTCATACGAGTGACTTTGATCGACTTGTGGTTGATCGACTCTGTCATCTGCCCAAAAATTGCCCGATGTAAACGCCGTTTATATGACTAATACAATTTGATTCCTGTCTTCCTTTTTTTTTTCTTTTTCCTGTGTGCGCGTACTCCCGTTTAAAATGTTAGATAAATTCTGTTGTATTCTGATTGGTCTTTCACTTCTATTCAACGAAATATGCGTTCTCTCTATTGAGTACCATTCTGGTGATAAGCGAATTAGCGCCTTTATAGAGGAATATCTATAAGGGTGAAAGTGAGGGATGGGAAAGCGTGTAATTTTGGGAAATTGCCAATGTCGAGGCTGCGTAATATTCCGCCAAGTGGTTGGTAATATTGGTAATATTTCTCTTGGCTGTCCAAACCTCAGGGTGCTGTTGTGTCGTAAAAAGTCTGATAACCAAAGACGACAACTCGAATCTTATTGAGCTTTATATAAACTTATCGAACTCTATTGAGTGTGTGATTTGCAATGCTCAGCTACAATTACAACCTATTTTAATCTTCAATAATAAATTAAGTAGAAATCGTTAAACACGCTAGATCTTTTCCTTCAGATTATGAACAAAGGGAGATAGAGACTATAAAACGATAAAAATTTTAAATAATCAAATGTTGTCATCAGTTGTCAATGATGAAATGTGGACAGTACGTGACGAATTTTGAGATCAGAAATTTTATACAAATATAACAAAGAAGACATATCTGTACGAACAACAAAATAAAGCATAATTACGCTATTATCTTTACTCTTATTTATGTTACAGTCTTTTAAAACATCTTTTTAAAAGTTGGTGTCTTCGATCATACACCTCTCCACACAAACAGTTATGCCTATCACTAATACCAACTTTATTATTTTACTCATTCTATTGTGGTTGACGCTTTCAAAATTTTTCTACAAATGTAACATTCTATACAGTAAAATACAATCTTAACTTGACCCACTTTGATCCAAAACACATTCGATATTCTATTCCAGTTGGTTCAGAGTCAAGAATCTTCGAAACGCTACTCAAAATTTGCTTGTGTTTGTATATTTTTTCTATTTATCATCATTTTCTATTTGTTATCATATTTTTTCTAAAATGCTTTTGTCAAATTAAATTATGGTGCTAAAGGCTCTATTTTATAAATAGAAATTAAAAAAAAATACAATCGACTGGAACAGTATTGTGTCTAATTGTAAATCCACGTAGAAACTTAAAGGATTAAATATCATTGACCATTCTCTACCATTCGAACGAACAGCTGCAAGATGAGCGATCAAGTATACTATAGTATAATTTCCTGACACAAAGTTCGTTGGAATATTTCGAAATAATTTTCTATAAATATAATACTCTGTAAAGTATAATATCACACTTCTTATTTTCGAATAATCAGAGCTCGAACATCATCTTACAGTCTCTAGCCATCCATCGAACAGCTGTGAGAACAAATACGTGATCAGTGAGGCTCGAGCACAATTTCCTATGACAAAGTTCATTATCAAGTTCTCTCTGAAATTAAGAGAAAGTAACGAAAAGACTCGGTGTTGCGTATTTCTATTTATATTCTGGATTACAATGTGAACCCATAACGAAGGGTAGGAAGTCAGACATGTAAGAATAATGAAAGAAAAGTAAAGAAATGTACGTTTCGTCTGAGGCCTGTTAGTGGACTCATTAGGAAGGCTTGCAAGCAACCCCATGCCTTAAACGCAGAGACACTGAAGGTCAGATAGGAGAATATATTTGTATGAAAGGGATTCTCTGAGAAAAGCAAGAACTTCGGACGCTGATGTAAATCTTTGTGACATGGAATGTAGAAGGGCTGCGACGACAATTGAGGACGTGTCTGGAAACAGTATCCATACGTCTTAGGGTCCTTTTCCGGTGAAACATCTTTAGTGAATGGTCAGGTGATTAAAAATATTCTCCTATAATAAAAATTTAATGTTACGACAGTTAAGAGAAATGCAGAGCTTTTTGTTTCCTCGCATATACTTGGTCCGCATTAAAATTGAAGCTTCTGAGACTATTAAGCCTTTGCACTCGAGAGGTGAGCTTCAGTCACCATTCCATAAAATTTGGAAGATCGATATTAATTATTATATCAAATTTAATGTAATGCAACAGTGTGCGAGGTATCGAAATCAAATAATTCTGCAATTCTGTTATTATACAATTCTTTGTTTACTGCTCAAAAAGGTATCGTCAGCTTTTTAGTAGAGAATCTTTGATTTTCTACTCTCCTCTAGCCAAAAAATTGTCGGGTGTAAAGGGTTAAACCACAATTTTGGCTTATGGATCCTTCTTTCCAAATGTTTTTTAAGACACATCGTTATTTTAATATAGAATTTTCTATTCTAGTTGCGTAGTTTACAATCTAATTGTGTTTCTCTTATTTATCTTTCTTCTGAAGCAGTTGTTTGTGCAAAATATTCACTACAGGCTGTTTTTTAAATCAGCAATTTGTTTTCCAGTGGAAAGGTCAAAGCAAGAAGTTAAATGAATTAGAAAGAGGAGAGAGAGAGATACAGAAGAAAATCGATGTAACACGGTGAAACACAAGCCCATTAAACCTAAAACAGCTTGCTGGATGACATTAAAGAAAAACAAACATTCCCTCAAATTGCAGCCAACGGTACGTTTTAAAAATATTACGCAGGGAGTAGTGTTTTTAAGAAATTACATTATAACTCACTAATGTTTATTACCAAGTTAAGAAAGCGATATCCATTAATTTGGAAGGAAGTTTAAGGACTCTATTTACAAACGGAAACTTACCATTTATTCGACCTGCAAAGAATATACGAGAAACATTTGTCTGAACTTTAGCACATTCATTTTTGGAATATAGATCAAATATTGAAATATTTTAAAAACATTATTGTTAAATTTCTTTTTTCCGATTCATTTCAATTGAAGAAGAGCATGATAAATTATCGCAAATGTGATTTGGTCGAAAATGTGATCCACTAATTGTAAGTGGATATTATAAGTGCAGATATTTATTTATAGATGGAATTAATTTAGTTTAAAAATGTGTATTAATATACGAAACGAAATGTAAAAAATAGCGTTAGGTTAGAAAAATTAACAAAAGTATATTATTTTCTTTTCATTGTTAGAGAAATATGTTCACTAAAACGATCAATTAATCAAAACTGCTATATAATTAATATTACATAATGTTTTATTTATATTAAAATATCACACGAAACAAAATCACAATTAGAAGTTTAATACCTTATGATATATAGATTAGTACAAAAAATGGAATTAAATTCAAAAAATTTATAAAAATATACTATTTTCTTTCCATATCTAACA
The DNA here is from genome assembly GCF_001483705.2 of Eufriesea mexicana. Classification (NCBI taxonomy): domain Eukaryota; kingdom Metazoa; phylum Arthropoda; class Insecta; order Hymenoptera; family Apidae; genus Eufriesea; species Eufriesea mexicana. Next base: position 1,396,023 of record NW_016910740.1, on the reverse strand, counting down.
AGAGAAATATGTAAGAGAAATATGATAATTAAAATAATCAATAATTATTTTTTCGAAACTATTACACATTATATTATGCACGTACATAATGTGTTAGTGCTTTTGCGAAATCCATAAAACACTTATTAATTTATTCTATAAATTATTTTTATTTGCTGACAATAAATATTGTTATTTTTTCGTATTATTTAGTTAGCGTAAAAAGTGAAGTATATACTGTACATGAAACTTTTACACCCTACTCAGTTGATGCTTTCTCCTTTTTAATTTAGACCTGTATCAATAATTTAGTATTTGTCTGTATGTTCCTTTCTTATATTTGTTATTCCTTTATCTTATCTTTTCTGTTATCCTTCAATAACCCTTTGATTGCTACACACTTTTTATATAATACGCTGAGGGGGTCACGATAAAATTTTCATTACTCTTAAGATATACTGATCAATTATCAAACGATATTCTTAATCTTTAAAATACCATTTCAACGGTATTATTATTCATTAGGAAATACCATAATGTCGACCCTGTACCCCAGGTAAAGCAAGATGACACATTGACGCTAGGCCATCATATACGCCAAGTACCTGGTGTATGGGGCAATAATTCAGTTCGTTTTTCCGTTTGTAACCCCTACTCTTGCACCTCGAATTCGGAAACTCCATCCAATAACAAAATATATAGTCCTACTAAGGGCCCATGTAAATGCTAGACCTAGTGGCACGCGGCATATAAAAAAACACAATATCAAGATAACGACACAGTCCACTTACTATTCGAAGTCAAACACAATCTCCTCAAAGAACCGTCGCCGTCATTAATTGTCGTCAAGCAAGAATGACCTAATGACGATGTTGCGGCAATAAGACCGCAAAGTCTCAGGTCAAGTGGAGGACTGTTTATATCCCTATTGTCAGCGTCCCTTGATTTGTATATACTCTTCATCGCCTAGTCACCACTTGGGTAAACCGTAGCAAGGATCAATATATCACCCTTAAGACGATTAGCATAAGGATCCAAATTATTTAAACTTCCACCGCCACGGAAGGATGTCGAAGCTATCACATACCCCCAATATTATTCACAACCAATAGAAGGACACACACCCACCTCTTACATCTTACACTGACCAATCAGTAGATAGACAAAACCTATAAAACCATGGAGACAGCAGTCACGAGAGAGTTCTTCTAGAGATCTCACAGAAACTGGACGATCATCACAAATATCATTTAGGACTCACCATCAACTCAGCGCAGGAGACAGTCACACATCAGAACTCTGTAGTTCAACCATAACCAGGCCTAGCTCTATTAATTTTGAGTAGGCCGCATCTACTCAACGGGCCTTACAACCCCGCGAAGCTCCCACCATGCGAGTTGCTGTATTCGGAACGCAACAGACGATGTACAAGTAAAGCAAAAGAAAGTGGTGCAAATTTTTAATGCCTCTATTTAAAGTTCTCTATTTATTCATTTCAGAAAATGGTTAGAATAAAAGAAATATAAAATTAAAAAATTAGTATCGCTGGATACTTGTGACCACCATGGCTCCATCGAGGAAACATGCGCCGGTTACTGATGGACACTATGACAGTCAACGTGTTAATAATAAATTTAAAGAAGATTAACGTTTAAATATATGTAAATATGAAATATAAATTTTTAAAGGATTAATTTATAAAAGTAAGCTATAAATTTCAATTCCTGTTTACTCTTATATATTGATATTTATAAAAATCTTTTTGTTTGTTAGGAGAAGGAAAGAATAATCAAAAATGAAGTCTTTGCGCTGTTTATAAGACGAGTTTTTCTCAGTATTCAAGATATTCTTTAGATCTACAATTCTTGGATAGATTAAATGTTAAAAATGGCCCCAAAAGCCATTACGATAGTGCATTAGATCTTTCTCTATTTACAAATACATACCGATACATTGTTTTTCTTTAATTTATCACTACTTTCACTGTCACTTTCTGACATGCCACATTTACTATAACCTTTGAAATAGTCGATTTCTTTATACTCGTGACTGACAATAAGACATTCAGCTGTACTCACAAAACTGAAGAACAATTAGCCTCGTTGTTTGTGGTTCAAGTATCACAAATAAATTCAACAAGCATCACATTCATGTGTTTGTACCAATTTGTTACAATTTTTTAACGTTTCTCGACAAATTGATAATGATATGTTTTCCTCCTCGAGTAACCCTTTAAATGATCCTGCTTCAAATTTTCCTTTCTACGAAGTTTCAAAAATAGCTATTTTCCATCATTCTCCGTTACTAACATTTTGTCCTTTCGAAAATAAGAATTTCAATTTATCCAAATTTAATTTAAATTTTTAATTTATATTTAATTGTATACATCCTATATACGACACTAGAAGAAAGTGCATAAACATTCGAATGCAGAAATTAATTTGAAAGTCATTTCTTTAATCCACTAATTAAAGAAACAATTTTTTTTGGAAATCTATTTATGTAGATAAATTTGTCATTGAAAAATTCATCGATTTACACAATTTTCCTAGCTCTAATAGTTTTTGAGATATTCGACCTAATATATTTACCATCTCAATTTGTCGATGTTTAACCCTCCAACGTGAAGAATGGCAGATAAAGAGAAATATGGGTCGAATATTTTTGACTGTTCTATAATTATGGAAAATTTCATAAAAGTCGGTTATTAACAGGTCAGTACGATCTCTTGTAAACCGTCTAATAAAATCCATCTTTAATGATGTTGAAAAGTTCAGAAAATTTACAATTTTGAAGTTCCAACTTTTAGATACTTCAGAATGACAGTACTTCAATTTAACGTACAAATTAGACAGATGATGGATAGCTGTTATTTTTATGAACAGATGTATTTTGATTCTATAACTTTATATAATTCCACGGTATATTAATATCCAATTTTAACTGAATAATGAATCTTCAATAATTAACTTCAAATGTAAAATCTCATTATAGCTTCCTGACGATAACTATAAAAGAACCTCGATTCACGGAATAAATAAAGATAACAGAAAGGAATAACTGAAAACGTATTTCCTGTACTAAAGTAAATTTCTCATTTTATTAACGTTAATTCAATTTATTCGTATTAACGTTATACTCATTTATCGTGTCAATTTTCCGCTAAAGGACGTAAAATACAAAAATAACCACTGTGCGATATTACTGTCATCAATTGGACTTTACATAACCGAACTATTAACGCGTACAATAGTTCAAGAGTTTAAACAAATACATAGTTACTCACATTAATATTCGGACGTTATAATTGTGATTTATTTACTCCATATGTCGATAATATGTTTGTGCAAAAACAAAAAGTCAATACAGAAAATTAAATTACACCATGTACGAGTGAATAGCACGAATAACTTTGATTTGATTTTTTAATTACTGTTTAAATATTTAAAAGAAGGAACGAAAATAGATCATTTTTGTTGGAAATTTCGTGAAGGAAATCCAAATGATTAACGTGCAGGGAAGTAACCGTATTCAGTTATACAGCAATTGTATTTATAAAGGTTTAATATACGTGAAATTTATACACTTTATGCAATATACAAATAAAACAGGAGAGTCTTTTTTTAATGCCACTGTGGGTCACAATATATAAGGTATCTGTACTGTTCCTGATTTGAGAGTGAAGAGCTGCGAGGGACAGCAGGCCCTTTTAAACCCCCAAAATCGACCCCTTGATGTCCAAAAGTCGGTACTGGCCTGCAACCTCTAACAGGCCTGTTATCATCGTTGCATGGGCATAGCTAACTTCCAACAATTTTGATTACATTAATATTTTATACTTTAATATTCACATTAATATTCGAATACTTTACAAATTTAATTTTAACCGTATTATAACGATATTTTGTAAAAATTTAATAATTGTTTATCATGTTGGATTTGCAGATATAAAAATTGTAAACAATTATTTCACATTAATTATTTACGTCGTTTAATCTTCTGTTAGAAATTTATCATAACAGAGTGATAGGATATTAAAAATTAAATATATTCAGTATAAAACGTTTTATTGTACCTTGCACTGTTACAAAGTTGTATTTTGAAACAGAGTTTCCATGTGACATAACAGGAAAAGATGCATTTTATTTATCAAAGAATCGTCTGTAGAAGATCAATGACATGCGCTAAGCAAAGGATAAAGAACCAGTCATGGTCATCAGC
>NW_016910740.1:1192704-1391813 GCF_001483705.2 Eufriesea mexicana | reverse complement strand
GCAGGAATGTATCAATTTCTTCGATCCTTGACAATATCCCTCTATTTGGCGCCTAAGAACGTTAAATCACGTTACCACTGAACTCCCGTGTTTTATCCACTATTGTTTTTCTCTGCTTTTTCTCAGACGTTCCAAACGAGAAGGTATTCGCAAAAAAAGGCGAAGAGAAGAGGACCTAACGATATAGATCCTCGGCACAGACAGCGGGCCATTAGATGCGCCCATCTCAATCACCGACGCACGGCCGGTCATAAATTTTTCCCGCCGTAATAGAGAGAAAATCGGGGATATAGACGCAACGAGCTGGCTGAGTCACGCGTGTTGAAAATGCATCGAACGTTTATGTTGCCACCGATTCACACTTTTTTGTCTCTCCCTTATTTTTCCGCCATCTATACTCTGATGGCGATGAAATGACACCATACTCCGTGATTTTGCGCGTTGCTCTGCAGTAATTTAAAAGAGATGTATTTCGACAAAGGAAAATATGTCATATGATTATAAAATATATTTGATTTTACAGAGAAAGATTAGTATTACATGATACTGTTAGCAAAAATATTGGGAGAAATTATTATTTGTGGAATACTTTTGCATTTATAACAAAATTACATTGTAATTGTAAGAACAATTATGAGATCTCCTGACGATATAAACAGTGACAAAATGATAGTACATACTCTGGTATAGAGTAACTTCAAAGTGATTATAACATTGTAGAAAGAATTATATGATTATAAAGCTTATTTGATTTTACAGAGAAAGATTACTCTTGTACGATGCTGTTTACAAGGGTGTCGAAAAATATTTCCATAATTATATCAAAAGCCAATATTTTTATACAGTTATGTGAGAAGGTTAACATGATAGGCAATTTTTGTAACTAGGTTTAGATTCAGCACTCGAAAATACGTTAGAAACCTCCCGATCCTAGGACAACATAACCTCATTGATCGGTTGTTCCATATCTGCCCTATCACTATGTCCAATTTTAACATGTCCGATTTATAGAAAATAATGTAAGCCGCGGTTAATCTTTTTCTGTGTTATTAATAACAGAATACTTTATTTAGGTACTTATTTAAAAATTTCCATAAATTGCAGTAAGTCTCAAGAAACACTGAAAATCATAGGGTGTACTATCATTTTTCCGCATATTAAATATATGTATATTCGATTATAAGGACATAATATTTTATCTGTTTTATGTAATACTAAAATAATTATAGAATCTTAACCTCACTTTGGCACTTTGACAACCAGTGACGCATCAGTTTGATTCATACAAATCTGTGATTCACGACCGTTTATATTTCTTTATTTATGTACTTATCTATTTTGGCATGATCAATTTGTCGAATAACGGATTTCTCATTTATTGAATATTTCCATTGAAATTTGACCATGTTATATGTATATTATTATTTCTTAATACAAACAGTCAATCCCAATTTTACAATGAACCTCTAAATCAGTCGATTATTACAGCATTAATTGACATGTCAAGTATATCTCTCATATTTTTCATATTCTTAATATTTTTCTAGTTTTTCTATTTCAATTTTCTATTATCTATATATGGATGATTTTATAAAAATAGCCATGTATTTTTACGTTACAAGTACGTCTTACTTTGATCCATGTTTTAATGTTTTTCTTAGAATAGGTTTCGATGTTGAGACTCATTATAAAGGCAAATGAGTACCTTAAAATCTGCAATTAGTAGCTGTAGTTATTAACTACAATGTGCTTTGTCATTAGCACTGATCACCTTGTACGTTGCATTTGGCATTATCAAGTTTATCAACAAATTGTTACATAGTAGGCATGCAACGTACCATGGTTGCAAACACCTCTAGGTTAATGACAGGGGAAGAGCACTCTGCTAGGTTAGGCTCCTAGTGAATTCTTGCACGTTCAACCCTTGTGAAGGTAACCCGATAACTGTGCCAACCCTAATCTAATATGACCAATTTCGATATTTTCTTAACAATTTTGTACTTTTCTATAAAAATATCTTCACACGGTTTTACGTCGAATTACATTTTCGAAATAAACATTTGTGCGAGACATTTTAAATACCAAAATTTTAAAGTTACAATTGACTTCTGTAGCATATTTTCTGTTGCTAATTAATGAAAAATCATTATTGAAAAATTCGAAGAGCTATTTTTAAAAATCGGAAAACGACGTCGCTCGTCACTGTGTTGGAAATGATCATCAATATGGAACAGCGATTTTCAACAAATATATCACAAAAATTTTTCAGTGTACCATGAGAATCTTTAAAGGTTTTAATATAATTACCATTATTATCATTATCCTTCTATATTATTCCAGTTATATATATTTTTTAATATACCATAGAATTTTAATAATTAGTTTACGTGTACCTTGAGGTGACAACAACAATTACTGGTGTTTACAAATATTACAAGTCATAAACATATATCATTAAAAAGAGCCATATGGAAACAGAGGTACAAAAAAAATAAAATTTGATGTGTTATAAGAATGAAAGCTAATAATTTCGAAAAAGTATGAAAATAAAACTATCATAGCTGTCTGACTTATTAGAACAGGATGATATCCAACCATAAACATTTTGATTGCTCAAACATTTTAAATCAGCACTGTAATTAGTGATTTGATGAAAATGCTAAAGAGTCTTATAAATCAAAGACGAACATAAGAGAGCGAAATAAAGGGAGAGATGAAAAATAGTAGTTGTGTAAATGAGAAGTTTCGAAGAACTTCCGACAACCGATATACCTCTCTATGAGACTTGTGATTTCGAATATCGCCTTTTCCCGATCATCACGTTAAGTACGGTTCCTGACTTACTGAAAAGCTGAATTTATGCAGTCCGGTTCCTGGTCTTGCCTTTCGAGCCTTGCTATTCGGGCCAACAACGTCTTCCATTACTCCACTCTTGATATGAGAATAAAAAAATGCACGAAATGAAAAGACCTACCGACCATGCGTCCATGTGTCAAATCAGTGGGTCGTTGGTCTGGTAATTCAAAATGCGCAGGCTATTCATTAGCATTGTTAGCAGCACGATATAGAAAGCGATGAAGCAGTTAATTGGTACTTTTGATTGCATCAATTAAATTCTTGTATGCAGAGAATTGAAAATTTGTGAAATATATTAGAGAAAAGCTGCTTCGATTTGTTAAGATTTTTGGATTAAAGGCATGCCCTGTCGTAAACACTGTATTTGGTACAATAGAGACACTCTCACTTAAAAGACATCTTGTTGATTTAGTCGTTCAACGGAAAAGAATGAAGTTTGACAAGAAGCGTGTTGATTTTGCTTAATTAAGTCAGCAGAGATTCGCATAGATGTCGTGATTAATCAACGAAAGTAATTTATGAATGTATATAGATGATACACGTATAGAAATATAATGATAAGCGAGTTATTAATCAAATAATGTAAATAATATTGGTTGAGTTATCTAGGTAATTCTAAGTAAGATAATTGTTAATAGATCATTATTAACGCTAGTCTCGTATTAGCTCAATTATTGTATTCGTCGATAATAATAATTACAGTGTTAATTACATTTAATTCAATCTCAGTAGAAAAGAACATAAATTTTATTGAAAACAGCTTAAAGTCTTTGTCAACTGTGGAAATAAAAATCTGAAACCGGTTATTTTGACTAATTTTCTAATCCTGGTGTTAATATTTCGTCGTTTTATAATATCGTGAGCAAAATTATTATAAAAAGTATAGAATTACAAGTTAATATAAATAGCGTACGATATAAATTATCTATAAATTATCTTAATAAGTTTTGGAATTCTCTGTTAAAAATAAATGTTGAAAATTTCTAATTCTCTAGCCCAGCCAATTTTGCAACGTAATTTGCATTCCCTTGTTAAATTACAATTTGCATGTTTTGAAGCAGAATCATAACGTTTCACAAATTTCTTTAACTTTCCTATATTTTCTTTGTGATTCCTTGTGTTGTATTCCGACTAATTTTTAATTTTGATTTTAATTATTTACTTTCATTTTATTTATAATTAATTTGCACTTTATTAAACATTTATTCACGCTATAAACTCATTTATTTTTAATTAATCCACATTTTTGAGGCAAATAGGAAAATAGTTACTGCTTTCAGCGCATAACGGATTTAAAAATTGGATGTAAAAGTTAATTATGTTTTATGACAAAAAAATCGTATCTTTCCCTCTTAATTTAATATACGAACATAATAATACTATGCGAAAATAAATCCAGACATGAATTCGATACTTTTTCGGAATTTTTCAATTCGAGCATATTTTAAAATCCGAGGGTATATTTATATACCAATGTAATACTGTTAGCTTCCACCTAACTACCCCTTCCATTTTCAGCGCGGAGATAAAACAATACGTTTCTAAGTTTCATTTTCTGCTAAAATTATACGAAATTATAACGGTCCACTAACGAATTCTGATTTATTATAGAAATCCATTTATAAAACTTTTCATTCACGTTGTAGTGCCAATTATATTTATTGCTATTAGTTATTCTACTGTCGAAATATTCCAAACATATTTAGCTTCAAAATTTTTCTGCAAAATCTATAATAGTTGGGAGAAACTTAGATACAACGATATTTTGTAAATGACTAAGTAATAACAATATTTTTGTAATCGCGAATATTGCGTTGTTAAATAATTATCTTATTTGTATCAAAAAACAATCATAAATGTATATTTATGAAAATTTTTCTTACTGTATCTAATTAAAAATGTTTCAAGAAATATAAGAGACATAATAGTTCAGTAATTAGTGAATGAGGAAAGTGCTAATCCATGTGTACGAATATGTATACATATACGTTAGTAATATGTCAAGTTATGTAAATTGATAGTTTTGTACAATATGAAACTACTTAATATTCATTCTTTATTCTAACATTCGTCGTTAATAATCTCCTTAATGTAACGTTAATTCTTCAAACACAAAGGGGAAAAAATGATAAAATTTACTTTTCATCACTCGATATTATTGTGTTAAAAATTATGGAAATAACAGGTCTTCGTTTCGCGAGTCTTATTATTATATGCAAGTCTAGTATTAACCCTTTGTACTCGAGAGGTGATCTTCAGTCACCATTTCATAAAATTTGGAAGATCGATATTAATTAATATATAAAATTTAATGTAATATAACAGTGTGCGAGGTATCGAAATCAAATAATTCTACAATTCTATTATTATACAATTCTTTATTTACTGCTCAAAAAAGTATCCTCAGCTTTTTAGTAGAGAATCTTTGAATTTCTACTCTTCTGCAGCCAAAAAATCGTCGAATGCAAAGGATTAATTCTTAAATTAATTAAAACATTATAAATTCTCGTCAAAGTCAATATTCATTTCATTTAAAGAGTATCAATAATATCATTAAATGCTAACGTCCATATCTACTGTGCTATTCACTGACGTTATCAAAGTGGTCCACGTACATATATGCGTTCCAATAATAACGACAAAATCGAATGCAAATAGGTTAAACAGTCCAGGCAGCAAGCCTCAGGTCATCCTTCCAATTTTATCACCCTGTTAGGTCCCCAACCTTTCCCACCCACGCCCTTCCTCTTTCCATTACCGTGTTATCTCTGAAAAGCAAAACCAGTCACCCTCTACGTATCCCCACATCCATCTATCCAAATCTTCATACTTCGACCAATAAAAGAAAACTCGAAGTAACAACGTAGTAAGGTTTTATTTAGAAGAGCAGATTCTGCGTAGAATCCGTTCATATGACATTTATAATAAATCTTGTAAATACATTCTATTACGGAAACAGAGTACCGGTAAAAGTAGCAAAGAGAATCACTCCTTTACTACAGAATTACTTACACTGGCTCACGAAAATATTCGAACGTTATACAAATTTTTCAGAGAGTACGTTCAAAAATTCTGATTTTAATGGAAGTATACGTGTACGTAACGCATAACGAGTTATAAGTGGTTCAATTCTTTTTATTTCCAGATATTGCTTCACAAGGGTGAAATCGTTATCCAAAGTTACAGTACGATTTCTGCTTTTTCAAAGGTAGCTCTGCAACAATGCGAAATAAAGAAAAACTTTTCGAATAAAAATGTTTAACTTTTGGTGTTTTGTCGCTTTATGATAAAAATTTCTCCATGTGAGATCCCGTTCAAGAATAAAAAAGATTGTTAAAACTTTAGTGGTTGACTTCACCCCCTCAAAGTCATTTTCTGTCATCAAAAAATATACTGCATGCATAACTCGTTATACTTTACATGCATACAAACTTTCATTAAAATCGGAATTTTTGGGTTGGAAAATTCTTTTGAAATATTGCGTTCGAATAGTTTCATCAGCTACTGTACATATAATTACGGCGTACTACATGTATAGGTAGTATCCTAGAAAAATATGTACAAGCATCAAGTATTCTTCCAAAAAAATATGAAAAAAAAATGTAAAATAACTTTTCTTAGTATATGGCTTAATTTCCGAGGAAAGAGAATTTGAAAATTCGTTCATACAAGTGCAACTTTGTATGCAATAAGAATGACAGTTTTAACTAAAATAATAGAATATCCCGGGTAAAATATTTTTTTCTTTCTTTAATACTGCACATTGATTTAATTCTGAACATTGTTCATAACATAATAGGCAATATACGTGCAAAAGTTAAGTTCAAAACGAGACAAAGGTATTTTATATTTTTTTCATATCCTTTTAAGAGGAACTACCCGATATCTGATGGTACGTATCCTTCGGAGACACCCTATATGATAAATTATACAATTATATACGAGTCCTCACATTCTAAATTTGAACGCCGCCATTGTCAGATTGTAGATAAACACTAGGTCGAATGAACTAAACTTGCAAATGAAAATAAATGTACATGATAGGCCCATGGGTAACACAAGACTTATTCTTAATTTACAGTTTCTGTATATGTAGATAATTATTAATATTAACAGTATGTTTTAATTTGGGTAAAAACTGGATTTTTCTACAAAAATTTTCATACTTGTAATTACAATGTTACAAAGTACATAGTCTTTGAGCACTAGTCTGTAATCAATGTAAATACACCCATGGACAGAAATTGAACAAAAATTGTTAGTAAGAACATTTTATTTTTTTGATCCTCTCTATTCAAGAATACACATTAGTGGAATCACGTGTACAGTGATAGCGATTGGTGTGAAACCATACGTATATACAGTGAGCCACGAAAGTTGTTACATGCAAGATTTCGAAACAATTTTATATCAATTACAATATACAGGTATGACGATCATTCTCACCTAGTTCGATAAACATACGTATAACAATTTTAGCAACGTTTACAAGACATGTCTCGAAATTGTCAATTATTTGAACACCAGAGAAATATTCGAACCATCTCATAATCACATATTATTTATCAAACAAGTATATGAATATAAGATTTTAGTATTTTGTTAGCCCACAACTTTTATTATATTTTACAATCGACGTTGCATGCTGTGTATTAAATTTTCAGTAACCTTTTGGTCAATATTGTTCCAAACCACGAACATTTCTTCTTCTAGTGCTGTCTTTGAATTTGCTCCACGTTTACTTAATTTTTTGCCAATCACTGCCCACAGATAGATACTGTGCCCAAAATAGGATTGAGGTCTATAACTGTATGTAACTTATTACTAAATGTGGCTTTACTGTTCAGCCACACTTCTGGAACTAGGCTGAATGACCCTAGGAAGATCCTGTAAAACCAATTTTCACCTAAGGGAACACCCAAGCGAGTGTTTCCAGATGTCTGGAACAATAGCTTGTAGAATATAAGCCTGTATCACATCCCTGATTCTAACAACACATAAACTTCATCTTTAAGTACACGATTTTATTTTATAACTTTAATGTACATTTATTTGTTGGATCTCTCTGTCTTCTGATTGACTACTAGCCTTTTATTTCTATCATATGATATCATTAGGAGATAAGAAGCTCAGGGCACTCGGTTGGCAAGTTAGCACAGGGGAAAAAAGAAATATTGTGTTTACTCGATCTGACTCCACGTGTGATACTTTGATACTTTTGAAGTTCACCCTTTTGACATAGTAGTAGAATAAGTTACATCGAAATTTCTTTTTATCTTACATTAAATAATTAGCAAATACTGATTCTATGTCTATGCCTACACTGAGGCCTCGATGCGTACTGTTTACTCACTTCATCGCACGATGTAATATAATTTTATTCGTAGATGTGATACTTTCAGGATATAAAAATATTCATAAGCTAGATTTACGATTGTGTTAGAATAGGTGACATAAAAAACTGCCAACGAGTACCAACTTACTAAACCCGTACAATATGTATTTTTCTTGGCTCTCAGCAAAATCCACTACAAGTTCATTCCTGATCATCAACGACTGACTATTGTTTAGTAGTCAATAAATAGTATTAAATCAGAGCATCGATCACGTGAGTAGCACTTTCTATACGGACTCATTTTGTTGAACTGACTATGGATATTTTCTATCAAACGTTGAAACTCGAAGAATTTTTTGGAAGAATTTGGAATTCTTTGTGTTAAAGTTATGGAGGGATTTTCTTCAATTATTTGCTCAATTTTGTTTAATATAACTGCAATTAATTTATCATTCTTATTACCACCCCACCTTTTTCTACCAACATACATTTTTGTTATATTTCATGTCTCTTTAAATTAAATATTTATGTACAAGTACTTGATTTGCAAAAGAATGAACATTATTCGCAAAAGAGTGAATTTAAATTGCAAAAACTTATAAACGAAAGTCGCATGAATCTATCATTCTATGTAATTTTTGGGGTTGCATTGACACTTGCTAAGAATTTATTACGAAATTTTTAAAAATTTGAACTTTTCGTAAAGTGAAATATTGTCAACAAAACCCAGCAAGAAAGGACCTGTTTCAAATCGATATCGTACAGCACTGGTTGATATTTGTCCACCTTGGCTTTCCCTAAGTAACTCAAATTACTGTGTCAGAAGTCAGAACACTTGTACTTTTAAGCTCGATTAATTTTACGAGCGAGCTATATCGTTTGAACCAACTATATGGCCGAAAGTCAGTGCGTTGGTCCTCTATGATTAGGTCCGTTGCTCTCTTGATCAGAAATCACACGTGCCATCCAAGTCTCCTAATACTAGAGCTACTGAACCAATAAAAGCGATTGCTTTTAGAACTTTTATCTTTGGATTAATGAAAATAATATATAGCCGTCTTTCATAGGACCCTCTTTGAACTTTGTTGAAATAGAAACGTAATTATATACGATAGAATGTTAATTACTCGAATTAATTACACGACAGGTATGTTCGAATAATCGATCTGATAGAAGAGAATTTTTTATCGCATTAAAATTCAGCTAGAAATTAATTTTCAAATATGGATAATTATTTTAGTATAAAAAATAGGCAGAATGCAGCATAAGAATAAATTAAATTTTTCTGGATACAAATAAATATCTGTACAGCATCTATTTCGTTCCGACGTTTTATTTATTGCAATACAACGTGCAATGTATTTTCAGCTTCTTTGTGTTGGTGTAATATATATGCAGGTTAGCAGTAATTTATAGGTTATCCTGTCAAATCTTTATTTGCGTCGTTAATTGCATCAAGCATCAATTAATGGACATCATTGTCACATTTATTTTTATAATTACTTGAATTACTTTTATCCATGTTTATAATATTCGTGAATATCGTTTGTATCGAACAATCCTCAAATCGAAATATATCGGACACCAAGTTTTTTACTTCGCGATTAGATTTAATAGTCGGTTCAACAAATTTCGAGTAATTGAAATTCAGATAATCGGAGTTATATTGTACCTACTTAAATTTATCGTACTCTTTTAATTATTATTACGTATATACGTTATATTTACAAATCGGTAGTTCTGCTGTCAAATTCTGAGGGAAGTTATGATGCTTCTGTTAACATTGAACCTTTGAGCAATCGTAAAATTTTGATACTTGTCTTGATCGTAAAATAATTTAAAACATACAAAGTAACTAAAAATAATCCTTGTCGAAAATTGCAAATGTTCATATTCGTATCATAAACTTTGAGATGTGTCTATTGCAAATACAAACATTCTGTTTAGAATTGTTCGTGTTCTTGCTTTTTATTATTATTTGATTTGAAACAATTTTTGTGTATACTTAGCTTCAACGATATTACTTCGAAATTATACAAAAGCAATTACTATTGAAGCAAAGTAAGTTACGAGGCACTGATTATGGAACACTGAAACAGTTTCTACTGTATTTACCAAAAATGTAATTACAATACCATAATAATAAGAGTAAAAATACAATACTACTTTATCTTGGGAAATATTTTATTTATTCGAATTTCTTTTGCTTGTTGCGTATGCGTGATCTTCTGTGTTCAGTTGAGAACAGCTTCGTATATGTATATCTCGTGTCGATGATATTACTGGACATATTACTCAACACTCCTCGCATTGATAGCCCAAATAGAAAAATGAAAAAGGAAAATGAGCAACTACTCTATCTTTGGTCTATTGCTTACGAATTATTCACATTGAAAGGTTGCGATAAGATTTCCATTTGTTGTCTGGTAGCGAAGATGGCAGCAAAATGTGATGGAACGAACAGTGTTTGGGGAGAGGCAACGAATGAAAATTTCAGGTGACTGGAGAAAGCTGGATTATGGATTTTTCCCGATTTAGAAGCGAAAATCTGCAGTTCGCGAACTGCACGGCACCTGCATGTTATAAAACTCGTCTGTCACCAACTGTTCTGACTTCTCAACCTGTCTGATAGTCTACGTCTTAATACCAAAAATAAATAGATCGATACCTGCTCGTAAGGTATGAAAGTTCAACATACGCTATTTATCATTTAACATTTTCTTGTTGATACTGAGAAATATCAATATAATTGTAAAATGTTTCATGGTATTATATGATTTTTTATAGTATTTTATAATATTTTGTAATACTTTATACTATTTTATAACATTATAACTAATAAAATATAAGAAATGAAATAAATTATAATGTATAGAAGCATTAATTGCTATAAGTATGATTACGAATTCTACTATTTTCATCATTTTCGGTTGAATAATTTGGAAATGGATTATCACATGTGATTAATTAATGATTCTACAAGCAATTACGCATATATTCATTCGTTGGATATACATTTATTAATAACTAACTATTTGTTAGTCGAACATTTTGGTATTTCTGTATTATTATCCATTGTAGACAATTTTTATATACCTTTCATGTAATATAATTCCTCTTATGTATAATTTCCAATCCTACTAAAATTAAAAATTAAAAATTCAATTAAAAATTGAAAGCAAAGCATTTACGCTTTATTCAATAAATTAAACCTTGCTTGCAACAATACAAATTCCCTGCATTGAATACGTGATGGAGTATGCAATAGTAATTAACCGACTCATGAACTAGTAACAAGAAATTTTCGAATAATGAAACTTTTTCTGAAAGTTATAATTATATCATTTTATAATTATAATTAATTCTAAAATTTTATTTCTAATTACACAATAATTTTTAATTTCGAACATACTAGTAATACAATATGTAATTACAACTTCTTTTATTAAACTAACAGTTTTGCGATTATTAGTTATTATTTGTAACAAAAGAATTCTATTTTGGATTAAATTATAATTTTTTATTTATATTAAGTACGAAAATAAACTTATATCATTTTAAAAACTCTTTGTAACAAAATAACAAAATAACAAAGTAACAAAATAACAATTAACATATGTAGAAATCAAAAATGTAGATAAAAGTCATATATTATTCCCATTGAAATAATTGGTAAAGAGGTTTAATTAAAATCCTTATTTAACTAATCATTGTGTCAGAAATCAAAGTCTAAAAATTGCTATTTTACGAGCATAGAAAATCTGCATTTTTATTAACTGCACACAAATAGCACCATGCATAAGTACACTGAACAATAAACTAATAATTTTATATATAAAATTTTATAAAGTTATTACAATAAATTTTATTAATTTAATAAAATATATAAAAGTTTATATATATATAATTATTGGTTTATTGTTACTCGATAACAATTCGCAAAGAAATCCACTCTCCTCTAGGCCTAATCCCTCCATCGACCTCTCAAACCTTCCACTTATCAAAGTGAGCTGGATACTGAAGATCCTAAAAGGACTACCGAGGTTCTCAGACCTTCATCGATTCGTTAGTCGTGTCACCGCCTATTTTTCGTAGTTTGGTATAAATTGACACAAATACGAGTTCGAACAAATTTTATTTACCTCATACGGTACTCTGGAGGTTATACGATAAACCACTCTTCTCAGTTACCTCGTACGATATTGAGTTGGACATTAACGAAGAGTATCCGTCCGAACAGTTTTTTTTTCAAAATGTATTTAATGGAGGATAAAGAACCTGTTGTCTCTATGACAACTTTTGCCCTATTTGTTAAATAGGGCAATTTGTTAAATTTCTTAAATTACGAGCATGATTAATTATTATAAAATAAAAATCGTACATTCTAAAATCTGACAATAATCTTATATCTTGTACGATAATAATATTATCTATGGTAACATGATAATAATCTTATGTTATAATTAATATGCTACTTTTATTGTTGCTTTATTAACATATTACTTTATTATTTCTTTATGCGTAATGATATGCATACGTGTTTATGTGTACATTAATAAAGTTATATATTTGACAGATTTTTAAGATTTTGGATATTTGAATATTTAAACTATGATAAGAAATTTGCTACATGATAAATAAACGTTTGCAAACAATTTACAATAACATTTACAATAACATTCTACACCGTAAAGAGATATGATAAAAACTTATTTAAATAGAATCGACTTCCTTCAAATACCAGAAGTAAAGCAGCACATTGACACTATGCATTCTACTGGTGCCATTATGGAATTATTGATAAATCTGCATCATTCAGAAGATAAATAAATAAACGAGATTGTTTAAATAAATTCGTTGACATTTATAATATTTCTTATTTTCAAATATTATAAAATGTTTTTATTTTTTGAAGCTTTCGAAAGGATTCTTAATATAAAACTGTGTCGAGGTTGCTGGTTGGCCGAATCAAAAGATTCTCAGAGTGCATACATATGTGTCTATATACATACGGAGGTACATATGGAGATAAAAATGTATAGAAAGAGAAAGAAAAAATATTAATTAAGGAATAGGACAGGAATATACAGAATGTCCAATTATCCACTGAAGGAAAATATAATTCAGATAAAAAATAAATGGCTTCAAGCAGAACATAAGATGGTGTAACTATTTTTGTATATTTGGACGCACCAATTATATGAAGGTCAAATGAAAACATATGTTTTTAAATCGAGATATGTTTTTTGTTACACTGTTTAATACATTTCGTCTTGCTCTACAAGAAACTATTAAACTATTGATGTCGAAAAATCATTAGTTCAAAAGATATTTGATCTTCTCTAGTAGACTTACGAGTTACTCCAATTACGTATATGATGTGTATGTTCCCTCTAATAAACATTGATTCTCTCTAGAATACAACTGAAATTGAATGAAAGAATTTAGTTGTAGATAGAGAACGATTACATAATAATTTTTCAGAATTTTGTTAGTATAGATCCCCCTAGCGTCGAATATGGGAAACTTACACTTACACACATCTAAACAGGAAACACACAAGAAAGTAAATTTAGAAAATAGTGAAATTAGAGGAAAATAGTAAATATAATAGAAAATAGAAAATAGTAAAATTAGAAGGCAAATTAAAGGCATGTATAATATTTATAGTATATTTATTACAGATACGAACCATAGTAGCGTTAGTGTACTTAATGGAAAGTCGCCTTAAGCAGATCATGGTAGCGAAATATGGACTAACCATGTATCGAAACTTCTTATTTTTCAATTAATGATATTTTTAACCCTTATTGTATTGAATTCGATTACTTTAACCCAATACTTAACCCTCTATGGGCCCGTGTAACTTTCAAGTTACACGCTAATGTATGGATATTTTATTAAATACTGCATTCGACGTTATCGTCTTGATCACTCCAGTTCGCGATTTTTCTTTGAATATATTTATAATTATTTTTACAATGCCTCCCGTGGGTCCATTTTTAAAAATTCTAATTTTTTTTCATTTACTAGTTATTCGATCATGATAAGTTAGGCCCTCTATGGCCCTCTATGACCTTTCTTCCACAAGATGGCGTGGAAAATTATCTATTACACATTATCTTGGCACAATAGTACAAACTTTGTTAATTCAAACTTTCAATATGAATTCGTTATAATAAAATTGTCAAAACTCCTGAATTTATTGGTTGATATTTGTTGATTTTATGTTACATACAATTCTTATAGTCAAGAAAAATATATATTCGGTCCATAGAGGGTTAACCAACTGATAGTGTATGTTTCCAGTAAATGAGCTATAAATACTCTGTCAAGTTATATATTCTCTTAAATAAAATATATATATAAAATATATATGTATAATCGCATTGTATTACAATTTTAAATACTTTATCAGTGTATATGATAATATACTGAGTAATGAGGAATACTTGATAGCTCTTACATTCCACATTTTTTACAGATATGAAAATATTTAAATGAAAAGCTTTTTGTTTAAATATGTTGTGTATAAATAGTGTCCTGTAATTAATGGTACAACTAGAAAGATGATAAGGAAAGAATAAGTCAAAAAATTATCAAAATTTTATATTCGCTAAAATAGATATCTGAATATTCTGTTTCATTATATTCTCCACTGTGGAATATAATAGAAATAATAGGAATAATAATATTAGTCCATAAGAAGTCTCTATTAAAGCCACGAAATATTTAAAGTTAATTTTTTCGAAAACAAAATTTTATATAGACAATTTTTGTCGAACGTTTTCAATTTATTTTTTCATTGCTTTTACACTGTCACATTTTATATTATATTTGACAATAATTTTTAAGTGATAATAAAATTTAAGTAATTCTTTTGTATCATAATAATATGAACTAAAACGTAGTATGATGTGTTTGAGAGTTTATAACGAAACCCCTTTAGGCTGAAAATATCATAAATTATAAACACATAGATAAAGACACGAAGAAAATCAGAAATAAGTAATTGAACAAAAAACACATAACAGCTTTCCTTAAGAATTTAAGAAAAGTAACACTCTAATCGGATACAACAAGAAATAAAATTAATTGATTGCAAAAGCTAAACATCTAGTTAATTAATATTTATTCGTTGTACATATATTTATTTACAAGAAGGTAATAATATAATATGTATATATACCGCACTAGTAATATAGACATATGTATGTATCTTGTGTTTAGTAATTCAGCAACCAACCTAAACTAAACACGTATACATCCTGTTCAAGCATCTTGTTGGAATTACATACCGAAGACTCAACATCGTCGAAATTTGATGTAAACAATATTTTAGCAATATAATAAGATCTTATTGTTATGCAATAGAAACTGGTATATACAAACAAAATTTCAAAACGAATATTAAAATATAAAATGGATCTACCAGTTATTGCTGCGTCTAAACGAGGTTAAGCGAATATTATTATGCTTTAAAGGTCTTAAACCTATTAAAAATTGAAAAAGAAAAATAATTTTTGTATCGACATTATATATTATATTATATATTACATATTAATAAATTTTTGTATTATTTTATTGAAATAGTCATAATTTAAACATAAATTCAGAGTTTTAGAATTCATTGACCAATAGACTTAATCCTTTGCATCGGTGATTTTTCCATTACAGAAGAATAGCAATTCAAAGACCTTCTAGCATAAAGTCGACGATATTTTTGAAACAGTAAATAAGAAATCGGATAGAAATTAATACGTAGAAATATTTTATCACGATATTCCAGGCATCGTTGCGTTATTTTTAATTTCGTAATATTAATTAACATCGATCTTCAAAATTTGATTAAACGGTGACTGAGGATCGCCTCTAGGGTACAAAGAGTTAAAATATGTTCATTATGAATAGTAAAATTTCCAATAGCACCATTAATATCGTAAAAAGTACTAAAAAAGGACAGTGAGGAAGAAGAATTACATATTTCGTATAAAAGATTTAAACATATAAACCAATGGATCAAAATAGATTGAAAAACTGTGTATTACTTTTTCACACAACTTTTATACAATAAATTGGTTATGTATTGTATCGTTGTATATTTATATATCGCATAATCACGTGTTAGTTCTGAAACGACTTTGTTCGATATTTGTATACAACTTTTTCATATTTGTCGTGACTTTTCTCACTCCATTTTTATATTTACTGCTTTAACAATCGTATAACGTAATTAGGTGAAAAAGTATTCTTCTTGCACGATTCCTGCACGAACAGACTGTAAGACATCAAAAATGTCACAGTCGAGAACCTCGCGGCATCTACAGATTTATGTTGATTACATGACTGAATTATTTCTAACATGTTTTCCACGCTCGTGCCTCTGATTAATATTACCTTCTTTATTCTATGCATGGATTTCAGCGGAATCCTGGTAAAAAAGAATACCGGAAGAAAAAAGGGAAATAAGGGAAAAAAGGGAAAAAAGGGAAAAAAGGGAGGAAATGGTTTATCCATTATCTTCGATCTCCGTAACCCTCGGTAACAAGTGAAATGAAACGAAGCGGAGGAAAGAGGACGCTTAAAATCGCGCGGGTGTGCCATTTTCTATCCGAGCCATGGCAAGCCATGGCCCATCGTCTAGCTCGACGCGTTTAATAGATCGCACGCCGACTCGTGAATTCCATCCTGTCATCCCGACAACCGTGTTTCACGTTTGTCCCACGTACATACACCGCGTATAATTCCGGTTAGATATGTACGCGCGTATGTGCTTGTTTTCCCAACGGGTCGGTACACCAATGAAATGTCCTCTCGCGGAGATTTCATTCCCGTTCCAGCTTCTGCCATACCGACCCGTGTCCCATCGGAACTTCTGTCATCGTTTTCTGTGTTAGGCATATTACCGGGGATGAAAGAAAGCCCGCCGAAAAATTCCATGAAACAATAGTTGATGTTAATGACATGGCGGTCCCGCTCGTTCCTATTAACGCTTCTGTAACGGGTCGCCGTGAATACTAAGGAAACCGGCAAAATTTTTCGCCCTGCTCATTCGCGCGGAGGAGAGGGATGAGTACTCCCATTTATTCGGTGTTTACAGAGGACAGGATAACATCAAAGGTGATCCGGCATATTGCGCTGTATTGTTTCGCGAATGCTATAGCTGCCGCGTCCTTACGAGCTTATCTGAAATAGTGATACCTTCCTTGCTGGCAATACTGACCACTAGTTGTTCCTCTTAATCCTCATGTGCAAAGGTTGTTCGGCATTTTTTTTTATTCCTACAACACGGACAATTTACGTCCGAGCTATCTTTTACGGCAATTTTCAAAAAAGTGTGATAAAAATGATCGATTTTCGATTTGGTTATGAACAAGATATTGTTACAGTGAACGTTCATATAGGTTTTTGGTGGGATTTTAAAGGTGCACGAACACGAGGTATACTAGTAATGAATTAAAATTATACATAGTATATGCAAGATTTGTATAAATCTTGAAAGCTTTTACAATTTTATTGCGAATAACAACCGGTAATTAAATGGTATAAGGGCAAATTAAAACTAAATGCTTCCCCTATCCAAAATTTTTCGTAATTAAATCGTACCACAAATTTTAATGAAACCGACGTACGAGGCGTAATTACGGACATTCTTCTGAAAGGCACGTGGTCGTTCAATTCAAAATTTGGTAAGAGGTATGGAGAAAAGGGGTAAACAGGAAATACAAAATTTTAGCTTTGAATTCTTTTCGACTTGTGAATTATTAACTCATTGCGATTTCATTATTGGAAAGACATTTAATTTTTGTTAGCCTTTGTGACAAATGTAAGTAGTATAATGGATGGAGGATATTATTGATAGATAGATATTGGATTGGTAACGCAACTTTGCAACAATGTGAATAATTACTATTATATAGATAATAATTATCTGGTAGTAATACTAATTATCTAGTAGTATGTAGTTTGAAATATTATTTCGAATCATCCTTATACCTTGTGTGGTATCGTTCTGAAATCATTCTAACAAGAACGTATACATTTTTATTTAAAAAACAGAGAAAAGACTACCTTTGATCATCTTGAAATCTCGTAAAAAGATGATTTAAGAAAATTCTGTTCTACCACTTTGTCCTGACAAATTTTTTCGTGAACCTACAAATAATCAGAGTTTTCGGCCCACCCTGTATACACATATATACATCTGTGAGCCTTGCAGTGATGTAAGCACTTTTATCTACTCGAAACCAATACCGTCGATATTGTGTTATCAGCTATTCTTCGACAATCGTCGACAACGATCGCTATAGTAAAGCCATCTGTATTACTACTGTCTGTATAAGCAGAATTATGTAATTCCCTATATAAGAAAAAATAAATAAAAAATATATAACTAAAGTTAAAATTAAAATTTTATATTCTGCATCTACTCCGTGTCTGTACCATTTCCCTTGAATTTTATGCCTATCGGGTACCGGTGCCTTTCAAAAGTAGAGCCATAATTATTTATCTACGAAGTGATAAAAAAGTTGTAAGAAACAAGCGGAAATTTTGAAATATAGTTGATTAAAATACTCTTTTGATCGATGAGTTTCATACTTATCTTCCTTGAATGATGATCCATCGGCAAAATATTTAATGAACAACTCGATTCGTCATGAATTGATGATTACATATGCAAAAAGAACCATGAAATTGTCGTATACACTACGGCAACTAACGTTCTTCTATTTTCTTCAGTTAAAATCATATCTTCAATAATATTCGAGGTTCCAATCATTTCTTCAAGCCATAAAGAACCCGATACATTTATTGCGCAATCCTGGAAAATATGGAAACAATCACCATTACCATATAAATATGAAACATATGTGGTGTTAGGTAAAATCAATATACTGTTTTATATAAAGGATGCCTCACATAACTGAACAGAGCGAAATCTTCGAAACTGTCGAAGAAAAAATGTCACAGTGTGTATTGATGCGCTTCAAAACTCATCTGTATTTTCTTTCTTTTTTCAGTTCTCTAAAAATTTACAAAATTAATTTTCAAAATCTTAAACAGCTGGCCAAAGAACATCTTATCTCAATTTTATTTCCTTGTTTAAGTTTAATTATTAACTTCTATTATACATAAAGGAAATTTGAAGGTCGCTTGACGTTTTAGTGTTTTAAAAAGTGCTGTTCTCTATTTTAAATTATTCTGTGTATAAGCGTATTATGGTAATAAGCACGTAAATTAAACAGTTCGTGAGTTATTTCAATTTTTTTTATTAATATCTATCTTGAAGGTTATGTCGTGTGCCAACGGCTTTGTTCATGTCGCCACGCAATTTGTAATTCATAAAAGGTAGTCGAAGAGTAGTCCGTTCACAATCTACATGCTACTTTATTCACGCTTTAATGTTATTCGTGACATTACTTAATTGATTTCTGCCTATTTTATCTGCCTTTACTACAATGTAGTTTTTTTCTTACACTGTAACACACAAGAAAATGGTTAAATGTAAAACATAACTGTGTTAATAAAAGAGTACGTATCAATAAAAAGATCGAAGTATCTCGTGAGCTGTTTATTTTACGATCATGTCGACACTTTTATACAGAAAATAATTCAGAGAGTCGTTTCATGTAGATAAGAATGCACAAGAATGTACAGGCGTGATACATAAATATGAAACATACAGTAATATTTACTCTGGTAAAATGAACAATTGTTTCAATTTTAATAATTGTTTTAATATTAAATAAACTTAATCACGAGACAAATAATATTAGTTCAACCATAAGATGTTAAAAGGTATTAAGAATGAAGAGTACTTCTAAAACAAGGTTTTCGTTAAAAGATATGTTAAAATTTCACAAATGTATACCTGGTAATTCGTCTTAATTCGTGTTTAATACTATACGCAAATGCACAGACTATTCGGGATATTGAAAAGAAAGTATAAAACTTTAAAGGTTTATAGTAGTAATAAGAGGAGCAATCACTATTTATGTAATTAACATAAATCGTACATTCGATCTTTCCAATATAAATGAAATTAACTTTTATTATTTACGAACGTTCGATATCACAAGTGAGTGATATCTTTGCAATACGTACATTGAGTGTAAACAAAAATTAATTTTAATTTGAATGAAAATAGAAATTATTTTAATAGCTTACATAGAATTTTTGAAATGACTTTTCTTCGCATTTTACTGTAAATCAGTCAGTTCCTTCGTTGATCAGTTTAAATGATTTAGAGATTTTATCGACAGGTATGTATTCCTTTAACTTCTTACGCTAATGAAGGTCCCAGTGACCCCCTCTTCGCTTCGTGATGTTAGACTGGGCCCATTGTCGCATTTAGGTGAATGTTTAGAGCCAGATGGCTTCCTGAAGCAACCAAGTAATTTCTTCGCACGAACCATTTGACCCGGGTTATATTGTGTTGCGCACGATTCATTTTGGGGTTCGGGGATATCGTTTAAGGAACTAAATGTTCCTTGTGTAAAGCTAGAAATTGTCATAGAACCAAACAATCCAGCAAGCAATTCCAGACGTGGTCAAAACTGTAAATAAGTATAAAAGTATATAATAACGTAACTAATTAAACAAATATAATTAATGAATACAAATAAAATGAAATACGTTAATAAAATAAAAATGACCTTGGAATAAAAATATAAGATCTCAGAAAATCTTTATATTTTTTCAGAAGATATAAAGTTTCAGCAAACGTTTATTACATCATTCTGCTTTGCTTTGTATACTGTACGATTATCATTTTCATTAGTTATTACATACATACGTATATATAGATTTCGTTGTATCATTGTTGTCAATAATGGATATATTTTGAATGTAACACTTCTTTAAATAGAATACCATGTAAAAATATTTTATATTTCTCTTATAATCTTTTATTAATAACACTTGAGTGTGTGCTTACACGGAATTTTCATCTTTTCGATCGTACAATATGCTAGTACTATTTTATCGAAAAAACCTGATACACCTTGTATATAGTGAACTGAGCAGAAGAAAATGACATCCCTTTGACAGTAGTTTATATAACATAAATGAACTATACGTAACAAATTTATTTCTTCAAATGCATAAATAAATTTTATATTTTAATAGAATATCCTTTCCTTCCTCGATATGTATCTGTTCTATACTAATAATAGAGGGTGGTCCATTCAAATCAACCCAGATAAATGTCATCTAAATTATTAATAATACACAAAACTATTTTAATAACAAATTAGATAGATGTAGGTGAATGTGTAGAAAACTTTAGAAAAAACTTTGGAATATATTTTAGTTTCAATATTGGATAATAGTATAGGTACATGTTTAGGCTGAAGGCAATTTTGACTATTACCTTTAGTATTGTACTAATTTCACTACCCAATATTAACATGAAAATATCTTGTGAGCCAACGATTTCTTGCAATAAATATATAGATTTTTTATTTTTCCATAATACCTCTCATCTTTCGTTAACAAATTGCCAAAACGCCATTCTTTAGCTTTAATTTTATTTAAATTCCTTTTTCCAAATTTTCAACCTTTATTTTAAGCGATTCAAGCCAAGAAGAACTACAAGTAAACAGTGTCACATTTGCATAATTAAAATAATAATTACTGTGAAAATAAAAAGCAAAACACGTTCAGCTAAAAATGAAATACATCGTATAAAAATAACATAGAAAATGCTTATTGAACTTATTAAACAATAAGTCGGATTGATTGAAATTGATAATAAAATTCACGAGGTTTGTACCAAAGCGGAAATGGTTAAGAAATAATTAGCAGAGCGGCATTATTCCGCGTGTGGATGACAGCAGTTAGATATAAATAGACAGTTGTATATCTTATAACTGTCTGCAGACTAATTCTAGTGTAGAATCCAAGCTAACTTGGAAATAGGGTTGGTAGTTAAAAGGGATGAAAGTTGTTGGAGGAGTAGTGGTAGGCAGTGATCGAGCGGTTGCGACTTAATGAAACTCTTAAGTGCTAACTATTAATATGGCTTTCAAGCTACTAAGACTCGTTTCATCTTCCACTGTTCCTTCTCTTCTCTTTCCATCCTAAGCGTGAGTTTCTTACACGAATAGGAAGAAAATGGACGCAGAATGTGCGCACGACCGAGGGAACCAGTTGAGAATGGAGTATGGGAGAGTACAAGGAAATAGGACGCGCGGCTAATGGAATTCTCCGATATTCGTGCTATTATCAGGTATGCATACAATTTACATAGGGGAAACTGCTTCAAAACGACACATCATTCCGTGGACGAATTGCGTGTTCTAAAACCAGAGAGAATTCACGCCAGTGTTAGAATTTTGAGCATACATCGCAAACGAATCTATTTTATATGATCTTCTCTGAGGAACAACGCGTGCAACTTGTTTTCCACTAATCGTAAACAAAGGAAGGTAAAGGAAAACAGGATACATTTTTCTGTGATAAAAACTTTTCTGTCATAGACTTGCAAGTTAGGGATGATTGCTTAACTCGTTTACTGTCATTTTCTGACTATTAAGTTAAGACGGAAAAATTTTTGAGATGGAATTAATTTTGATAAGGTAAACCTTAATTAGCGCAAACAAAAATATAATCTATAACTTTCTGGGAAAAAAAGACTATATTGCATGATTGCGTTCATGCAACAACGAGCCGCGAGGTGGCAGCACTGAAAGAAAAAGGAAAGAAGAAAATGCTAGTTACCAAGTAATTAGAGGCATACCTAATCGCAATTTTGAACTAATTCATAAAAAAGGTCATATTCGTCAATAAACTTTTACACGATGCTTTATGTTCATTAATTTATTGCAATTTAGCATTAAAATACTTTTTTGTAACGTTTAATTTCAAACAAATATTAATTACTTTTATATTTTTTTCATTAAGTTTAATTTTTCACTATCAACGCTAAAAGTTACTGTTCATTTCCTGTTTCCTTTGATGTACTTTATAACGATGAAAATTACAGCAAAACTTTTCAAACAAAGAATGTTTAATTTTTAGTGCTCTAAAAGTGCTCTGTTGTCCTGACGTAAATATTTTCCCCATAAGATTCCGTTTAAAAATCAAGATACGCGTTAAAACTTTGATTATTGATTTTACTTCCACAAAGACAATTTCATATCGAAAAATATTATATCATATGTAGCGAATTGTGCTTTACATATACCAACTTCCATTCAAATCAAAATTTTTGGTTTCGAGAATTCCTTTGAAATATAGCGTCCGATTACTTTCATTGACCACTACATATTCTCATATAATACGCAAATTGCTGTGTTTGTAGTAAAAATTTTAATTAACACTCAAATTAAATAGACATAAAACAGATACTTTATGTTATATCATTTTATACCAATTCATTGGTAAAGATTAATTATATTTAGATATAAAATTAAATACATGTTAAAACAAGGTTGTAAAGTGTGTTTCTAAATAGTCACGATAAGTTGATTAAATCAAGTAAATAATATATTCATATAATTAAAAATAGAATTACATTTAAGGTTTATTTATTTAAATTCATTAAAATAATTTACTTAATTAAGATTATTTATTTAAGTTAATAGAAATAAGAATTCTATATCGTCATATAATTGAAACAGAATTTCATAAAATTTTAAATACATGTCCAATTTCGAATGACCTTACTTTCCTTTGAACTAGATAATATTTGAACGAAAATCCACTATTTCATTATATACGGACCAATTAGAGTTCCTAACGCTATTCGAATCTTTTCTACGTTACATTTCTTTATTAGCAGGACGAATATATTAAATATCTAAATTTACCCTACTTTCACCGAAAAAATAAATTGAAGAATAAAATATCTGGAACGTAATTTAGCTTTATCTTCGGCTTAAAATTCTTAACTCCATAGTCATACCCTATACTACTAGCAGGAGTCAAAGGATAGCTTCAGTGGTAGCAGTCACCCGTGCAAGGAAGTTAGAACGATTTTGGGTCGGGATGTGATCTGAATTGTGATATCGTGTCACGCCTGAATTTTGAAAGGACAACGATAAGCGTTTCTATGGCACTCATTTTTGCCCCTCGACATTGGAAGGTCCTGCGCGGCCATCCTCTTCGCTGGAATCCCGTGTATCCTCTTGGGTTTCTTATAAATTAAATTGAATCAATATAATTCGAGGACACGATCAGCCACATCCACACATACAATCCTGCAGGAAATGTCGTGGTGACTCAACGTTGCGTTACCTCAGTGTTTCCCAACCTCCTTCATTTCCGTCCAAATAATTTTCTGCATCTACCATCTTTTTAATTGTCGGATAAAATTTGCATGATTTAGAAATATACATTCTTGTGACTTTCGAGTTATTTATTTTCAGCGATAGAGTAATTTAAAGCGAATGGCAGAGATTATGTTGTTATATTGAAAGAATTATTCAATATCTGTGTACGTATAACGTGGTATCGACTGTTTCCCCGTTGGGAGTCACTGCGTTACAGGGAAAACTGGGTGGATGCGTGAGGTAGATAGGCGTACAGGTAAATGTATCAGTCCCCCTCGTAGTGAATTAAATAGACCATGCCTGGCCCAATCCCTGGCTTATTGGATCTCTCTCTCCCTCGAAAGTGGCCAGAGTTTCACTTACTGCCCTCCAAGCCTCTCTCGAGGGCATTGCGTTGATAGCCACATCGCCATCCCTCGTCATACCCATGCTAACATCTCTATTACTTAGGCGTGATGACTTCTTAATTATCGTTCTACGAATTTACGTATTAATGCAAATTTCACGCGGTTTAGCAAATTTATCGAGGCGGTGCATTCGTTAAAATGAAAAATTAAACAGGAAGTTGGTTACGAATATGACTATAGTGAATAAAATTGTAAAAAAATTGATGAAAACTAACACGTACAACAGTGAACCGATTTCCATATTTTAATCATATCTGTATATGTACAAAGAAATGTGGAAGAAATGTGAATGAGAAAATTATTGTAATATTAAATAGAGAAGATCGACACTGAAACTTGCCATATTTTATATTAGCTGTAATAAACAAATAATAAGGGGAAAGTACAATAATTTTAGATATCTTAGATAAACTATAGAATTTTTCAATTCTCCTTACGATGATAAATTCGAATATTAATTAATGACATTTAATTTTCTCTATAAAGCTATTGCATGCCTTTATGTAACCTGTTATTCTTTAAATAGGGGTAACTTATGATTAAATAATTTTAATGAATAAGTATTTATTTTTATTATTCAATTGAACATTCCTTTCTTCACATAAGTAATTAACAATGTTTATTTAATTTCGTTTTGGCAACGAACTACGCTTGTACAGAAAATTTATAAATTCATGCAAGTGAACTGTCATACAGCAATAATGACAAACATATTAGTATCAATTAAGAATGTTAAGGTAAGTCTTTTTAATTTTTTATTTCTCTTTTTCCTGAAATTATTTAATATGCAATATTAAAAAAGCAAGACAACTGTTATCTATGACACACTGTATAAATTATATTCAATTCAAATAAACAAAATGTTTAAATGTTAAAAATATATAACTGATACAACATTTGTATGATAGTTTGTTTATTTTGACGTTATTTAGTGAATAAATAAGTAAAAACTTTTATCCAATTATTTCCTAGATCCAATTTTCTAGAATTCCACTTTTTTTTATTAAAAATGTAACACTTTTAATATTATTAATTAGTTATAATAAAAAAATTTTTATAACTTACACTTTAATTTTGTTTTTAAATTTATTATACTAGATAATGCACATAATTTTATTATATTCATTTATTTAAGGAATAATTTTTTCTATCACGAACGCATAAAAGGTTGATTAAATAAATGAACTCAATGATTTACTAGGGACTATTTACTCATTTAGTACATTCCTTATAAGATAATTTTCCCCGAAACCTGAAAGAAGTATAAGCCATAGCGTTATATCAAAGTCTTATTTATTCATCGCCCTACTTATAAAGAAAAAGAGGATAGAAGGAAGCTGAAAAAAGAAATATGTATGAAAAAGGAGGCTGATAAAAAGTAAAACTGGTGCTAGATTAAAGCTGTTTCAAGCCTTAAACGAGGATGTGTTTATAGCTCGCTACTTTGACTACAATTAACAAGAAATTTAATGTACAAATTAACATCGGTAATTGTTTTATCCGCGAGAAGCTATGACATTATCTTTTACTAAATAATTGGAACAGATCAATAATTACATTAAATAATACGCTTTCAATATCTTTTTTTCCTTTTGTAAAAAAAGAATTTTCTTTTAATAATAAATTTTAATAATAAAGTAATAATATTTTAAGTGATCTCGGAAGACATTAATAACGATATAACATGAAATTAAATAGAAAATTGAATTATAGTGTCAAATGTAGAATATAATTTTCTTCATTAATTATACATTAACAAACAATAATTTCCTAAACTCTTACACGTTATTGAAAAATGTACAATGCAAATACACTGGAATATTTAGTATTAAAATGAATAAGGCGACATGATGTTGAATAAGACTCGAATAAGAAAATTTGAATTTAGAAAGACCTTTCTCCTTTCCTACTCTAATTATTTCATATTACAGAGGATGTAATGTCAGTATTAATAGCAAGAAATAAAGGGTAACGAAAACGTAATATCTTCTAATTACTTATGAGTTTTGTACCGCTTTTTCTATTGAATGACACCAATTTTTTAATTTGAGAATTTAAATAATTTTCATAATTATTAGAAATGTCTTCCTCTGAATACCGTAAGTGTTTTAAAACGAAAATATTTCCAATGATCATCTTCTTCTGATTTCTGAACATTTTATCACTTCATATCTAGTATAGTGTTTCCTGTCTAATTAATCACATACGTTTCTCGTTTAATAATATTAAACGCAAAGTGTCAAGATATGTAATTCTAATTTCATATTAAAGCAATGAAGGAAATTTACAGCAGGTGCAAATAATAAATATCTGAATAGTGGAAGTTCTGCTTTATTGACTGTTTCGGCACGTTTAAGAATTTTCTCCTATTTTAAGATTCAATATACAGAACTTGTGAATGGTTATTAAATATCGACTAAACTTTACTGTTTTAAACGATAAATCGATATTTTTACTCTCCGATAATTGTTAAAAGTTAATAAAGTAAAGACTAAAGTAAGAAATAATTCAAAATTTATATAGTTCAATAACGACATACGTAAATAAAATGATATAATTCAATAATGATAATGTAATAATATAATAACAATAATATGATATAATATCATGATAATATTAAGAATACAAAACTTATACATTTTAAACAAAAAATGAAGGAAAATAATGACTTCGATTTATTATATTGTCAAAAATTAAACAGCAAGAGAAAACGATGTATATTTAACTTAAAGCGAATAATTAAAGTATCATTTATTGTGAAAATTATGTGAAAAAACACTCTTGAGTAAAAAACTAGCTTTCAAAAGGATGTCAGCTAAAATAGTACATCTACAGGATCAAAATACCTACTATTTATGAATTAAAGTACAAGGAAAATAAATAACTCTTCTTATAATAAATAAGTGTTGCCTTCCTTTATCCATAATCAATTAATTCTGGCCAGAAATTGCACTAATTTCAAGTATGACATAATTGATTTTATTCCAGAATTATATCATTTTGTATTTTTACATTTTATTCCAGTAATATAACATCAACGTTACCAAAATATTTACATCTTGTTACACGTATCTACTATACATAAAATCACTGTATATATTCAATTATTTATTCAAAAAGTTTTCACATTATATTGTTATGCATAATACATGACAGTTTCATTATACATACATTTTTACTCTAATTATAACGTATAAATTATATACAGTACATCAATATATATTGTTACTGCATTGTAATCTAATAATTATACGTTATATATATAATTTAATTTTACTACATATATAAATACAAAAATTAAATTGTTGCAATTCTGCAGTACTAAAAAAGTACACAAAAATGTGTATAACGATTGAGTATAAATTATTAATAATTCTAATTGTCCGACTATATAAAGTATCATACTACAGGGCATAAAAAATCATGCAATTATAAATTTAACTTTCTTCCAATCGTTCATTTGCCGTGTCAAACAGTAATCTAGTTACTAGCATCATTCGAACTGGATTTCTGCAAAATTTCAAAGTTTTCTAAATTTTCGTGTCGTCGATTTCCTCTTGCGAGATACATATGTAAATTAATCACTCGAAGGATCTCCATCTTTAATCAGCTGGCACACTTGAGCAAACAAGTTCTTCAGGGACTTGCAGGAATATCTTATGCTCCTCACGTGGTACATTAATATTAACGTAACTCAGTTTTAATATTACATTCTAATAAAATATTTACCGTGTTATGCGTGTACTCGCATGAAATATTTAGACGTGTTTTACATAACAGCCTATTCAGAGCGAGGTAACGTGGAACCTTTCTTTCTATTACCCTTTTTATCGTATTTTCTTCATCCGAGATACCGTCGTACATCATAAATTATTTTTAACGTTATGTTATAAGCATCTATTCTACAATTTGTTCAGATATTTTAAGCATTAAATATCAGACTACATAAAACAAATTGAATTTGAATTTTCATCATTTTAATAATTAATTTTAATTATTTTTAATTATTTACATTTTAACAACCTTTAAATTTTTATATTTACGTCAGAAATTTAACTTCATATTTAAATTCAAATTTACATAAGATAATAGTAACTTAAAAATGTACGTATTTCGTTCGTAGTAGTTCCCATGTATCACGATATTTGAGTTTCAAAAACTTTACGTAGGACAGCATAATAATCAATAATTAGTTTATGTTTCGAAAAGTGGATTCATGTACTAAAAGCATTAAAAGTATTGAAATCCTAGAGTATCTGAAGAATACTGAAATATATCACCATGTATAAAACATAGCATTACGCACTATCGTACCATATACTGTGTTCACTATTAATTTGAGAAGGTGCTAAAATGTGATCTTAAACACATAACAAAGAAAAAACAAAAAAATAATTAATCGAAACTATAATATATTGTAGGATGGCGAATACTGGTCTTGAGACACCGAAAATTATCGAAAAAACAAGAACGCAATAACACAAACTCAAAACTCATAAACTGATTTAACTTAGGAAAAGAACACGAAGATAACGAAACGAAAACACACAAGGACGCACTCTTTTAAAACTCTCTTTCCAACACCAAGCGACTCACGCTTGTGCTGGTCACAACCGATTTCTAAGGACTCTGTTTTGATTGTCAAGGACCACGCTTTTATGCTTTCCTTAACCTACGCTTCACCTCCCCGCAGGGGAGTCGCGCAACTTAATTTTGTTATATAGAATAACTTTTCGATTTGCTTCTAGAAGATATCGATCGGTTTACAATTTCTTTTTGTTGGCAGTAGCCGATTTGCGATTTCTTTTGGTATCCTACAATATTAATACTATCTAATGTCAATATCATATTAAGCAAAATTAGATAGTTTGATGTTCGATATGAAGTACTTAATAATGAATTAAATATTCATTCGTTTATCTATACTTTCTGCGCATATTACTTGCTAAAAATGTCATCGACATTTTGTCAGAAACGCATTGACCTGTTATTTCGAATACAAAGAGTCAATAAATCATGAATCGAGAATGAAGTTTAAATTTCAGTATTCTAAAATCCCATATACAAGTCTGGAACAATGCACGCATTTGCACGCACGCGTTGCTAAATGTTTCGTTTTTAGATGAATTAAAAATTAATTGCAATAGAACTGCAAACTCAATTGAACGATTCTATTCTTTGTTACTTTGCACATAGAATATTACATTATTGCAAAATAAACACATGTAACTCAAAACAAGCGAAAAATTCATTTCTTTTAGATTGTTTGCTTAAACTACATTTATAATTGCTGCCAAATTAGCGTGCTTGCATTTAAAAATTCTCATTACGCGCCAATTTGTACTGAACCATGTTATAAAAGGATCGTGTTGTATATAGGATACCTGTACTAAAATTATTTCATGCATAATTTCATAATTCAGGATGTTTCTAAAGAAGAAGCTCATAAGCCAAAATGAGGGATTGGCTAAATCGTGTCAGGAATTTTAGCTGCAATGGAGACCAAGCAATCACGAGTAAAAAATTCTCCGTTTATCTTGATTGTCAAAATTTTAAGCTTAAATTTTAAAAGAATATTTTTTAGACAATTCGTTAAAGACGATTTTCCCAAAAATTTTCCATAAATGTATGAATCCCATTTTCAGAAACCTTCCCGATTATAATTGTAAATTATATTAATAATGATTGCACTGTATTGTAAAGATTAGTTTAATATGTGTCTGTTCAGAAGAAATATCATCTATAAGCTATCCTATTTTAACTTCTCGGGTTAAATATCTCGAAAAATACGGTTGTATGTACGCAGATATGAGAAAATGGTTTATATAAAAGTCGACTGATTCCATTTTATTCTTCTTGATTAATTAATTGCGTTATTTCTTCCTGAACACTTAACACACAATTTAAATATCGTAAACAACGATACAAATAAAATCCTGTAATCAACACTGGAAAACCAAACGAGTAAAGGTTATTTTTATAATTAGCGGAAATACGCAGTTGCTTTTGACAAAGTTAATGTTGATTTTCATCCAAATAAGAGCATTGAAACCTATCTATTAAACTTCATCTTGTGTACAATAGGAAGGGAAAACGATAGTTAGGACAATCATATGATATTCCTTACTTGATGTCAAATTAAATATACTTTAATTACATAATCGAATAACGAAATATTCATTTATTTATTAGATAACACACTGATGAAAGACGAAAAACTAAAATAGTCCTAACCATTTGAAAACTAATCTCCTTTAAATTAAATTATCGATTACAGGTCAGTAATTCGAGATGTTACGACCAAGGGCATTTGATCTAACAAGTTACACGTGCCTTCCATAAGACAGCAGGCAAACGTGATTTTCGCGAGGAAATTACAGCGATATATAGGTTCCTCTGGAAATCGAACAGGTCCAAGATAAAGAGGAGTAACAGTAACACAAAGAAGAGTGTCTGTGACAAAGCGAAGAGGAAAAAGTGAGAGGTAATATTAAAGTGGAGGTAGAACACGGAAGGAACAGCAGAGAGGGAGGCGCGAGGAAAAAACAGAAGGAAGAAAAGCTAGTCGATTCTTAGAGGCTGATAATTTACGAACTTGCTGGATCAGAATCATCTTCCCGTTCCCCCGCAGCCCCCCGCTTCTCTCTCAACCCCCTTCCGCCTATCTGCGATTTAGTAGCCAATTTCCAAAGTGCGAGGCGTTGCTGGTACTTAGACGTTACTCCCTTTTAGGAGATCGAATGGCATGACGGAATACGCGCGGGAGAGGAGACTACGAGGTTACAGCGGAGAATTAGAAAATGGGGGCTTCAATTTCAATTTAAATAGTTCTTAGCTCACCTTCGACCAGCGGAGTCTTAGTCGATACGTCCGTTCCTCCGTTTCTAACGGGCACGCTTAGGTATACCTATACAGGAATGGAAGAAAGCGACGAAAAAGGGAATAAAAAAGGGATATCCTGCGAGAGAGGGTAGTTTCTTGCCGCAGCTGAAATCCAATATTCGGACAACGACGGAGAATCTCGGCAGTTCCATCTACCACTTACTTCCTTGAAATTTATATCGCTGCTGCAATCTATCTCGTGTTACATCCCAGTCTTTTTTTATACGGATATAATAACGAAGGGAAAATAAATCGAATCGCATTCCCCTGCCGTGAGATTTCATTGCGAATTGTTTCTATAAGTTGATATAAGGCAGATTAATACGTGTTCGAGTTTATATCGTGTTTCGCAAAGTTTCGACAAGCTTCGCGAAGAATTTTCTCGAGCTACACTCACCGAACTCAATCGAAATCGACCAGTTATTGTATCGATTTATAGTGTATGGTATTTGTAATACGAATACATCTGTATCTTCAATTGTATTCTGAATATTTATTGCAATGCCATAAAATATCGAAAATTAAAAATTACTCTTATTTACGTACCATATGAATAAAAATATATATAATACACCAAGAATAAAAATTATTGCAGAGTATACATGTGCGTAGATATGTATCTTTAATTGTGTCGTGAATAGTTATTATAATATCGTATGGAAAATATTTTTTAGACACGTAATAACTGTTGAGAAAGGTGTTACAAAATGACAGTATAAAGAATAAAAGTTACTAAATCTTCAGTTTTCCTTGACGTAGGAGATGCTGTGTAATTAATTGTATTACAAATAGCGTACTAATGTACGCGTGCTAAAAATTGTTTGTTAAATATGTAATTGTAATTTAAAAAATATTACAAAACGTTAAGAAAAATGTTGTTCTATGGAATAA
Organism: Eufriesea mexicana; assembly: GCF_001483705.2. Lineage (NCBI taxonomy): Eukaryota > Metazoa > Arthropoda > Insecta > Hymenoptera > Apidae > Eufriesea > Eufriesea mexicana. The sequence goes on along the minus strand of NW_016910740.1, from coordinate 1,359,168 downwards.
AACTTGTTAGTGCTCCATTATTTTCTGATAATAAAAGTGTTATTTACAATACACATATGTATGTACACACATCTTTAATTGGTTTGTAAATAGTTATTATAAGAGCATACAAAAAATACTAATTATTAAACCTGCAACAACTGTTGAAAATAATATTGCAAGGTATCAGTATAAAAGGTAATATATCGAATAGAAATTATTAACACTCCATAAAAATTGCAAATATATTGCAAATAATGTTTGAGAAATTATTTATTATTTCTGTTTTTGTAACGTTTATAGTAATTTATCCATGGCAATCGTTAATTAATTCTTTGATTAAAATGAAAACAGCAACTGATAGTGATTTCTTTTCTTGTACGATGCAAATAAATCATTAATAACGTATTTAATCATAAATAGCGATAAAAATGGTCGAATAAGTAATTCTTGAAAAATTCTCGTCGCAACTAAAAGACAGCGTAATGATGGTTTTATAGAATAACATATAAATTAATAATCTGACATGATAATTATACGTGGTATTAGAATTAAAATTAATAATTTAATATTTTATGAGCATTCTATTTCCTTTCTTATACTTTTAGCCTCGCTTATAAATAACTTTCATATTTTAAAGTACGAAAAATTATGTGAATCATTAAATGAATACCGGAAATGAGTAAAGAAGAAAAAAAATATAAATAAAGGAACAGAAAATGACAATCTTCCATTAAAAAAATGATTTGCTTCAGGAGGAAGTAAAATGTTTTTATTTCAAATTCTTTTGTTCCAAACTTTTATATTCATGACGGTATGCAAAAAATTATTGTTCAAACTTGAAACGTGTACTGAATCATTAATAATGGAAATGTATGAATTCCGTGACAAAAAAAGATATATTCATATTTAAATTTCTATAAATAATAATTTGGAAAGAAATTTAAATATTCCGTTAAAATTTCTCCACTGAATTGAACAATTCAAACGTGTAAAATTTGTTCACATTTTCAATAGCTAGAGAAATAACATGTATTCGTTAAAACCGTATATACGGTATACGCACATATACATACGAGTAATGCGTGTACACGTAATACCGTTTATAATAACACATATTTCTTCCTCTCAATTTAAAAATACAATTTTATATCTATTATTCAGTAACAAAATTAAATATGTATTAAGGAATTAAATATCATTAAATTAAATAATATAAGGAAAATATAAGGATTAAAATTAATACAGAATTCATCGAATAACTATAATTATCTCTTTGTGTGTAACGTTAAAAAATATTAAAAAATTGAATTATAAAATTTTTCTCTTACTTCATTTTCTTAACTTCGCTTAACTTCATTTTCATATTTCCTACTCCACTTTCATATATTTCAAGTTAATATTTCAAGCAATATTTTACGATACTAGATTATTTAAATTAGTTCAGCAACAGAAAAAGGGAATCATTTGCACTTCAGTCTTTTCTTTAAGAAACTTAAATAGGTTTTTAATCAATTTATAATAATTTATTTAATAGTAGAAATTGATACTGCGATCCATGTAAAAATATTTTACTAGGTAATTAATATATCATAATAATTAATAATTAATATATCACAATAATTCGGTAATTTATTAGACTGTTTAATTTTAGTTGAATATTTTAAAAACACATTTTAGAAAAACTTGATTTTTAAATAACAAGTAGCCGGTCTAAGCAATAAATGTAAAAATTAAATATACATCTACGACATGAAACAGAAATATGGTCAGAACCTGTGCAACGAAACATCAAATATACGTGTAATATGTATATAAAAATTTTAAGAAATGACAAAATTTTTAATTCATTTTTAATATTTAATCTATTATTAATATTTCGAAGAAATTATACTATATACTAAATAATAATAAAATATAATAATTTCATTCTATTATATTTCATTATTTCGTTTTATTAAATAGTAAAATGTAATTTCATTATGATATGTCACTCAAATTTTGCACATTTTTACAGTAAACATTTTACAATCACAGTGTAATTCGTATTCCTTTGAATAACGTAATTCTGAATTTAATTTATAAGGATTAGACGTACTAAATATATTTAGCAGTAGATTAAACCATTCTTGTAACTTTAAACAATTTTAATAAATACTGATATTATTAACATGTTAGACTATAACGAAACGATATTAAATCACACCGAATAGCGTAATTTAAGGAATTTTTTTCTATAACATTTAAATTTCGAAATACAATATACTTTTAAATTACAATGAAATTGAAATAATTATAAGGATTTTGAAATCCAAATAAAATAATTTTCATATAACAAGATTGCAAATGACAGACCTTTATAGACTCGAGAAGATTAAACGATATGAATTGTACAAGGTGGATAAAGCTTCCCTGAATATCTCAGTTTATATTCATTTTCAATTAACAAATTCTCAGAACGCGGTCTTTTATTTTGACATGGTATTTTAAAGTTATAAAGCATGCACCTTAGCAGAATGACGTTTTATGATATTAACCATTTCAATGTACTTTGATGCTATTCTCACTATGAATAATATTCAGGAATATCAGGAACTAAATAAAATCCCTAACTAAAATTACAATGAAATATTTAAATATCGCAAACTTAAATTAAAATTATAGTATTAATTGAGTCATTACTAATATAAACTTCTCACTGGAGTTGAAACCAAAATCAAAATTCTATACAATTATATTAGTCTTTCTTAAGATAAATATGGGTTCCATATATATTTTCTATATGCAGGCTCTCTTATTTCATTCTTCCACGACTAATATCTCCAAAAATATGACAGGTATAAAGAAATGGATTAGACAAACAATTTTGAAGACATTTCGATGATAGCTACAATAAGGTATAACAAAACACGAAAGTTCTAATTTAGAATTTTCAAGCCAAATTTTGTAGATTTAAGGCCATTGCAAGATCAAATAAATAATAAAACAGAATATTTAATTCATACGGTTCAAATGAATCGAGGGACGAGATATTTGCCCTGGCAGGATAAAGTGAAATACCCTGCAGATAATATTTGTTCTAAATATACATGTATTGAAATACTCCATACAGTAAAAAATGGATGAAATTAATGAAAAAAGAAACACACATATAAATATAATTTAAAATTATATTATCCTTAAAAAATATGTTTTACATAGTATGAAGTGTAAGAGATGAAAGAGGGAATGTCCACTTACTATTAGTGATTTTAGATGTACATGTTGAAATATGGAGTTAGATCTACAGTAGTTAGGCTTCTCCCCTTCCTTTTCTGATCTACAAGGTAAAAGTAGAAACTTCAGGCTACGAAGGTGATTCATAAATACCTCCATACTTCATCCATTCTTCAGAAAATTAATCTACATACTAAAATGAATAAAACAATATCGTATAAAAATGTGTCCTATATTTCTTAATTGCCAATTATGATTAAAGAAAATGTTCCAACCTTCCAATACACAGTTAAATTCATTAAATCTTGTTTATTGGAAATTGATTTTGTGTATAAAGCTTGTGATATTTCTTATTCCTTTCTCTTGAATTTCATGCATCATATTGCTTATATTATATCTGTAATATTATATCAAGGTACCTTTCTAGCAAGTACTTACTCTTCGACAACATGAATCAAATTGTACAACTTATACGTACATCTTATTAAGGAAAAGGAAGCTATATAAATATTAATTATTATATAATTAATATATATAATAATATAATAATATTAATGAAAAAGCTTTCACCTTTAATATTGGTTATTAATTATTGGTTACTAACAAAACAATTCTTCTTTATAGTAAATGATTATGGATAACTAAAATAAAATTCTGCTCATAGTTAATAGTTATTAAGAAGCAAAAAAGGTTCCAGTTATTCATATTAGATCATATTAGATACAGGTAAATAAAATAAAATTTCTTTCCTCGATAATGGCTTTTGTAATTAAACGAAATTTCGTTATTTAATTTATTTTATCATCTACTATTTGTTATATTATAGTGTTAATCTGCCTTCATCTAGCAAAAGCTTTCGATATTTCTTTTATAACATGTCCGTTAATTTCATTCGTCGCGAATCCAAAAAATAGCCAACTGCATAAAACTTCGATTATTTAAATACACCAAAACTTCTAAACTTTCTTCACCTAATCCTCTCCTGAAATTAACTCTTGCCATAAGATACAGATCTATAACGAACATTCCAGCCACAACGATACACGGATGCAAATGCGTTCAGCGCAGAAGGAATAAACTTACAAACGTGTTCACGAACGATTTCCGTTGCAGTCTAGAATAAAAATAATAATTCGTTCGACAACGGTCACGATGACACACGTGTGTACACGTATAACCAGCCGGGCGGAGAAAGAGCGGCGAGAGGAGGGAGTTTCCCGTTAGCATCAATTAAATCTAATTACTCCAATTCTCGTAAGGGTAACGTCCATCTAATTATCGTTTGACCGAAGCACGTATTAATAGCAGACCCGTGCACCGGCTTATACGCAGCCGTCACTTCAGCCCCAGCCCACACGGCCACCCATTCTCTCGTCCACTATCGTACCAATGCACTTGTACGCGAGTGCACGTGTACGCGCACGTATGGATAAACGTGCATGCCACGTGCATACGTATATTTAGGTGTCGTAACCTAACGACCAAGAAAGAAAGAAAGAAAGAAAGTGGCCGGAGCCACGGGGTCAACGGGGGTTAAATCGTTCCTCTGACCAGCCAAGTCAGCCGCCACCGAGACCTACGGAGACCTACGGCCTCGTAATTCTTCACGCAAACTGTGAACTCTCTGACTCCCTGCCACTGTTAGTTTACTTGTGAACGATGAATCGCGAGCGAATTCCATACCTCGTTGTCTAATAATTATGCCACACGTGGGATGGGGTGGACACTCCTTGAAGAGGTTAACAAGACTCCGAGTTTAGGTTGCAAATGTGATTTTTAAAGAGGGTAGAAGTTGTATATGACAAGGAGGTTTGCAGTGCAATCAAGCGTAGAACGTGAATAATTGTTTGATATTATTTATTTGAGGTTCGGAATGTAGCTGATTGTAGCATGTTGTTTAATAAATTAATTATCGATTATTGATATCTACCTCGTTAAGAATTATAATTATTATTCGTAGTATACGTGTATAATTTATAGTTATTGTCTGTAGTATGGAAAAATGTACAATTGTTGTTTATAGTCATTTTCATCATGTGTATAAAATTTATAGTTATTAGTTATAGTATGTAGAATTTACAGTTGTCATCCATAATATGCATCATTTGCAGTTATTTTTATAATTGTTTGTATGGTGTATATAATTTATCTCAATTAATTTAGAATATAATAATTATCATAAATATAAGAACATATTACTTAGAACATAACAATAACAGTCTAGAATATAAAATGTACCTGAAATATAATTCGATGACATAACGGTACATGATTTATAGTTATTATTTATAGTATGCACCATTTACAGTTATTTTCATATTACCTTATAATTTATAATAGTAATTATTATTATTAGTTGCAGTTGAAATTCAACTAGGCGATGAATTCTCATTTGGTTTAACAGAAAACGAATTTCCCCTTAAAGTTTTCGAATTGAAAATATTTGCAATTATGCGTAATAAAAAATCACTAAAAAATTTTATCATACGTAGTAGAGAAACAAAATAAAAAGTACAGAATGTACTTGATTAATGAAAACATTGTCAAACTCGAAGAATCAGTGAAACATATTTTTCAAAATATCTGTTTCTAAATTCCAAAGTCAACGAGATTTTTTAAACGAGAATTCAAATTTTTATCATCGTAACGTAATAGTCGAAGTTCATGTGTTTTTGAATAAGAAACATTTAAAAACGGAAAAAGAAATTTTAGCAAAGTTTGTCGAAAAGAATGATTCCTCTGGGGATACCTTCTGCGTACAATTGAGATGTTTGTAAGTAGTTTGTAGTCTGGCGATAAACTGAAATCATTTCAATCCTTTTTGGTTCAGTATATGACACTATCGTTTCATGAGAATATTAATCACGAACACCGCATTAAACCAATCACTATGAATTCCTAGATCAAACTGATCATAGCAGGCGAACGATGAAACTTACACTGAGTTTACAATTTCGCTTATATTAAATGTTTTTGATATTAATAGTAAAAGAAACGTGTTCATCGATATTAACTACGATTCAAGTAATTATACGTTGATTACAAAAATGTAGCAGAGTTGATGAATATTATATCTGAACATTTGACAAATGGAGTTTTAGCACTAGTACCTTTGTCATAATTATTTTACTATTTATATTTATATTGGAATATTTATGAAATTTTCGTGCTTAATAATTATTTAATGATGGCCATAAAATCATGAAGATCACGAAATTGATTACAACTTTAAATATTATACTGTGACAAAAATATGTAGCGTTTAAAAAGATATAGCTTCAGAAGATATCGATGAATGTTTGAAATTCCTGAAATTGTTATCTTCGCAATAATTCGTTACCCAATATAATAGATATTCCTCACAGAAAAAAATTTTTTGTTATATGTACATATCGATTATAATGATAATTAAAAAAGTATTTGTAACAGACAATGCGTGATTGCAAAATTACCAAGTATGTATCGATTAATTAAATAGTAAGTAGATGTAAAAAGATTAATTTATTCTCGGAAAATAGACAAAAATATAGTTTTAATTTTCAGTTTTAACTTATACATGAATTTATATCGATCAAGAAAAATAAAGAAAAGGAAAAGAACAATACGGCATAAAATACGTCAACGACAAGAAAGATAGGATCAAACAATTATAATTGCTAACTAATTATATCTCTCATGGAAGATCTACTTCCATAGAAGTATTTTCCGTCATCTGAATTATTAACTTATTATATCATTAAACTATGTTGTATAGCTATATCACTTTATAACAGTCAACGAAGTAAATTTAATTTTAAACGTAAATAATAACTGCCATGATCTTAAATGGTCTTGAAAGTATACTACTTCAAATTTCTAAATATTTCTACAGACAAATAAATTCATCGGTAGATAATAAGGCTTTAAATCTAATAGCATAATCTTGACATCTTTTCACGTATTTGGAATAACATATATGTATTCCCTTTTTATTTATAAATATATTTCTATACGCCAGAAATTATCACCACAAATTTGTATGTATTTGCAATAATATAAAAAAGAGCGTTTTAAGGAAAATTAATTAGCTTCTTAATTACAAGTTACATTATTCCAATTTGAATAAAAAATTTGTTCCATAAAATATCAGTTATCTGGATATATTTAAATGTCACTGCCTGTTTTAAACTTTATAACATTGTATTTTATGACAATACGAGTTTACCGAATTCCTGTATTCCATAACCTTGAAATGACCTTGAAGTCAGAAATATTGCATTCATGTATACATTTCAATGGAACAAAATAAAATTGTTAGTAAATCATTAACGAAGCAACGAGACAATGATACTGTACAATGTAATATAAAGTTCAAACGATATGGAAGTTAGCTATAATTTAATTATAAAGTTTACATGTTTTCAAACAATTAAAGAGATATAGTGTAGTATAACATATTTTATTTATAATTGCGCAGTCGAATTTGCATTTTTCTTAACGTTCGAAGTAACTTTATCAAGAACGTATAATCCCAATGGAGGGTGGCGTGACACCAATGACCATTGCATTGTTTATTAAAAATAACTGGAGTTACAAAGTTTTCTCATGAATTCGCTGTAGCTCTAATTGCGGTGGCGACACAACCACTGAGTAGGGTATTCATACAGCGTATTCACGCAACTTTCAACGCTGCTGCACTTGCAAACGGCAGCTTTGCATACGTATATGGACCAAGTTTGAGGAACTCGAAGATTGAAAAACTAAGACTTCTTACATAACTCGACTCCCAACTTCGAGGTGCAATAACGTTTCGCGGGATTTTCAGGTGATAACGAAAATGAGATCAGGAAGTGACTGTCAGCATTTCTGCTAAATTTCCATTAAGTCATCGGGGCGAGGATCATGAAATATAACGAGAAAGCTTGCAACGTGAAATATCCGCGCCAGTTACAGGAACTTCCAATAACGATGTTAAATGAGTAAATTGGATATTGTTAAATTCAAAAAAGATTGAAATAAACATTGAAATTATATTAGTTATTAAATTAAATTAAATTAAACTGTAATAGATTGTAAAAGAATAAAAGAAATAATATAAGAACTAACATAAAGTATCATAGGAGATAATATAAAATATAATTTTGAAAGGTTATGTATATATAAATTATTATACGTAATTAAATTACTGAAATTAAAGTATATATGTATAAAAAAGATATTATAAGTTAAAATATTAATATTATAATACATTCTAGTTAATGTATAAAGAGTATAATGATAGATTAAACAATACACGATATTATGACGCATTTGAAATACAATTAATAACTTATTTAGTAATTCGAAGCTTCAAATTTTAATTACTATATCGATTTAATTACAAATTTCGGTAAACGATTCAGATCACATATACGTTACACGATACCAGTGAAAAATTGACTGTTGTTACTAAACATTAATATAATCAATCGATTGTTAACCAAAATTCGATTTTAACTCGAGCTATCATTTCTGGTCGAGCTATAGTATTATAAATTTCATCGACAAACATGATTTCCCATCAAAGACGATATTGCAAATAAGGAATTTTCATTAATGTGATAATATATATCTTCTAATTACCACATAGAAAACTAGATTAATAAATCGATACGATGCTATAACAAAGGCGAAAGTATGTTATGGAACAAATATGTAAGGTAATTTAATAATATTATTAAATTAAAAAATCAATGTAATGTTATAGCAATACTACATCGAAGTCTAAATATACCAAAAATGAAATTATTATACCAAAAATGAGAATATTGTAAATTAAAAATGCAAAATGAGTGAAATAAAGTTTACGAATTCTTACAAAGCCAGTATAAATTTGTATTATAGTCTTTTTTCAAATTAATTAGAACTATGGAGTTAGATATTTGGTTTTGTAGAAAATGTTTTTAAGTTGACTATTATAACTATGAAAAGTATACTCTTCATTTTCTCATACAGAAATTTAAAAATATTTAAAAACATTTTGCACAACTTAGTAACATTTATTTCAAATATTTCTTTTCTTATTTTTCCTTATCAAATAAATTTATAACGAAGAATAACTTTTTGAATAAAAATTTCTAGAAGAGATTGTCGAAATTCACAAACGGACTTTAGATTACAGATATGTTTCATAATATTTCCTTTTGTCACTATAATATTACTTTCATCGAATTTCTAAAAATACATATGTACTATTACAAATTCTGTTCTCCATTCTATACTCATAGATATTGTCGCAATATTAAAATTTACGCGATTCGTTTCAACTTTAAAAAATAGCATCAGGAATGATAAGTATATCGCAGGTTAATTTAATTAAAATAAAATAATATGATTAATAAGACTGTTCTTTGTTCAATCTCGACATAATTAATTACTTAAAATAACACGTATAAAGTGAAAACCATCTGTTCGAAATGAAGATTAATCGTTTAAAGTATCCAATGATAATTTTATGAATATTTTAAACGTTTGATAATTCAGACTTCAAAGTAAATAGGTACTTTGAAACGAACTGGCTTTAAAACGAAGTGCCAAGTTGCATTTAAATCAGGAGTGATAATTATTCGTTAACTAGCGAGATAAGTAGGCACTGAGGTTAAAGGGATACTCGCGAAGTAAATAAAGGTAAGGTAAAAATCTCATCGATAACTTTCCTTTTCGGCCCCTTGAAACGAGGTTACTCGTTATTGAGGATAGCGAAGAATCTAATAAATTTCTAGGCTTCTTAATATCCGCCCATTGACTTGGCCCTGCATCGGCGAGTATTTCACTCTTGGGGAGGAGAAAAGCATCGGAGCCGTGCTTGATAGAGATGCCTAATGGCGCCTTTCAATTTGCACGTTAATGAATTTTTCAGTGAGCATACCAGCGCCTCCTCTCGATTCGTCGAATAAACAGGCATGCTTCAGTCTCGTAATAACAAGCCGTCGTTCGCCTTCTGCTAACCGGCACGATATAATAAACGCAAACTTCTGCTCGAACACAAATTGCGACCACACCCACTCCCTGCAGAGGTCAAACGTCGCATTTCGCTTTAGTATCTCGAGAAAAAGTTTGCCACGGCTCAGAAAATTGTTCCTCTTTCATCGAATCCTCGCCCTCTTATTAGGCGAAACGCACTCGCCCGCCGTGCCTCTATAGCTCCAGATATATCATACTTAAAGATTACTTCAAAATTGCATGAAAAATTGACTACTTCAAAATTGCGAAAATTGAAGTGCACCAGGGACGATCCTACTACGATGAATCCCTTTTGCGTAATGTTTATGGCTGATAGATAATCTTCATTCTTCTGTTTTTATTACGTTTATATAAAGTAAAGATTTGGTTGTGGATTCTTTAAAAGGATTGACAATTTTTCTGAGTTAAAATTATTTTTATTAATGAATTTTGATTAACAAGCCTAAGTTTAATTGTAAAGTCTGAGGTATAATGAAATTCAAATTTCTTAGTTCTTTTTGAAACTTGTAGTAAAATACTGAAAATAAAGAGTTTGTTAATTTCAAAAAATTTTTAAGCGATGACGTATCCATATTAGAAAGAACTATAAATTTTCAAATTTAGAAGATGGTATAGTATTTCCTTTCTCCCTGGAAAAATTATTAAAATTGACAAGAGTCGTTTTTTATATGAACCCTTCCAGTGTTAAACATTTGTTGTTTGTAAGTCTGCAAATTTTAGAAACATAAATATTGTAATAGTATCGATCATTCATATATCGACCTTTAGAAAAGAAAATGATTTCATTAAAGCTTTTATTAAATAAACTTTTAACAAAAGCGAATGTAATTTAAACTGGGACAAAACTTTCTCATTCATAATAAAAAAATCTGAATTTCAGTTATGCGCTCAACCTTTACTTTTGGTTTATTGAAAAAGCGTAAGGAATTTAATTCTCAACTTTTTCAACTTTTATTCGTGTTAGTTATTTAATTACAAATATGCTAAAATATACTATGTTTCCTCTGTTTATATATATTTACATATAGACGAGTGAAAAATTGAAAAAATATTTACAAAGCAATGCAAATGAGAATTTACCTCTCTGCAAGACAAGTTGACATATTTGTACAACATGTTGATGTAATAAATAATGTAATAATAATTTAATAATATTATTAAATTAATTCCTGATAATCAAATTATTTTATTAGTAATTAAATCAATTGTTAATAATTAAAATTAATCAACTTAATCATTCATTTTTAATCAAAATCGTTATTACAACTGTAGTATGATTTATTTCCCAAAAATCATTTTATAAACAATGAATAATATATACAATACAAAAATTGTTTCGCAAAATTAAGTATACATGATATTTAAACGAAAATAGGCTAACTGAACTGAAACTAAAATAGGCTACCTATATCAAATAAAGGAATACATTTATGTGTTTCAAAACGTAATCTTCACACGACCTTGAATGTCAAAAATGCGACAAGAATTCCTGAAGAAAAAATTCCAATAATCTTTAAAAGCCAAAAAAAAATGGCTCGACAAAAAATTTTGTCTTTCAGTATTCCCTAGTATTCCTGACAGTATTCCGACTTTAGCTTGGATACCTGCATATTTTTCAACCACATTTTAATAATATGTGAATATTAAATTGATCTGATTTAATGTGATTATAACATATTAAACATATCATTACAAGGTTATGACATTAGTGCCAATAGAGAATTAATAATAGAATAATATGGTAGTTAATTTGCATTTAGACATGCAGGTATTCCATGAATTTCTAAAATCAATATTCTCGTAAACAAAACCAAGTGTGAAATATACTTGCTCTAGTTCTGTATACTTACTAGTTCAACTTAACTTAGATTTCTAATTCTCTTTTATTCTTACAATATTAAAACTGAGAAATGTATTGAACAATGTTATCTCCATTGTTGCAAGTTAATTCGGAATTAACAGAAAAAAATAGCATAATATACGAAACGTAATTAATTTTATATTCACGGAATATAATACAAAGATACATGGCTACGTAAATAAAATTAAGATACATATAGTTGTTTTCACAACAATCAATTTTTATAATCATATAAAAGTATTAAATTTCGGTTATACCAAGTTAATTATTATATATAACAATTACAGTGGTATGTAAATTTTATATACATATCCATATAAATAATTTTAGGGACATATTTGCAGTACGAAATATGTATATTATACTTACAAATTTTTGAAAACTAGCATTTTCATTGGTCTCCCAATAGGGTTAATTTTGAAATAGAAATTACATATTACATTATGAAATACTACTTTCGCATAGTTATAAAAATAGAATTTTTGTAAGTAAATAGCGTAATTATTCATTTCTTTAGTACAAGAAATGGTACAGAAGGACATTAGAACGTAAATTTGTAAAATATGGATATATATTATATGTATGTAAATGTAAACATAACATAACATAAAATTCGATAATAGTAGTGAAAAGACTATTACGATGAAAAAAACCATTAAAATATTTCGTTTAATATTTTTAGATATACGAGTAAAAATATATATTACAATTTCAAAGATTACCGGAAACAAATTTTATTATATCTATCATAATTTAAATTAAATAAAATTTTGTAAAATTGTAGGAATATAAAAGAAATTTAAACTTAAAATAAATTTTAAGGGATTTTAATTTAATTGGTATCATGAAAGGGATTATAAGGAAAGATTTCTCTTTCAGATGATGGTGTATATTTACCACGATCCATCATTAGTTTTCCTTTTATTACCAACGCAACACTTTCGCGTTAGAAATGATATGATATCGTTATTCCTGGCAACTCACCTTGTTAGGGACTTGTTACTATCTTCACGTTTCACGTTGACAAAAGAGCTTATGAAATTTAATACATTCTAAGAAATTAGTATTATCCGAGTCATCTAAATAGAAACAAAATAGCTTGGTATACATTTGCAAAAGACCTTATCTAAATGAAACTATTGAATAATTTAATTATTATTATGCATATATGTAATATATTTTCATATATAGAATTAATAATGTTTTACGTTATTTATTCATTACTTTGATATAATTGTATAATTTCTGAATGAGAAAACACGTTATGTTTATTTAATTTATATTGGTTTGATATATCATACATTTGAATTATTGTTTAAAATTAATTGCTTTAGTAATTAAATAATTATTTACATGGGATAAATGTAATTATAACATTTCTTATATCGTGAGTAAATAAATTCATTAAAAATCATTAAAATTACGTGATAATATGATATAAATATCACGGATTGTGATTGGCAATGTAACATATTATTATCAGATTTTTCGTTTTTGCAGTTATTGAAAGTTGTAGCTAATCTTGACAAAATTAATTTTCTCTTTTATTCAAATAAAATCCTGCTACTTTGTTTATTATTATTATTTGTATATACTGTGTTTAGGTTCAACCGAATATGTTTAAAACGACTAACTGAGGTAGACCTGTGCTAAAAGTTCCCAAGGTAAGTTGTTCCGATGCTTGTATCTTCAAGATGAAAAGATATATTTTTACGATTTTAACTATTTTCGTTGTTTGCGACAATCACGCCACTCTGTCGTCCATTTCAGTAGCGTTCGTGACAGTGCATTGTGCGATTGTAAGCAAAGACAAGTTATGTACCAGGTAAATAAATATTTTTCGATCATTATGTTTTGGTCTGCTTCGATTATTTAACGTCGTTATCATTAATTGTTCCGTGAATGTGGATAAAATGACATTAAAAAATATATTACATAATGCTTTTTTGATTATTTCGATGTATAAGCAGAATATTTTCATAAATCGCCACATGTGTCGATGGGGGTTAGTTGTTATTTTAACCTGGGATATGTTATTACCGTAACACCTTGTCCCACCCGCTTCACCGCAAATATGTAAATAGTTCCAGTTGGATTTTAAAATAAGAATATATCAACAGAAAACGGAAAAGGGTTTCACTTCTATTAAAGTGATGCATAAGGCCGCTGAAGCCGTTGCTGCAAGAAGGGAAGAATAGATTGAATGTACACTGTGCAAGAACAGGACTATTGCAAATGTATCGTATGTTACTATCGGATGTTAGCCTAAATTGTGTTTCTGAGACATCATGCGGTAATTTTTAACTCTGATCCTTTGGAAGACTAATTATGGTAGGTTTAAGGGTATTCATAACTTATCATAAGTATAAACAGTTGAATATAAAACTGAGATTAGAAGATTACCAAAGATAAAAGATTTATCCCAAAGATGAAAACTTGTGATTAAAATGATAAAAGTGTATGATTACTATGGGTACCTATTATTTTGATTTTCTTTAAAGGATGTTTTTTTGTTGATTTGAACCTTCATAAATAAGCAGTGTGCACAAAATTGGATTTTATTTCTTTAAAAAATGATATATTTCATTAAAAAGTAACTCTTATCTTTTATGTAACAACTTACCTCAATGCGAGAACAACTTGCCCCACGAAGAGGTAAGAAGTTCCGTTTCGAAAAGCAACTGATAAATGAATTTTTATAAAAAAGCTATTATAATATTTTAAATATAAGTTTAAAATCTTAAAATATAATAAATTTAATGAATTATATTATTAGTTAAATTTAAAATGTAATGAATTAGTTAACAGTGGAAAGAATAACTACATTATTTCTTAGTCATTTTTTGTATTTTCTCAAAATCGGAACTTTTAGCCCCAATGTCCCTCTATACAATATTATTCTTATGAAAAATTACTACTTTAACATACTAATTACAAAACTATATTTGTTTATTAAATATGTACTCACATGTTTATTTTAAAATTGGCAATAATTATTTTTATATTTTTTTAAATATACACAAATAAAAGTAATTATCAGCAACTTAAAAACGTTTTTACAATTCATATGCAGTATATAAATAATATACCATTAAGACTGATCTATTCTTGGAAATTTAGAGTTTATTATTATAAAAATATTTTACAGCGCTTTTGCATAAAACACATGTATATTTATTCTTTTACATGACATTAATTTTTACTTTCGTTATTCATTCATTTTATATACCACTTCGTATATTTTCAACATTTTATCTACCGTATAACTAACAATTGTGAAACAATTCAATTCCATAGACTCGTTTAAACAACGAAATTCAGCAAGAGAAAGTAACTTAGTCTTTATTTCATGACCAGTTCATTGTACATGATCGAAAACTCCACAGAAATCGATTAATATGGTAATTCGGTTGCCTTTGTGAAAGTTAAATGCCTTATATTATCTGAAGATTAAAGAGATATCTGTGCGAAGTCGCGGATATTCGTGTTTTCAGACTACATGCTACTGAATAACTGTTATTACAGTGTCATGTCAATTCTCAGACTGCGATCAAATATTTGTCGTTCGTTCGTCTCTGCACGATTTTATACACAATAATGTCGCTTATGCGTTCGTAGGCTGTGACCATATCAAGATGATTATCTGAAGAAATAGATGTCTCGGGAATTCATCTGAAAATAAGCTACGATTTATTACGTTTAATCGTAAAATTAATGTAAACGACTTGTTTATTATCTTCGTTATGATACAGCCCTCGACAAAATGATAGCATAATTGCATCGCAATAGTATGCTTCGATATCGTTTCACACTATAAATTTCTACACGATTTCTTTTTTTTGTATTTTTTAACACGTTTTAGTCACATTTTCTCTGTTTTGTAACACGTTTTATTCACTTTCATTCCTCCTTCTTCCTTTTTAATACGTCATATTCACATTCACTCGCTCTTTTTATATGCTTTATTCACATTAACTCGCTCTTCTTCACACGTTTCACTTATCTCATAATATTTAATAAATCTCCTAAAACATGATGGACAATTTTCGCAGCCAAATTTGAATTTATCACACGAAGATATAGCTATGAAGAACCTTCCCTTTCTCAAATAATAAAATCTCGTTTCTCTATTTTTCCACACCTATATTATTATTTTATCATACCTATTTTTCATTTAAATAGATCAAATTTGTAGAAGAAAAAATATATAATTGTATTCAACTGTAGCGACTAACGATCATACCCTTACCGCTAAATGGAAAACGGGGGATCGAGGTTTCTCGCAAGTCCTTAGTGAATCCTCGACTCCATAAATACAAGTTCCCATTCTATCTAATTGTAAGTATCCCCGGTCTAAGACAGGGCCTGCTAGAAAACCTTACTGACGAGTTCACTAGCAGGCCCACGAGCCACGAAACGTGCTGCATCCCTTCCTTTGCGTCCTTCTACCTGCTACCTAACATAGCAGGACAACCATCAGAATACGAATCGGCAGCACCATAGGAACCCACAAGACTTTCATAATAACTCCCCAGGGGGGAGACCCCGCATTAACTCTTCTTTGTATTATTTCCGAAAGTATACTTATATTGGTATGTAAATAGTTATGTAAAATTTTCGTACTAGTCCTAAAGGACACTAAAAATCATATCTATGACAAAAAAGGTTAATCGAATAGTTTTACACAAAATTAAAATTCCGCGAGTACTTTTTATATAAATAAAATGTTAATGTCCTTTCCTCTTATGATTAACATTAAAATTGAAAGATACTGCAAGACTTTTACGAATAAACGTGTTTCAGTACGCTACTGAATTCAAATTTACACTAGCTCGCATCAAATTTTCCAAAAATGGAGAAATTAGCAGCCTCAGAAGGACTAAAATAAAGCTTTATGTGAAGGTTTCTTCCAAAACTGATATATAAAACTGAAACGATATTATAAATGTTACCACGAGAAAGATTCTATATCGGTTCTATATCGATCTTACATTATCGGTACTATACTACCTTTCTATTCATTCTACATCAATTTTATGTCGATTTTACAATATATAGCTCCTAGTTCTATTCTATATTATTTCCATATAACTTCTCTATTGTCTATATCGCATTTGTATTGATTCTATATCGATCCTATATCGATTGTGTATCAATCCTTTCCTTAAGTTTGTGAAACTCTATTATACATATCTATACAACTTTTAAAAAATTGCAAGTGTATCCAACTTTTTCTTTTTTTCTCTTTTTTGTTATTACTAATGTTAATAAATTAGATAATAATACAATAATAACTACTAAGTAAGTAATACCTAACCTGGTAAATTTAGATTATTAAATTTAGATAATCAGAAGCATATAGTGTTTCTTAATAGCTCAACATATCGTAAGAGTCATTGAAAGCTGTAAACTGTCATATTGTAGAAGGAAAGTTTACTATCACTCGACAAGCAATTTTATAAACCTTTTTACAAAATTAATAAAAGAGTCGATTTAATTAACGGAGGTAAAATGGCATAAGATTATATGGATCACACAGAATTGTAACCGAAACCGATATAAAACCTATATTTCGAGAATTATTCAAAGCATAATAAAATCCAATATCTGCGCAGATTTTTCGATTCTTTTTAATTATTAACAAAAGAAATTTGAAACTGTTTCAATTAATAATCAATGTTATCCAAAATCAATATTATATGAATGGTTTAAAAACTAATGTATATTTATTTGTTAAAATACCGATGGGCAACGACCCATTACAAAAAGAAAAAATTATATATACTATGATAACATAGAGAATAAAGTGCAGGACAAAATAATATGCATAAAATTATATGTAAATATATTTAGATATAACTCAAACTGCTAGCTATCAATGTCATGCAAAATTACAGGAAAAATAATAACAATAATGAGACAACAAACATTAAGGAGATTTAAAAGATAGCAAACAAAATAAGATAAATTAAAATTATAACATTTGAATCTAGTAATTGAAAATAATCACAATGATGAAATTGTAACTTTAAATTAAAACTATACATATTTATATTCATTCATATATTCTTTATTTTCTGAGATGCAGTGGTGATTATTAAAAATAGTATGAACAGATAACATCTTATAAGCCAAGAAAATATACAACATTCCATTTAAAAAATTGAAACCACCTTAGGTTATTAAATGCTATTATTAGCTATGGAAATTGTGAAACATTCTCTTCTTTTGTTATTTTCCAAAATCACTATTTCCGAAAGAACCGTTGGCTTGTAATATCATGAACGCTTCGTATACCATAAATATTAATTTTAATTTAACAGTACTTACCTTTTGTTAAGCATTATATAGTAATTATGAAATATCAAGTAATATAAAATTATTAAATTACACGAGGTGTAGTAAATCGATCAATGAAGCAAACAGTAATATCAGATTACTGAGGGTGCCAATCGATAGTCATTGGCCACCCTAGTCACATCTCGTACCCTTCACGATTAAAATTTTGTGCTCAATATAACGATTAATTGACGAATTCATTGCGATACTGCAATTTTTATGTACCCAACGACTATCGAACGATTGCTGAAGAACTTATTATAACCATAACTCTAGTACTAATAATGTACTTTTCTGTTAGTAGTGGATATTATATTTATGTGTTCTGTCGTGGAACATCGTAATTTTCCTATCCATGCCTTCTGCATGTTTGAAAATTTTATTATAACTTCTCGTGTCACGAAACACGAGAATCCTTGAAAACCCTAATTTAACGAAATTAGGTGACAGCTCTTAAGACTTTGCTGACAATAGGCCTGAGGGCTCCACGTGGTTCGCACGCGTTGGGAGCCTCAGGCCCTAACGAGGGGCCATAAACGGCCGATGGGGTCATCAGTACGCGGGCGAACCCTACATATCTCACCTTGGAGGAGAAATTTCCCTCCACTGCCGTCTTCGTTTGGGAGAATCTTCCCTTCCTTCAAGGTGACCGATTTGCGGACCAAGGGAACGCCCTTGATCAAATCGGCCAATAATATTTGGCGAGCTCCCGATTTTTCTTAAGACCGATCTTAGGAAAATCGAGGAACAAGAGTTCTAATCGAAGCGTCAAGGAGAACAGTTCCAATCGAGTCGTCAACGAAGTCAGTTCTCTACGAAACGAAGAGAGAACATTTCGAGCCTACCTATCGAGATCACCCAGAGTTCAATTCCTCTCGTTGTACAAGAGTCTATCGTTCGACTCCAGCCGCGAACTTCTTTTTGCTCGAGCAAGTGAAACAGTTGCTTAATATTAATTTGGCGGGCAACATTACGAGATCGCGAAACGGCCTTACAACCCGTCAAATCCCACAGAATTCACTCGCGAAGCGACGCGACATTTTATAGTCCTTCGATCCGGATAAGTGAATCGCGACGCGATCCAAATGTAAAAATATAGAATATTCGAATGAAAAAATTTTATTATTTTAATAATTATATATCATATATTAAACTTTTTCTAATTTGATTACGGATCAATACTGCAATTCAATAATTAATTAATTAAGATAGAAGAACTTTCGTTTCTGACGTTTATCGTCGTTCAGCGAGGTTATTGACAGTTATAGCTAACTCAATTATTACTATACGGTAATTATAACAATATTCCACTATCGAATTATAGAAAAATAAGATAATAATAGTAATAGAATGTATTCAGAATTATAGAAATTACTTGTGGTAATGGTTAACATAGATTTTGGAATATATATATATATTGATATAATAGAGGAGCGATGTCTGTAAGAAAGGAATGATTGGGACAAGTATGCATGGGATGCCAATATCTAATGAATTCATGTTATTGTGATAAATGAGTATGCGTGTAATGATTGAGGTGTTGTGTGAATTGTGTATGTCATGTAATGTATGAAAGTAGAAGGAACAAACCAGAGAGATTGGGCATAGGTCACAGAGTTGTAATAGAGAAAATATGTGTGAGCATGTGATTGCGAGAAATTAATTAGATTTATACTTAATATTTGTGTTTGATCATTTCTTGTAATTAAATAAAAAATTGTTCTCACTGTTATTGATATTTCATCCACCACTAACAATTACCCACTATATGTACATCATAACGTGTATTCAAATATTGTAATTTATAATCATAAATCATAATTCTAATCACAATCGTAACAATCATAATCAAATATTCACTAAAAATATAATATAACATACCTGTGCATGTATTCCTTTATTCTTGATTAAAATTCATACATATCCATCATCGATGAAAAATTATATTATACATTACCAAAGACATTTAAAAAAGAAAATAAATGTACAATCTATACTAATAGTTACGAACATATTATTAAGTAACAAACTGAACAGTAAGAGTCGAATTCATCGAAGGTATGCAAAATGTAAATAGTTTTAAACTTTCATTTAAAATATCGAAGTTTAACCCTTTGCACTCGAGAGGTGAGCTCCAATCACCATTTCATAAAATTTGGAAGATCGATATTAATTAATATATCAAATTTAATGTAATGTAACAGTGTGCGAGGTATCGAAATCAAATAATTCTACAATTCTGTTATTATACAATTCTCTGTCTACTGCTCAAAAAAGTATCGTCAGTTTCTTAGTAGAGAATCTTTGAATTTCTACTCTTCTCTAGCCAAAAAGTCGTCGAGTGCAAAGGGTTAATAAAACCAAATTACACGAATAAACTGGTGTAATAATTATATGCTCGATAAGGAACAACAAATAGCTCGTTATATTTTCTGTTTATTCCATAATATTCTAATTATCTTTCCTCGAAACTGAATCATCCCAAACATGGATATCCTTTTGCACTCTTCCCGGTTATTTCTTTCTGGCCATTCTGGTTTCTTTTACAGGGGCTGAAGATAAATCACTCCGTCCACGGTCATTACGGACAAAACCACTGTTATCCCCTTTTCTTCATCCGCTATATTCCGAAATATTTTCTACCCTGGATCAAAAATACGAAACTTTATACATGTGCATAATTCACATAGATGCCCGGAATCTTGGGAAACGATATGGGAACACATTGCTGGCATACAAAATGACCTTTCTAATATTCTATCTCGTTTCCCTTTCCGTTTCTACTGCTTCCCCTGGTTATCAATTATCCCTGTCTTTACAACAACAACGGAAATTCCTTGTGTTTTAAAAAGGAGGAAAGGTTCATGGATTATCAATGCGTTATATAAGTATTTATCTCCCAAAACCGATGTAAATTACCAGATGAAAATAAGAAATACGTTATTTGAAAAATTTGTAATTTTATTAATATTAATCTTTTCGATATCAAGTTGCCAAGGTTTTTGAAAGAACAAATTGCATATTCTCATTATAGGAGATGTATGTATACATATATTTGTAAGTATACAACAGCTATCAATATAGAAATTTTTCATTCATTTTACTATTCGAATCAATCGCGTTCATGATTGCTTATTTAATAATATTTACCTTTGGAAATGAGAAACCACTTTTCAAATTATGGCAACAATCCTTTAAATGTAACTTTTGAGCCATAAATCTGTATTCATTTCTCATAATTTATTTATTACTGTTTATCTTTTTACTGTATTTCCTATTATAGTAAAAAAGAAATATGTATGTCGAACAAATTCGAATTAATTATTTTAATTAAAAAGAAACTAATTTGTTCGTGGAATGGTGAGAAAGATTAGAAAAATTGCTTAATTCGCCTGAAATTTCATCAATATTAACAACTAAGTCCTGATCATGATTATTTTACTCTTCGCTTTATTAAAACCGTTATCTTCTGATTATAATAAATAACTGGTAGTTTCTGATTCTTTAAAACAAGAGGATCGTGTTGCAAAAAGTTTCTTCCTTTTCAGTGATTTTCAACGAACCGTTTTACGCACGAATAATTTTCTCGTTATTCTTTTTCCAAGAAATCTTTTTTCACCGACATATTTTTACATTTAATTTTTAGCATAACAAATTAATCTCTGATTTTCTCAGACAAATATTACACGCCTTTGTGGTATTTCTACACTACTATATGCATATGTAGTATATCCTATGTAACTTATCGTTACATTCAGACATACATTTCATACTTATCACACTCACGTTACACCTATTTTACGATATATCTCGTATTTTAGCATGAGATATAATTTAACGAAAATTATACCGTTATTTTCTTTCCTCTTCCTCTCACATGCTATTCCGCATTCTATTATTCTCTAATTTTACTTCGGCAAAAGTATTCACCATCGTATCCACGGTTTTTCCCAGTTTTTGGTACGCTTTCCTCGTATTCTCTTTCTTCTAGCGCGCTGAATATAACAGTGTAAGTATCAAGGGTGGAATGGACTAAGCCTACTACATATCAATATATAGCTGAAACCTCTTGCGCGCGGGAAACCGGAGCCGAGGCTTAGCCGAGTCATCTTCTACATAGGCATGTTATAGCTTCACGACACTTTATACATACATACATACAGCTATACTGCCAACTGTACTTCTGCGTACTCTGTGAACGGAAATTTAATCACCAACTTCCAACAGTCTTATCGAGTATTTCTGAGAATTATGATATTCTTGCGAACGTATAGATGTATTACAGCTACGATAAAGTAATAGTTAAAAAGGGTGTATATATATTTTTAACTGCTATAGCACAAATTTAGAGAATGGAAACGTCATTAGTCCAATCGTTGATTCCAAAAAGTCTAATTTGAAGATGACGATAGAGAAACGCTTTTAATAAAAATTGATAATTGACATACTGACATGTTAAAAGAAAATATTTTAGATTCCAGGAAAATTTGTCTCATTTTTTAAAAACTTCTTGGAAAGAGATTTTATTGTCCTTTAAATTTGAGCTACAAGAGTTACAAGTAATATATGTGTGTTTTCTTTGGCTTTTGTACAACCCTACGAAGTTCTATTCATATCAGACCTCCCTTGCAAAAGCATGATATTGAAGTTCGAGGAATTCCTGTCATTAAAGTTGGAGGAGAATATATTTCAATAATTTAGACAATTGTTTACTTTCACTATAACATGTTTATAATTGGTACTGTTAATTCTAATTATTTTTCTTTTATTTGCTATTTCTTTTAACAATTTTTCCCATGTGTTTACTTTTGTTCCTCATAATAAATGATTTACGTATAATTAGATATTTCGTGTAATGTAACTTATAACAAGACACTTGTGATTATTTTAAATCAATAACTATGAAACTGTCTTAATAATGTACTTTGTAATAGAATCTTTTAATTTAGTTTCTATATGAAAATTAAAAAATGTTTTAATTTATATACATCTTAGGTCTACTGATTACTTTGGATTATATTACACACATGATACACATATTATATACATATAAATCACATCGTAGGTAGTAAAAGACACAACTCTATTGTGGCTTTCTTACAATTTATAAATTAACTGTTTCTTTTTAATTTCTTACCCTAAAAGGCTAGCATAGTATATCACGCCTTGGATTCGAAACCTAACCTGAAATCTTATTAATAAAAATGAGACTATACTTTTAATTAAAAAATTCGGAAGAAAGAGATAATCAGGGAAGATGAGATAAGGGTAGTTAGAAAAAAAATTCTTCAAATTTCTTTCTAGAAAAAGATACAGAACGAAAAAGTAAATAGTAGTAATAGATAAATTAAATAAATTAATCAGTAGTGTAAATAAAGGTAAAAATACCTAGTAGTAGTAAGTCAAAATATTCGTTTAGATAGGTATACATAGAGAATTATTATAAAACCAATGTCATTTCTTTAAAGTCGAAGAAACTCGGAAGATGCGTAATAATAATAGTAGTATGCTCTCATTTACTTCTGCTATAACAAGGATAACATAAACTAGAGGATAAAAAAAGAAGTAAATTTTATAAGTACAAATGAAAATAAGGAAATGATGTATAGAAAAATTCATAGTGCTTTTCGTTAGTAGAACATCCATAATTATTCTTAACGCTAGATTTACGGAACCCATCAATTTGACGGATGGATTGCTCCAATTATACGATGATAACAAATTTAGTTAACTTATATTAAGACTGTTAATATTGTAATGGTTTTTAAATTAAACTAATCGTTAAAAAAAATGACACGTGGTTTCCTTTACCTGTCAATTTGACAAGTGTGAAATATGTAGAAATAGGTATACAGATAGCGTCCGTAAACCTAGTGTAATGATTGTTTCAAAGTATAAGAAACATTGGAAATCCTAAGTCTTAAAATCATGAAAAGCCATTAATATTCCAATAGTCAAAGGTAATGCAATAATATATCATTATTATATTATAATTATGTCATAGATATAATGATAACGATAAAAAAAATAAATTTAATATTTCACCATCAAATTTCTTTTTATTCATAACAGGCCTTCACAAAAAAATTATTAAATACAGATTAAAATACAGTTTATATAGATTATCGGTACCGCGAGAACGTGGTTGTATCGTAGAGAGATTACCTTTCACGAACAAAATTTTACGAAAGAAATGAACTCTTGCAGTGTGAGAAAGTCTTTAGATCTTTAACATTCCACGAACAAATTTTCTGAATATATGAATCTACGATGAAATTTAAATACACTCATGGAATAATGTATTGAAAGGGATAAGATAAATTTCAGATATCGTGGTGTATTAAACAAATATCAAAGTCAATGAAATAAGATTGAAGGATGACTTTCATTTTTTAGAATATAAAAAGTTATAATTTCAGAGTAGAATATAAATTATAATAAAAATTATAATACTTTATAATTAATATCTTATAATTAAAATGATGAAGTTATAATAATGAAACATTATAATATTGAAAAGAGTGATCGATAAGTAATTTTATTCTCCAGCAGCATAATGCCCCAACTTATTCAACGAAAATTATTATTAAATATTTTCAAGGAAATTCATCGGATTATCATTCGCAAAATAAGAAATCTATAGTAAAATTAAAAACTGTAGAATACAGGCCACATGATTTAATAAAACGAGAATAATTAATGCACGAAACGAAATAACTCTATTTAATTAATCAATACAGTGAATACGCTACCTACGATTAATTAGTAGCATATTGTCATTATTTTATATTAGCACTGTTATATTTCAGTCCTACAGTTATTTAAGTATACTACGTACAATGTACTATGTAGTTAATTTTAATGTGTAATTGTAAGTATAATATTTTATTAGTATCGTTATTTATGTATTCTCATGTAATGTATATTAACTGCAATAATAAGCTGCAATAATTGTGTACATATATATATATATATTTCGTATAAATAATTATTATAAACAATTATATTTAGAAATATAATTATAATATAAGTATTATATAATAATCATTTTTATACGTAATTGTATACACATATATACTACAATAATATGTTCATATATTAACAACTAATACATTAATGTATGTATATTAGTATAATTAATATATTAGTAACAGGATAATAACGGATTATATATATTAGTGAAATATGTACATTATTATTATTATATATATATATAAAATAAATAATACTTTTAAATACAATAATTTTATTAATATAATTATTTAAATATAATTACTTAAAATTTGGACTGTTTTCTTATATGTATCATTGATATAGCTTTATAAGAATGAAAAATGTGCATATTTTATATTTATGCTATATTTATTTTTCCTACTGTCGAGATGAGTTAAAGCAACCATACCGAACAACACCCCGTGGGTGATTTTTAAACAAAATATACTCTAACAAAATTTATGATTCGTGCCAAACTACGTGCACCGTGCAATTATGCTCATAAAGCTCTGCATTTGAAAATATAATGAAGTAGTAACGAGAAATTTCGTGTTAAATAAATTTATCTATATAATACCATATCACTTAAGAAATGATCGATGAATGGTTAAAATGAGAGAATAAATGATATCAAAAATATATTTTTTATTAATTTTAATTTAATTACTATTCCTCAATATAGCTCGTATTATAAAGTAATTAATAAAGCGAATTCATTTAAATGATATTAACTATTTTATCCCATTATATTCGTAATAATTTCTTTCATGCATACATAAAAATTAGTACAGCGATTTGTAGTTTGCTCTATTGTTAACGACCACGACTTACGATCCTTTAACGCGTTTTGTATTGCTTAACAATTTTGTAGTCCGTATGCTCTTTAGAACTTTGCACTCAATTCCCCACAAGTCTGCGGGTTTTTCAAATGAATAGCTCGTTGCATTGAATTTTAAAGTTCCAAAGGGCGAGCGAACTTCTTTACAAAATTTCTCGGTGAAATAGAAATCCTCAAACCTGATTGTAAGATGTCATATCTATTCAAAAGGCCAACTTATAAATGATCTTTATGCTGCATATAAAGTTTATAATTATATCGAGTCCAATTGTACCATAATACACTGCAAAAAAGCAATAATTTCGTATGAACAATCAAATATATAATAACAGTATATATTTTAATACTCATTATTGGATCTTTGCAAAATTATAATTAACGAATTATCGAAATTTTATAAAAATGAGACGGCACGGGAAAAGGAAAGTTTGGCCATATTTTTTTAATTACTTACTATAATCGTTATCTTCATTATGCTGCATTTTATAAAGACTAACCCGTTTTGTTATAAAATGATTTAAACTATTAAAAACTAACATATTTTAATTATTCTTTTAATTTACTCAATAACTACTGCATACAGTAGTATTATATGATATAATATTACTGTATTATAACATAATGTACAATATATCATATACTAACATATCGTATGTAAGTATAATAACATAAATAAAGGTATTTAATGACTCATCAACTGTATATTTTTAATATATTATATATTAATTACATTATGTCACTAAATAACTTTTATTTTAATCAAATAAAATACTTTAAAATCAATTCTTCGTCAATTATTAAATAATATTTGTTCATTAATAATTAATAATTAGACTGAAGTAGTATTTCTAATTCAAAAATATCGTAATATTAATACATAAATACGTAAATTATATTTAATGTTAAGTCATAATTATATAGATATTCAATATTGAATTATAATTACCCAAAGTTTTCATAATTACATGGATTTAAATTCGTATATTACAAATATTAGCTAAAAATGTTAAAATTGTATAGATTTACTGTAAATTAAATACCATAGGTAGTACAATTAAGTTATATAAGGTTATATAAATAAATAATAGATAAAGCTTGTATACAAATAATTTAAATATTATATACTTAGGTATAGACATTTATATGTGACGAAGTATATATTTACATTATAATATAATATTATTATAACCTTAAGCGAGTACTCAGGTTGGTAAAATCTGATACTCTGGATCGTTTTAAAGAACTCGAATTCACTAGGTTTAAATGAGATTATTTATTACTTCTCTTGATTACAATAGATTACTCCTCTTCGTTATCCTCTATACCGTCTCTATACCGTACGTGTCGGGGATTCGCATTTTCGAATTAAAGACTGGTTCTTTTGATACGATTGTATTTCATTAATATTTTATTATAAATAATCTACAATATCTTAATAAAATTCTGTGAGCAAATTAAATCATGTATATATTCTTTCACGTATAAATTAGTATTTAAAATTTAACGATTAACGATGTAACTATTTTATATTGTATATTATGATAACAAAACGATTAATATACCGATCGTTAAATAATTATCTATCATAATTTACGTAGTTTGGTGTTTGTACGTAACGTATTTGGTATCCGCTGTTACTGGGGTATATGTACTTACGCATGTGTGTACTTCATTATCATGGTGTCGTCAAATATAATTACTTATTTCCGGCAATGTACTCATCAAATAAATAAACTTCGTACGATATGGGACAATGTTATGTCTCCATGATATGAAACGATAATATAACCTTAACCATTTGCACAACGGAATATTAAAATAAGGTGACATTTGCAGTAAATTATATTTAAATAATATATTAAATATATACTTATATTAAACAGGTGATTTATTCTATTTATATATACTTGAATATATTTTTAAAATAATAATTGTCGTTACGTAAATATTTTATATAGCAATTACTACTGATATCATTAATATAACTATGTATATAGTTTTAAATTAATCTACGATGAAATTTAAATACACTCATGGAATAATGTATTGAAAGGGATAAGATAAATTTCAGATATCGTGGTGTATTAAACAAATATCAAAGTCAATGAAATAAGATTGAAGGATGACTTTCATTTTTTAGAATATAAAAAGTTATAATTTCAGAGTAGAATATAAATTATAATAAAAATTATAATACTTTATAATTAATATCTTATAATTAAAATGATGAAGTTATAATAATGAAACATTATAATATTGAAAAGAGTGATCGATAAGTAATTTTATTCTCCAGCAGCATAATGCCCCAACTTATTCAACGAAAATTATTATTAAATATTTTCAAGGAAATTCATCGGATTATCATTCGCAAAATAAGAAATCTATAGTAAAATTAAAAACTGTAGAATACAGGCCACATGATTTAATAAAACGAGAATAATTAATGCACGAAACGAAATAACTCTATTTAATTAATCAATACAGTGAATACGCTACCTACGATTAATTAGTAGCATATTGTCATTATTTTATATTAGCACTGTTATATTTCAGTCCTACAGTTATTTAAGTATACTACGTACAATGTACTATGTAGTTAATTTTAATGTGTAATTGTAAGTATAATATTTTATTAGTATCGTTATTTATGTATTCTCATGTAATGTATATTAACTGCAATAATAAGCTGCAATAATTGTGTACATATATATATATATATTTCGTATAAATAATTATTATAAACAATTATATTTAGAAATATAATTATAATATAAGTATTATATAATAATCATTTTTATACGTAATTGTATACACATATATACTACAATAATATGTTCATATATTAACAACTAATACATTAATGTATGTATATTAGTATAATTAATATATTAGTAACAGGATAATAACGGATTATATATATTAGTGAAATATGTACATTATTATTATTATATATATATAAAAAATAAATAATACTTTTAAATACAATAATTTTATTAATATAATTATTTAAATATAATTACTTAAAATTTGGACTGTTTTCTTATATGTATCATTGATATAGCTTTATAAGAAAGAAAAATGTGCATATTTTATATTTATGCTATATTTATTTTTCCTACTGTCGAGATGAGTTAAAGCAACCATACCGAACAACACCCCGTGGGTGATTTTTAAACAAAATATACTCTAACAAAATTTATGATTCGTGCCAAACTACGTGCACCGTGCAATTATGCTCATAAAGCTCTGCATTTGAAAATATAATGAAGTAGTAACGAGAAATTTCGTGTTAAATAAATTTATCTATATAATACCATATCACTTAAGAAATGATCGATGAATGGTTAAAATGAGAGAATAAATGATATCAAAAATATATTTTTTATTAATTTTAATTTAATTACTATTCCTCAATATAGCTCGTATTATAAAGTAATTAATAAAGCGAATTCATTTAAATGATATTAACTATTTTATCCCATTATATTCGTAATAATTTCTTTCATGCATACATAAAAATTAGTACAGCGATTTGTAGTTTGCTCTATTGTTAACGACCACGACTTACGATCCTTTAACGCGTTTTGTATTGCTTAACAATTTTGTAGTCCGTATGCTCTTTAGAACTTTGCACTCAATTCCCCACAAGTCTGCGGGTTTTTCAAATGAATAGCTCGTTGCATTGAATTTTAAAGTTCCAAAGGGCGAGCGAACTTCTTTACAAAATTTCTCGGTGAAATAGAAATCCTCAAACCTGATTGTAAGATGTCATATCTATTCAAAAGGCCAACTTATAAATGATCTTTATGCTGCATATAAAGTTTATAATTATATCGAGTCCAATTGTACCATAATACACTGCAAAAAAGCAATAATTTCGTATGAACAATCAAATATATAATAACAGTATATATTTTAATACTCATTATTGGATCTTTGCAAAATTATAATTAACGAATTATCGAAATTTTATAAAAATGAGACGGCACGGGAAAAGGAAAGTTTGGCCATATTTTTTTAATTACTTACTATAATCGTTATCTTCATTATGCTGCATTTTATAAAGACTAACCCGTTTTGTTATAAAATGATTTAAACTATTAAAAACTAACATATTTTAATTATTCTTTTAATTTACTCAATAACTACTGCATACAGTAGTATTATATGATATAATATTACTGTATTATAACATAATGTACAATATATCATATACTAACATATCGTATGTAAGTATAATAACATAAATAAAGGTATTTAATGACTCATCAACTGTATATTTTTAATATATTATATATTAATTACATTATGTCACTAAATAACTTTTATTTTAATCAAATAAAATACTTTAAAATCAATTCTTCGTCAATTATTAAATAATATTTGTTCATTAATAATTAATAATTAGACTGAAGTAGTATTTCTAATTCAAAAATATCGTAATATTAATACATAAATACGTAAATTATATTTAATGTTAAGTCATAATTATATAGATATTCAATATTGAATTATAATTACCCAAAGTTTTCATAATTACATGGATTTAAATTCGTATATTACAAATATTAGCTAAAAATGTTAAAATTGTATAGATTTACTGTAAATTAAATACCATAGGTAGTACAATTAAGTTATATAAGGTTATATAAATAAATAATAGATAAAGCTTGTATACAAATAATTTAAATATTATATACTTAGGTATAGACATTTATATGTGACGAAGTATATATTTACATTATAATATAATATTATTATAACCTTAAGCGAGTACTCAGGTTGGTAAAATCTGATACTCTGGATCGTTTTAAAGAACTCGAATTCACTAGGTTTAAATGAGATTATTTATTACTTCTCTTGATTACAATAGATTACTCCTCTTCGTTATCCTCTATACCGTCTCTATACCGTACGTGTCGGGGATTCGCATTTTATTATAAATAATCTACAATATCTTAATAAAATTCTGTGAGCAAATTAAATCATGTATATATTCTTTCACGTATAAATTAGTATTTAAAATTTAACGATTAACGATGTAACTATTTTATATTGTATATTATGATAACAAAACGATTAATATACCGATCGTTAAATAATTATCTATCATAATTTACGTAGTTTGGTGTTTGTACGTAACGTATTTGGTATCCGCTGTTACTGGGGTATATGTACTTACGCATGTGTGTACTTCATTATCATGGTGTCGTCAAATATAATTACTTATTTCCGGCAATGTACTCATCAAATAAATAAACTTCGTACGATATGGGACAATGTTATGTCTCCATGATATGAAACGATAATATAACCTTAACCATTTGCACAACGGAATATTAAAATAAGGTGACATTTGCAGTAAATTATATTTAAATAATATATTAAATATATACTTATATTAAACAGGTGATTTATTCTATTTATATATACTTGAATATATTTTTAAAATAATAATTGTCGTTACGTAAATATTTTATATAGCAATTACTACTGATATCATTAATATAACTATGTATATAGTTTTAAATATATCTATATATCTAACTTATTCTAATACGAGTGAAGCTTGTTCTCATGTGTATTATACCCAGTACCCTGAAATTATTGTACTATATGAAAGTGAACTGAATTAAAATATAAAGTTTAACTTCATTTTTACCTCATTTTTGTTCCTGGTAATTTTCTAACATGTGTTAGTTAAAATTCAGAAAACATTTATAAATTTAAGGATCTTAAATGATCTTGAATTTTACTGGTAAATATGTAATGATTACGATAAATGTATTTTTATTAAAGTATGTGCAAAAAGTAACGTACATATATTTAATAGTAATATATTATATAATTTAACATATATTTAATAGCAACGGTAATATATTTAAGAATAACTTATATTACAGTAATTTAAAAAATTGAATGTTCATCAACACTTAGAATATTCATAATAGTTATGTAAATATGAAAAGGTAACAATTTAACTAGCTTTTCTTTTATTTTGAATTATCTTATAATAAATAATAATATATAACGATTAATAGCTACAATTGATCACTATAGTGGTTTAATATAAATATTTCATACATAATTTATTATAAACATAATTATCTCGATATATGTTATAAATTGTTATTATATGTTATTAAATAAACAATTCACTAGCTTTTCAGCTCATCTGTTCTATCTTATATATCATACTGTTTTCTGAAAATTATAAATCTACCTAAATGGAATATTTATATTAAAATCTACGAATAATACAATTATTTCCTTAGATAACAACAGCAGGTTAAAAGAAGTAAAATATTGAATTTCGTACTAAAATACGAACTACTTATTCACTTTCAAAAATCAATATTCCATTCTCCTGATTCTCTTGAGTAACAATAAAAACACAGAGAATCATTGGTTATACTATGATTGATTGTATTTTTGTATAAAAGATAATTCGAATTATCAGAGATAGAATTATGAAAGATATACACGTGGAAATCACAAGCAATTCACAAAAAGTCACGAGTTTATTAATCATAAGATGTAGCGTAAGATTTTATGTTTATTTGACTACAAATTTACTTGATGTCTACTTTACGTATACTTCAATTTTTGAAGTAACCAATCAAAAAACTTGCCTCATCTTACAAAGTTTAATCAAATAACCAAACTTTTCACATTCTTCCACTTTGAGTAAATAAAATTTACCTTGCGATATTTTAATTGAAATTCGAAACAAAATATTTTTTATCCATGAAAATATACTGAAACTGGAGGTAAAATTAAAAGAAGAAATTACATTTGATGTAATTTTTGCATTAACATATCGGAGATGGAATTTTTCTTAAGTAAAATATGTCTACGGTTGAAAATAAAAATACTGTAAATCTAATTTATCCATTAATTCGATTATAAAGCATAAATTTACATATTTATGGAAGAAACAGAAAAAGAAATAAAAATAAATCTTACATTTTGAAAAAAATTATACATCTTAACTAAGTATTGCTATATGTAAAGGGAAACAAAGTTCATAACTTTAACTCTTTATATGTTTTAGTTAATTTTCGAAGTCTGCACCTGTGCGCTTAATTATTTTCAAGCAACAACGAGTATACTCGACGAACACAAAATAAATCCACTATGCTGTAAAATTGAAAGGAATTATAAGAAAGTAAAAAATATTGCTAGTTAATTTCTTTTTAAGGGTATATTTTTATAAATTATAGGTTCGTTAACATCGTATATCGAATTTAAAATTCGATCGATTCGAAAATACGGCAATATTTGGAATTAAAAATATATTGATAATGATAATATAGTATCATTATTCTAAAATGTGTTAAAATCGCGAATAGGTTTTAATTTCTCTCAAATTATACGTTTATTTGTTATTGGACAAAAGATTGTCACGTTCTCATGACGAATATACTCGACATAAACATAGAGAGGATTAAATGGCAATATCTCAACAATGAAAGTACGCGACATATAATGTTTTTCTTTACCAAAGAAAAATTCTCTTCCTAAATAATTTTTTTCCTGAAAAAAGCAATGTCTCGCGATGCAAATAATACACGTAGAGGGAAAGCCCAGACCTAGAAAAAAGTAAACTCAACAAGTCCCTGGATCAAACGTAACATGCATATTACACGCCCAACCCAAGCTCCATGTACCCACATCGAGGATAGTCTTTCTCGGTTGGCGGAAACGTCTTAGGATGTTAAAGTTCCATGAAACTTTCGCACTTCGACCGGCAGAAACTATTTTAATCTATCCTGTTACAATAATTAATGACGTGTCTACTCTTTGCGTAGTTTCACTTAATTTGCGAGCAGCTTCTCGATAACCAGCGTGGAAAGAGATAGAGGGAAGTAAGATAGAAGAGAGAAGAAAGAAGAAGGCCGTTCGCGCACGGTTCAGCCGGAAACTGAATGCCATGCGAGCACATGCCTCCCGTGGGATAATCGAGAGAGGCCATGATGGACGATGCATTCTTTCTCTTTCCCAGCGGAGATAAAACGAAACGACGGGACAGATGAGCTGAGTTGCCGCTCTAAAAGTTTTTCAGTGCGTAATACGCGGCCGGAAAAAGCGGGAGGGAAGGGCGCTGGAAAACGGAAAGGCGGCCGCATTGTGGCGCATATAGGGTGAGCCACGGAACTAGGACAAGTTGTATTTGTGTCACTGTTTGGTCCGGAGGGAAACACTAAGCTCCCTGGTTGAAAGGAAGGAAACGTTTCTCGTATCGAATACCTCCGCACCGAGACCTCTCTTTTTATTTTAATTCGCTTACGTCTTCTTTTCTCCAGTCAGTGGTCCACTTTATTCTATAAATCTCTTCGATCACCTAACCTTAACGAACATTACGAAACATAACCTCTACCGCTTTATGGGCTACCTCTGACGTTGTCAACATTACCTACAATTTAACGGAGTCTTAAGTACGCGATCGATTATACTTGTGTACACTTTGTACACGGTGTATTTCATTGTTTCCATTGGGGAAACCATTAAACAGCCTGATAGTGATTTTAACGCCGTTTTATAACGCTATTAAAATAAGCGATGTACATGCGTAAAATTTTTCGATGAAACAATAGAAAAATGTTAAATCGCTTAAATATATTATGCTAATCATTTGTGACAGTGCGATATACATGTGTGATATGATGTAATAACTTTTACAGTAATATTCTCTAATAATTATTACAATAAATTAACTTCTATAATAGCATAGTGACTTTTATGAGAGCCATTCATAAAATTAATTCTGTCTTTTGAATTTTGATTTCTTTTTAAATTACAAATTTCCGTGTCATTCTATCGATGTTTAATGTAACTTAAAAGAAACTTCTATTTTATATTTCGTAGTGTTCAGCAGCCTGGCAAATTGTACTTTTGGTTTGTATGTGAAAATGTGCAGTAGCATTGAGTGATTATGGATGTTGAAGGATGGGAAAAATTACGATTTAGGTAAAGTGTGAGTCTGGTTTGTTTCCATGGCACACCCTGTATAACATAGCGCTATACTTCCCGTTGCGGTATGTCGGTACTAGCAGTAATACTGGTGTTGAGTCTGCTCGTGGGGGTGGTAGTGGCAGCGATGGTGGTGGTGACTCGAGAACGGCTCGGCATCCCAACATAAAATCGCCATTACCGCAGCCGTATGGCGAGTTACGGTACTACGAACATCTTCCTACCTCTCCACGGTCCTGTAAATAAATACGTCGTTCCATCTTACGTACTTCAACCTCTGAACGTATATAGATTTCGGGACAGGGGAAGTGACAGACCAGTCTTAGCAGTATTCCAATAAAAATCCAGCAATGCTGAGCCATCTGACGGGAAAACGGATTGTGACGCGTATACGTTCCGACTACCGAAAGTCCTCCCCGCGTCAAACTCGCTTGTCCATTCGACTAAGTCTTTAATGATATATCTTCCCTTCCGTGAAAATTATTCAATTCGCTTTTATGATTAGCATTTAATTTCTTTTTTTCCTTTTTTTGTATCTCGTTTGTTAGTTTTTAACAGTATAGCTAATAACATTTTGTCGTTATTGACGTTAGAAAATAGTTGTATTTATTTACCTCTTCGTTCTCTCCTTCATTCTCACATATACCTCGAACACACTCTGTCTCTCTGTCTCTCTCTTTCTCTTACACAGATTTCATTTAGCTTTCCATTGGAGCTACCTGGTTTTTAAGTTTACTGGTTTACTGAATGATGCGTTTCTTATATTATACAAATTTTTTTTAAATTTGCGTGGAAAATATTTTGAAACTTTGTGATAGCACTATTAACGCGTCTTTCGATTATAAATAATAAAAATGTAAACGTGTAATGTTAAAATATTTTTAATAGACGAATGAGTATATTACTCGTGTTTTATGCGATATTTTTATGATGGGAACTCATGTTCGGAGTTATAAATAATTTTGAATAATAGTAATGAATTCATAATAAATTATTTCGTCCGAGAATTAAATAATGTGCATAAGAGTATGAGAGATTAGAAAAATATAAGTATTCGATTTTAAATAAATTTATTTAATAAAAATAAATTTTAATTTATTAATGAAACATTACTAAATGAAATTAATAATATTTGAGTAAAAGGTAGTGTTTGTATTATTAATTTTTGGGTCAATTGTACCCGTTTGTAATTCTTACGATTAACGAAAATTTATTCGTAATTTTAATTATCCTATTCTACTTTCCCGTTTTACTACAAGATTTAATTGACAGAAACAGGATTATACAATGACTATACAATTGGTAAACAAAAATAACTTATTTCTTAGTATGATATAAGTATGATACATCAGAAGAAGAATGGGGATCGATAGCCATGTATTCCCAAACGTCTAACAAAATTTTTGAAGGAAATTCTCATGAAACATTATACCAGTCACTATAAGGTTAGATATAATTACGATGAATCATTCATTGTTATTCCCAAAGGGCAGAGGGGAGTGAATACTTTCTTACTACATGTACGTAGCCCCTATTACTCTATGCTGCAATATACAGAATGAGTCACATAACTTCATCACCCGAAATAGCTTCTATAATACGTATTGTCCAAAGGAACATGCTATATAAAATCTGATACATATGTTATAATTTCTTTTTATAACTTATCAGTTTGCCATATGTTGAAATGTCCTTAAATTTTTAAAATAAAATACTTCCTATTAAAACAATATAAAAATTTACAAGTGCTGCAATTTCCTATGTGAAAACATACAACATTTCTGAATTGAATCTAATATCGTGACAGTAATGAAAACATTGACTACGCTTCCACCTGCTTACTTTAAAATTATAAGTCACGCTAGGCCTTCAAAGCGTGATGTCTATAAATTTCCATAGGGGTTAATTATAAGACATTAATTATACTGGCTACAAACTGCTTCGTATACTTTTAGTCTATTTATCCATAGCTAATTATTAATTATGCGCAGCTAGGCCTAAACTCTTTCCAGATATTCTCTATTATTCTTTATTATTATTTATTATTATAGATATTCTATAATTATAACATTAAATATTGGTATAATTATGAAGGAGTTATTCTGTAATTATGTATTGACCAATACGTTGTCACATTTTGAAACAACTGTTGTTATATTATATATGTATGATTTTTTATATTAATAAAATAAGCACATTCTTTATTTTCAATTTTTCTATCATTTTTATATTTAATCAACACGGAAATTTGCTTAAATCTCTTTGACCTTATATCGGTAACACACTTCAATATGGTAACACTTTTCGATACTTACATTAATAAATATAATTGATTTATGACTAGCTTCAAATACATTAATTGTAATAATAAAATAATTTCATGACCAAGAACTAAAAATATTAATGATATTAAACAAGAAGGTAATGAAAAATCCCACTAATATTTTTGTCTTATCCTTAATAATATTTTTATTTTGTTCCACTAATATTTTGAGTGTAATGTTATTGTAAAATCCTAATTTTTACCTGTGTATTTCACTTGTTTAAGAAACTCCGTAAATAAATCATACTATTTATGTAGTCTGCAAATGATAATAATTCTAATTGTACGATAATAACGAATAAAAATGAGTATGTATAATGACATTTCAATCTGAACAAAAGTCAACATTAATTTTGTCAAAAGTGACTATACGTTTTCGATAATAATTACAAAAATAAAATCTCTCAAAGAAGTCATTTAGACTCGTTTGATAATTCCAGTGTTAAACCAAAGAACTATTAATGGAAGTTTATAGAATGTAAAACGGCTAGTACTACTATTAGTATTCCCTCAATGAATACTTTTATTCGAATAATCGAAGTTATTCAACAGTCTGAGACTAACTAAAGTTCCACGAATACGAAGAGGTTCGAACAAAGAGGAAACTTTTCGAAAGCGAGACAATTCGCGTCAATAGCACTAAGAGATTGCTTTAATTAGGATTGCTGACGTATGAATTAGTAAAATTCTAGATAACTGTTTGCGCTTGGTTCTTTATTCATGTCTAACTCATAGAAACAGATCCGTGATTTAAATTGAAGAGCATGAGGCAGATTCGAAGAGCAAACGAAAACGTTTCTTCGAAGTAGTAAACTTCGATCATGCTGTTTCATCGTTATCAATGATTAATCAACAATTCGACATTACGCGTAACATCGAATACGGAATACCTGTTGCATAGAATGCATAACGAAACTCTTCGACAAGCAACATTTTCAGTGAAGCATTTTCAATTCCTGAATTTTCAATTTCGGTTAAAACGTTAATAGCATCGCGTTCTATACACGTATAAAGCGAAGAGCCCTTAAAAAGCAATTACGTACTTTGATTACAATTAAAACAATAAATTAATACGCGATGTAATATATGGATATTGAGTTTTGCCAAATATTAAAAGTAAAACTTCATAAAGTATTCATAGGTAATCAATTTTTACCGAAAGATGAGATTGAAGCAATTTTGGATAAATTCTGAACTAACGAATCCTGCTAAATTTTCAAAGAAGTTTATGACGTTATCACGTATCATTGTAAATAATACTTCTCCACAGGAATCTAGGATCTTAATGAAATCGAAACGTGCAAAATTCGTATCGAAATTTTCTAAGCTATTGGAAATTTATAAAATTATGAAAATATTACTGCATAATAAAAAATGATATGGAATTTTTCATCTGATATAGGATATTACTGAATATTACTGGATATTATTGAATTTATTAAGTTAAATATTTATTTAAATATTATTTATTTAAGTTAATGGTATAAGCTATTAATATTTAAATAATTAGAAATATTAATTTTATAAAGAAAGATATTAATCACGAATAGTTGCATATTTACTTAAAATGTTTAAATAAATATTCTATAATATATTTAAAATAAGGAAAATTGTTCGTATTAAAAATTTTAATATTTCATCCTGTTTCACAATTCTAATTAATCCCTTGCGCTACGATTTAATTATGAAAACCTGTGCAGTAAAATATTATTTAATTTTTACTAACAACTATATATCTATTCCATTCGTAATAAAATTATCGGTGTTTTCAGAATTTATACAAATTTTGCGCATGTTAAAGTATGTAAAATATAATTTCACTCTAGCTCGAGTGTAATTCATTTTGTACAGGGATTGAAATGGAAAACTTACGAGTTAGATTCGTTATTATAGTATAAGGAATAAAACCAGATTAGGTTACAAATTAACTTCATATCTAATCCACATAAAAATAATTTCAGAACATTTGTTATATCACGCATTATCAAATTAATGTAGAAATATTTTGTCGTGAAGAATTTCCTAATGCCCCATATCACATAGTTATTAGAAATCTACTTTCAAAAAACTATTTCAGCTATTCCAATTCGAAATAAATGTGGTCGCATTAACACGTTACTTTTGCAAGCAAAAATGAAAGGAATTTAAAATAAGCCGTGGAGGACATTAAAACGTGATAATTATTTCTTATTTTATATGCATGTTTTGTTATGAAAAAGGCGGAGCTTAAGGAATGGCAGAACGCGACTGTGATAGTAGGGACGGGTGAGAAAATCTGAAAGAAGTGTCAGTAGAAGCGGAAAAATCGTTCTTAAAATGTTAAGAATTAAATCCTCTGCGAACGCTATGTACGCATCACAAAAGTGTCAAGCGGAAAGTGGCTGTAAAAAGAAAAGAGCGAAACGCTGGGCTTACAGCTGTTTAGTCTTCTCATAAAAACGTCTCCCCAGTCTGAGCGCTTACTGCATTGCTTTTTCCTTCCAACGTCGTGTCCACGTCCTTCCTGTATACTTCCGTTTCCAAGCAACACGTAGTGTCCATTTGTCGACGATAGCTCGGTTTCCCGGTTTCACCTAGAAATACGATATTTTTATTAGCCGTCCCGATAAATTGGTTTCGGTAACAACATTTTTTTATAACTATGTAACG
Organism: Eufriesea mexicana; assembly: GCF_001483705.2. Classification (NCBI taxonomy): domain Eukaryota; kingdom Metazoa; phylum Arthropoda; class Insecta; order Hymenoptera; family Apidae; genus Eufriesea; species Eufriesea mexicana. Next base: position 1,319,016 of record NW_016910740.1, on the reverse strand, counting down.
CGTCTCAATTTCTTTTCCTACCATCTCCTTCCTCGCCTTCTCCACTCCTTTCTTTATATTACGTTCGCCATCTTTGCAGAATTGCACTGACTTGCAGTTCCAAATACTAAACATGGAAAGGAAAGAAACATTTGTATCGACAAATGTAATACGAATCATTCATAAACCGAAGCGATTATCTTCATTTTCCAAATTTTTTTAAATTTTAATACCGAAACACTCGATTGATGTTTCATTTGTTATATTTGAAATAAATATCTACTTTTTCTTTAGTACAAAATGTATAACTAATAATATAAGTAATAACGATATAAATGTATACGTGATAAAATTAATTTACATAAATTTTGTGTTTTGTAACTCATTTTATTTCTTCAATCACGTTCTTTTTTGCTACAATTAATTTGCGATAATAAGAGAGAAATAAAATTACTGTTTATAATTACGATATGATAATATAAAATATTCTAACTTCATTACATATAAATAACAGTACAGAATTGACAAATATATATGTTATTAGTGTTAGTATAAAGATATATTAAGTTTAAAAATTAATAACCTAAAATAAAGCTCGTCGTGACGCTAAACTATAATTTTGTCGCTTCGTTCTGAGCAGTAATTAAATGGTTGAGACAATATGCTAGATTTTATCTCCCACCTGCTGTTTTGTATTTAAATGAGATAAACACAACATGACAAAACATCGGGTGTAATTTAGATTTAGGCCATTGTTAATATGCTAATATTCGCTAACAATAAGACAACTCGAGTGGTTCGTCTGTGTATAGTTCCATATTTTCTCATTTCGTGTTCATTTCACATTCAATTCATATATTGCAAGCTATTTTCAATTACTGAAAACATTTTCCCCAACTAGAATTAAATATAATCATTTATCGTATTTTATCGGTCTAATGGCAGTTCGTTATATTTTGAATTCTCATATCACGAACATAAATCTGTCGCAAGATTGATACTGACTATGCACAACGTTTTAGTTTCGTTGATAACGGCGACGGAGTGGGGGAAATTCATTTTACTCGCGAGTAAAGCTTGGACAGCACTAACTTTCAAAGTACTAGGTGTGAAAGTGGGGAAGAACTATCTAGACGATTAATATCAGCCTATTTATCAAAAGTATGAAAAATACTTTTTTTACACTTTTCATTGTTTGATAGATTACTAGATGGTAAACGTAATGAAACTTGCTTTTTCATTTGGCGAACGTGATGAAAAAATAATTCTAAATAATACAAATTGTAATATGGTAAATGAGTATTGTCTACTTTTAGTACTATACAAGTTAAATATACTACATTCGAATCCATAAAATTCAAATGCAGAAGTGTATTCACAATTAGTCATTTATGGGTTTAATATTATCGTTCATAGCGAATATCATCAATAATATAATTTACCGATAGTTATATTCAGTAGACTTAAAGTTGAAACTACTACGTATACTTAAATACATATGCACAATTATTTCCAGCACGATCTTGTCTCGTTTTGAAATTCATGATCAACTGAAGGTATATTTATTACTTTGCGACAAATATTGGAAAAATAAAATATTACGTAATACAATAAAAATGATGAAATACGATAAAAAAATATACCATACCTACTACTTAAGAAAGGTTACTTGGTATCTCAAAAAATCTCAACATATAAAACTCATTTGACGAGCTCCATCGAGTATAATATTTTTCAGATAAAATTTTTTTATCAAATGAATAAATAACGAATTGTGACAGGCATCAGATTTTATTGATTAATACTTTACACTCGATGACGATTTTTCCTCATCGAGTGGAATAAAGATAATAAATAATTAGCAATTTGACAAGTTCCTATACAACTCAACGATAGACAAAATGTATTTACATGGATACTAGCTTATCTCGAAGCTATATCAAATTTCTCAATATTTGCTGGTATTCGCCGTTTTCAACTTCACGTTTTCCAATATTTCGTTAAAACATGCTTACTCGCTGAAATTCACGAAGACCAAGATTTAATCAATAATTTAGAATCTTCGAGTGGAAAAAAATACGAGGACCAGTTCATATAAATAATCTGGAAATGCACTTGAGATTAATTTATTCGGGAAAACTCGTATAGATTACATAAATATCAATTCAAAAATCCATATAACACGTACAATTGGAAAAAGTTACTTAAGAAGAATACAAATTTAACTAATAATTCTATACTCTTTAACTAAGTCCATCTATATTCGCGTAATTATAAAAATAAGGCATTATTGGTCAGGCATTTTCATTATTTAGTATTTTCATTATTGGTCAGAAACGTGTCCATCTATATTCGCGTAATTATAAAAATAAGGCATTATTGGTCAGGCATTTTCATTATTTAGCATTTTCATTATTGGTCAGAAACGTTATATCTACGAATCAGATTGCTCGGATAATAGAAGAACCAGAATAGATCGAGCTGATTACGAGTGAGCTAAAGCATTGACATAAGCGTAGAATCGAAGTGTTAACCATTAACATAAAATAACCGGGATGACGTAACTCGTGCTACTACTATGTCGACGTGTATCAGCAAGAGGCTAAAAGTAGGGGATTTCGGAAGGATCAAAGAGACCTCTCTTGCCTCTGTGCTTAATTAAACCTAACCCAAAGCAAAAGGCAAATTTAAACACTTTAGATGTACATCGCGCGTGATTCATATACAGTTAAGTCTGTGAAGATTGTTTTCATCTATATTCCGTTCAAAGCGAACATTCAAAGTGACCAACGCAAATCCCTTAGAAAGAAAGAGCAAACAAATTGTATTCACTTTATTTCATTTTGCCTCAAGTATCGAATAAAAGTTTGGTAGTTCAATATTAAGTATTGTCTCTACTTCTTATTCTATTATCCGAAAATTCTCTCGCATGAACTCTTATGTCTCCCAATTGCTTCGTATAACGGAGATTCTATTGCAATGGCTGTTTCCTTAATAGCTGTTCACTCGTTACCGAACAAGTTTAAGCTTGTTACCGAAGCTTTATTACAGATGAACCACCCATTCAATTCATCGAGAGAAGATCCAATTTCTACTTTGTACTGTGGTCACTTTGGGCGTCCATTTTGCATGAAACAGACCCGAAACCAATCTTCGCGTCAGAAGGTAAGGTATAAAGACCGAGAATCAGTCAAAATTACTACAATTACTGAAAATACTCACAACTTTTGATGAAATTAAATTGACTTTTATTTAGATAAAAATTATACAGGGTAATAATTGTTATACTGATATATAAAATAAAAATAAAATAAAATATAAAAAATAAAAATTATCGAAAGAACATGAACACAATAACACAAACTCAAAACTCGTAAATTGATTTAACTTAGGAAAAGAACACCAAAATTACGAAACGAAAATATAAAGACGCACTCTTTTAAAACTCTCTCTCGAACACCAAGCGACTCACGCTTGTGCTGGTCACAACCGATTTCTAAAGACTTTGTTTTGATTGTCGAGGACCCCGTTTTTATGCTTTCCTTAACCTATGCTTCACCTTCCTGTAGGGGAGCCAAGCAACTTAATTTTGTTATGTAGAATAACTTTTCGATTTGCTTCTAAAAGATATCGATCGATTTACAATGTTTTTGTCGGCAATAATCGATTCGCGATTTCTTTGGTATCCTACAATAATATAACCTAACCATCTCGACTATCTCTAATTATTTCGTTATTGAAAAAACGGTAAAAGATTATTTTGCTGTAAACGATAGGACGTGAAAAAGTAACGAGAAAATAATGACACTTGATTTTTGATAAGTTAACTGCGTTACTGAAGACAGAAAATTGTTCACAGATAAAATCGATTAACTTCGCTTCTCGAATTTTTCAAGATCTTACTGCCAAATCGAATTGATCGATGTTTAATATTTTATATTTAAAGTAATTTCTTCTTTTTGTTTTCTACAGTTTATTTATTCAACAAACGAGCACCTCGTATACCTCTCCATCTTCGTGACATCAATTATTATCATTTGCGTACAGTATATTTTACTACAAGTTACAGCTCGTAGTTCTAATGTTGAACCTGTTCGGCAACGAGTTCGGATAATAAACAGACCCTCGCCATTTCATTTGCCTACATTTTGAAAACCAGTGAAATGAATTTAACCACTGAACTGTATAAACTCCAACTTTTGTCTTCCACGCTTATTATGAATTCAAATTACAAAAATGAAAATTTCTCTTAAACTAAATTAGAAAAATTTTTTCTAATTAATTCCATTATTTAATTATTAAATAGTTAGTTCTATTATTTATTAATATGGATATTTTTGTGATTATTTTAGGTTGATACAAAATGTGTTAAACTCCTAACGAGTCAGTACTCGACACAAATTGTAAACGTAATGAGGAGGGTATTAAAGGCGCGTCCTCAATGGATTCGCAATTTAAATCCATGGTGCTTGGACCATGCATTTGGACCAGTGTTGGTGTACCTCTCAAAGGACCACTCAAAATTTGATTTAGAACCGAAAATTGATACGACGTCGTAGAGGAAGCCTGGTGTGCTCTAAGATTCAATCCGTTGTTCAATCAGCTTCCCACGATATCCGAACTCGATAGGTTCTTTCGAACCTGATCTTCCTAAACGTCGGTTCCCACTGAAGAAATTCGACATATCACTAATTGGTTATTGTAATTTACCAAACGTTGCGTTTTTTATGATAGACACTACTCACCTTTCAATTCGTAACACCTTGACCAAGGAAGAACTGACCACTACTGGACTTATCTTGGGGTAAGAGCAAAAGTTTAGTAACGAAACCTAGTTTTCGCCAATTTACAATGATCAGATTTGGCTTGTCAGTGTATAGTATATTATTATTTTCCACCAGTAGAACAATTCAAATTTATGATACCCTTGTCAGCCATTGAGAATGGTGATCAACGAAGTTAAATGTAGCAAATATTTCAGCTAGCTATTAATCACAAATCATCCTCGATGTAAGAACTAAAAATTCTATAAAAATTAAGTTTCGCTTGAAAATAGCTACGATCTCGAAGTACAGATAACCCTCCTACAACACGGCATCCTATAACACGGTTTCACTATGACACGATTCATAAATTACGGGCACCCTCCTATAACACGTGTCGCAAGAAGATATGGTCCTCTTCAGTTGAAATAGAAAACGTGCGTGAATCGTCAGAAAATGAAATTGGTGGCATATTAGAATTTGCTAAATCAATTAGAGGTGCAGGTTTTGCGGATATGGCTATTGAGGACGTTCGAGATTTATTAATAGAGGAAGAAGTTGACGAATCGGATTTAATGGAAATGGCATCTGAAGCTGTAAATCAAATCTATTCTGAGGACACTGGCACTGATAAAGATTGTACAGTTAATAATTTAACATTAAAAAGATTACAAGAAGTCCTAAGCTTAGTTGAAAATCTCGAGTTATTTTTCTCGAATGCAGACCCTTCCACTGAAAGAAGTCGAAAATTCAAAAAGGAACTGCAAAACTGTTTAGCTCCATACCGAGAAATTTATAATGACATGCTAAGAACCAGCAAGCAAAGTGAAATTACAGATTTTCTTAAGAGGAAAGATGATGCAAGAACTTTAAATGAAGAAAAAAGTTCTGAAAGTAAAGGCGATATCATTCCACCGAGAAAACGTTCTCGGTTGATTATATTGAGCAGTGATGACGAAGAAATTTATTAAATTAAAGTTGCGTTAAATTAAAATAATATTTTTGTCTTGTGTTCTACATAAATTTGTTTTTAATAAAAATTAAGTTGTTTATGTAGAATTAAAAAAAAATTTGTTTTTAATAAGTTTTCGGAACATAACCCCTCTTTCTGTACTGGCTTTGGGTTTCATACAACACGGTTTCATACAACACGGCATTTTCTAGGAACCTATCTACCGTGTTATAGGAGGGTTACCTGTATATCATAAACTATATTAGCTACGTGCGTTAATAGACAGCTTTCGTGTCTGTTCCGACCCAAACAATGCAACTCTCACGTTCGAAGTTTCGTGGGGTTGTAAGGCCCGTTACACGGATGAGACAATGTTGCAGGGATGCGGCCTACTCTAAATTAATCGAGCTAAACCGGGATAGGATTGAACTAAAGAGTTCTGATGTGCAACTGTTCCTTGGCGCTGAGTTGATCGTCGTGAATTTGCCTTGACTGCTTTAGATTTGAGGCAGAATTCCTTGGTCGTGATGCTTGTCTCGTCTTCTTGGGATTTTGAGCAGAACACCCCGTGCGACTCCTGTCTCGGTGTTTTTATTAATTCCTACGTCTTCTGATTGGTTGGTGTGAAATATAAGTGACGTGTATGCGTCTTCCTATTGGTTGTGAATAATATTGGAGGTGTGTATCAGCCTCGATGTTCTTCGGTGGTGGTGAATGTTTAAACAAATTGAGTCCTTATGCCCATCGTCTCAGGGGTGATTTATTAACCCTTGCTAAGATTCACCCAAGCGGTGGCCGGGTGACAACGAGTGTCCGCGAGTAAAGGGATGCTAGCAATGACATAAACCAGTCCCACTTAATTAACTGGGGACGTTTGGTCCTATGGCCGCAACAGTGTCTTTTGTTTTAGTATCCTTTGTGTGCTAACATAATAGGAGATTTAGTAATTACTTAATGATCCTACTACCCCTGGCAAAAAGATTTTCACCGAACGTAATAACACGAAATTATCAAAAAATACAATAATTCTTTAGATATAAAGTTTAATAATATCGTATAAAAGGCATAGTCATGTTAAATCGGTCTGGTATGAATTAACCCTTTGCACTCGATAGACGCCTCTCAGTCACCATTTAATCAAATTCTAAAGATCGATGTTAATCGATATATCAAATTTAAAATTACCCAACGATGCGTGGAATGTCAAGGTAACATAATTCTACGTCTTAGTTTGCATATGATTTCTTATTTACTGTTTTAAAAATATCGTTGTCTTCGAATTACTATTTTTCTGTAATGAAAAAATCGCTGAGTGCAAAGAGTTAAAAAGGAAGAAGATAATTTAAACTTTTATTTCTTATCGAGGAGAAAATATTGAAAAAATTAGTATCATTGTATTTGGCAAAAAACATTTCGCCAAGGATAGTATCATAAATTGTAAGTATTATATAGCAATTATATAGCATTACATAGTAATTGTAAACATTTGCAAACACGGTAATTGTAATTGTAAGTTTGCAAGAAATATTTAATAAAATTAAATAATTAAATTTAATATTTAACAAAATAATATTTAATTTTATATTATTTCGCAATAAAATCAACGCCTTCGTAAATTTCTGTTTAGAAGGAACAAATGAATCGATAATATTTGTTATTTGTAAGTATATACAAGTGCAAATATGTAATGATCATAATGAATACTTATAATGATATTGAACATGAAAACAGTAAATTGACTTTCAAGTGCACATATATTTAGCTATTAATTCGAAATGAATTTTCTCAGAAATGAAGCCACGGATATGTTTTTGGTTTATTGTTGGACGAGATACTACTCCATGTCCATTATTGCGGTCACACCTGCACCAATAATCCCCTTTAGCGATGATGTATATTTAATTAATTCCGCTTAAAACTTCACATTATTCACCATTTTCATAGCTGATGATAACTGTAATGATAATAATGTACCAATAATGTATAGCCGGTATAAACAGATAATTAGTTCTTCAATTAGTATGAAGCAAATAATTATAAAACGATTTGGTCGAAACGTTAATCATATTAGTAAACGTGAAAAATTTTAGATTATAAATTATAATAATGCAACTATTTAAAATTACGTCGTAAATATTTGAACTATTGCATGTCTGAAGAGTCGAATTATTATGAAGAAAAGGTTATACTGAATTATATTTATGTAAGTACAAGAATATACTATATTTTTATTTAGTGAATTTCATATAATGCATGATTTTATATCTTTGTATCTGTCAAAACAAGTAGCCATAAAATTGTTTTGATAAAATTCCTTTTTATTGCATTGTATTTTACTTGTCACGAGAAAAAAATATCCGATAGAAACTATGAATCGCAAATGAACTCTTCTTTCAAAAAATAAATCAAAAATATTTGGTCAATAGTTTTTAGATGTCAAAAGGTTTACTCGCTACATGCATCGATTCGCATGGAATTTTGTACTACGTTTAAATTTTGCAGTCTTACACAAAAATAGGTACTTATTTGATAAGTATTATTGTAGTTAAGCACTCATAAAAATTAAAAAGAAATTCTCTTTATTCCCAATTATATTTTATATTTTTCCAAAATCAAAAGTTTTACCTCAATTTTTCTTACACATTACAGTTCAATTGCTCTAGTATCAATTCTGATCAGTAAGGATTTGTGCACAAATTTTATTGTCACTTCAGATCTTAGAATGAAATATTAATAACAAACAAATTAGCATTTCGAGTTTCAAAGTTTCCAAAATCTTATATTTCAACAAACAATAATATTTACAGATACGTGTAAATCTGTAGATTTGAAAATTCATTATCTAAAAAATAAGACATTATTTGAGACTAAGAATTTCAATTCGAATCTAAAATGCTTCAACTTGTGAACTTGCGTTATTCCATCGTGAATTAACTTAATTACATATTCATTCATTAGGTAATAATAAAAAGAAAAATTAAAAAGGAGCTTAAATATTTTCAGTATGCATATTTATACAATTATTGCCTTCGTAATTGTAAGTTAAAATGTCTTAACTTTCGCATTTTTTCATTTTCCGAAGTATTTTAAAATCGAAGTTCCACGTGTCTGTTTTGCTTCTGAATAAAGCTAGAAAACTACAAGAACTTTCTAGAGATCTAGAAACAATTTAATTCATTTATCCTAACCGCATGTCAAATGATATCACTAATTTAAAATGTTCTACATATTATTCGCTAAATTAAATAATCACAAATTCCTCGTAATTAAAAATATAGACAGGACAATTTATTGTAGGAAGGTCCAAACTACAATATATCAAAACCACGAATGAGCATTAACTAAGACGGCACCCTGGGGCTGTATATGACCCCAGCAAAATGCTCCAAGTGAATAAATAAGAAGCATGTTACATTATGAGGTTATTTTACATAAAAAATGTTAATGTCGATATAAATAACGTACGTAAATATTGCATCAAAGTATGAAGTAGGTCCTAAATAATAAAAAATCAGCAGATGATATAGGAAACCCTAGAATGCATGAACGAGAAGTCCTTTTGACATGTTACGAAATATATATTTAGCGTAATAGCTCTGGTATTTTGGAAAATGTATAATCAGTTATCTCGTGAAACAACTGAAAAATCAATAAAAATGCCCACAAGTCAAATTTGACTAGACACATCTAAAAACCTGAAAAGCACTGTGCCAATATATCGAAATAGAGAAAAAGATTTGTGGTTTGCTCTCATAATATAGAGATAAGTAAGAAACATTGTACCGTTGTATATTTTCTTTTCTTTTCTCTTTCTTAATTAATGTCACATATATTTTTCGTTCTAAACCAATTTATGATTACCATAAAAATAAGATTTGTGAAAATTGTTATGATCATGTGTTAGTGGTGGATGAAATTTTAATAACAAACAACAAGAACAATTCTTTATTTAATTAGAAAGATTATAAAACACAAATATAACGTTTAAATATAATTAATTTCTCACGATTACTCTATGACACGACTTCTCACTATTATAACCCAATTGCAACTAACTTATCCGAAATCACTCTCCTTTTTTCTTTCTTCTTCATACATTACATTGACATACACAATTCACACACACCTCAATCATTACAGGCATACTCATTTATCATAATAACCAGAATTCATTACATATTGGAAACCCATGCATACTTGTTCCACTCATCCCAACACATATATACTTAAAAATCTATGTGACCACTATCACATCATGTCCTCAAATAAATATATAAATCTTCTTTTTTTGAGAATTGATTTAAATGAAATATTTCTTTGAAAGTCCAAAATTATATTGTTTTGAATATTATATTGTAAAATAACGGCTAATAAAGATTTTCTTTAATTTCTTTTGAACACTTGAATTTTATAGCCTTAAAATGGACTTAAAAGTATTGGAGTGATTTTTTTTATAGATACTTTTATATGTTCAAAATGAGTACAAATGAGTGGCATTCCAAGGTTAAGAATCCTTCCAAGCCCTTACCTGATTAAAATATTTGTATCAATTTTATATGAGGTATTTAATTCATGACTACGTTAATAGCGTAGTATTTTTCTAAAAAGAAACCTACTTAACAAAATTTTATAGATCGTTATGAAGCAACAAATTTTCGAATTGACTGAACAAAAACCAAAGGCGGTATAAAGAAAAAGATTAAACTTAAATTTTCTCGAAAATTTTGAATTATTAGCGTTGAATTTCTTGCACGGCCACAATGAGTTTACTTTCAACAATTAATCTCTCTTGAGAAAAATTAATTCTAAGAACGTAGGTTCAACCATCGAGGGCTTGGTGTTTATACTGACCAAAGATAAAGATTTAGGGCCCAAACGAATTTTTACCCCAAACACTCGTCACACGAACAATCACTCGTTTTAGAGACTTCTTTCAGTTACACCTTTCTGCTGTAAATATATTTAGAAGAGACATAAAGCGTGGTGCAACTGTTTCACCCATAATCTAATAATCCTAATAATAAGTTAGGATATTTTAACTTGGGAAGGTAACAATCTGATGTATTTAAATTTTAACATTCAACAACCTCAATTGTTTCTGAAATCTGCCTTATTCAACATTTCATAGATAGATCTTGTTTAAAAATTGATGGAAATTGAAAATTTGAGAAGAAGATCCGAATAACGAGATGTGAACATCGATGATTGATTAGCAGGAAAGGCATTATAGCAAAGAGAGAAATTGAAAGAGGAGAAACATCTAGTCGAAGTAAAGATCACGGGGTGCAATGGTGAGAAGAAAAAAGTGGTGTGGAGAAAGATTAAGAAATTGACCAAGTGTTTTATGATAGCCGATTGCTGGTGAAGTTCTATGCTGTTGAAAAGTGTTAGTTTCTAACCCGTGTTAATTGCTAGTTTGCACGTTCTAGTTCTGTGTTTACGGTTTCAGGGATCCTGTTCGACAGGATGGATACATGTAACGGTCTATCGCTGGATTATTTTATGATCGGTTCCTCTACACGACCGAACAGTTTTCACCGATAATCATTTCGCTCCAGTTACATTGTTTACTATGATACGGGTGTTAAAATAGTTTCGCAGTTATTTAATTTTCGTTGTAGTGACATCATTCGTTTATAAAACATAGTTAAGGCACTTCTGAGATATGAGAACTTGCGTGATACTGGTAGTGTGTATTACACGTAGCCGAATAAAAGAAGCGAAACACAAAGAGCAACCTGTAGAATCCTGGTCTGTGCCATTGAAGAGGTTTCAATACATCCGATCCTTGAGACCCTATCCTACTACATGTAACCACAAGTTGTCTTGTGCCAGCAAACTGTCTCAAATTTCAAAACCTGGTCTTTGCAATGCGAAACCATGATTCTCCCTGATAATTAGGGATGAGTTTATCTACATTTCCATATTTATGAGGCTTCAATTGACGTTCAGTGATTCTAATCGTATCGAATTTCAAATTTTCCTGATAGTATGAGATACTGAGAAGTAAACAGGTTATGGTATTATAACAAGTTATAATGCGTTCTTTAATAAATTAAAGTTGTTATATTCATAATAAATGAACATCACTTGTATTTAAATGCATTATTCGTATAACATGGTAATTGGGATCGGAAAAAATTGCGTGTTATGTGATTTATGAAACAAGGAATTAACGTAAAAAATAAGGTTAGGTTCGAAAAATTAACAAAAGCATACGCTCTTTTTTTTATATTTAAAATATGTGAACTGTTGAAAATAAGATACGTCTTAACGTATCGAATATACAAAAATTAATCTCTCAGGAGAAATAGATATATCTTTAAACTATGCGCCGAAGAAATTCCGGAAACTCGTGAAGTGTTTATTTCACGCGTTAGATAAGAATTAGGGGACCAGGACGAGCTGCGATCGCATACCCTTTTTCTTTACTCTAGTTTTGACTCTCTACGCGAACAGTCTGAATAATTGGGATATACCTTTCTTAGGAGAGAATAAAGATAATTATAAAATACAAATAGTTATTTCTTTTTACCCATAATCCCAATATAAACCATTCATAGGACAAAGTGATTTTACCTTTCTAAGTTTTAAAAATTTTGCTATCGAAGTTTAATTCCCATTTATTAAATTAAATTTCTACCTTTTGTTTAATGAAACTAAACGGTTTGGTAAATGAACGGCTCAAATATGTTTATCAGTTAATAATTAATAATTAACCAAAATTATTACATAATGTTTTCTTCATACGTTTCATAAAATATTTCACACAAATAAATTATATAGTTCGACATTCAAGTTAATGCGTTGATGGCACACGCACTAAAAATGAATTTCAAACTTCAATATCCAAAAATTTCATACCTAGATATGAGGCAACACACACGTTTGCTCGAATGAAACGTATCGAAGAACGGTGCTTGCATTTAAAAATTCTCATTACGTACAATTTTATAATAGGAATATCAAGTTGTACATGAATTCTTCCAAATAAAAGTATCATTTTATTAGGTTTAATAAATATGAACAAAAAATAATAATATAAACTGAAAAAAAAATTTCCATTTCGTTTTTTAATAAAAATTAACAAATATAACAAATAAGCAGTAATACCACTGTACAAGAATTATGATTTGAAATCGATTTCATATACTCTGTATGTTATTAGTCGATGCATTTACCTGAATATATGGACTATCATAATTAATAAAAATGTATAATTAATGTATGTGCATATAAATGCCATCAAAGAATAGCGACAAGTATATACGTGTCTAATATTGAATCAATAAGATCTTTAGTATGAAATTATTACCTAATATCGTATCTTATATATGACATAACTTAAATATTACATAACCTAAAAATACTAGATTATACTAAAAATTCGAATCGACTTTTACGTGGATAAAGAAGCTTTATATTTTTGTATAATTGTTTCCTAACCTATACACCATATTTACTGTAATCTAACTACTTCTTCTATAATTTGCAAAGTATATTTTCAAAAAGATATCAGATCTGATGACAATCGATTTATTGAAATAATTATTATATATTTTAAAAAAATGAAGATTTTACTATTGAGTGAATTTTATAAAAATCCGAATAAATGGTCACCTTAGAAAGTAATATCTGGCGAATATAAAGGATGAGGTAGCACATCTCAGTCAAAGTCTAACCGTTTTCGGTGACTGATCAAAGAGATATGCGGTCTCACATTGTCTTTATGAAAGACAACACCCATTCTATTCGCCAATTTTGGACGTTTCTTTTCAATTGTTCCTCTCAGTTTCTCTAGTTTCTCTAGTAATATTTTTCCGACTTCATCGTTCGATTCTTCAGAAGATGAGTATAACAAAAAATTTCTTTTCCACTCGACCAGTTTTTTATTCTTAGGATAATAATTCAGTTTAATATTCATCGATGATACTTTATCTCATCTCATTCCATTTTCTTCCCATTTTAAATTATAATAAGTAATTCACTTTTTATCTTTCACTATAGTCATCTTTCAAATTCACCCATGAAATTACATTTAATTACACATTTTTCTATCATATTATTCACATATTTATCGAGTACAGTCAAAATGATTAGTTCGAAATGTTTCCCCTTATGCAATTACTAAAAGCATGCAATAACTTTTAACAAAATTATGACTAACTCATTCATATACAAATATAAGTACCATATATATACTAATATTTTGAATATTAATTAGAAAGTATATATATATATATATATATATAACTACTTCCTTCCATCGTATTTCTGTTTCACATATGAATGCTATATTCAAGAAGTCTTTGTTCCTTTTAGTATTTTTACTAATCCTCATATTAATATTACGCCTCGCATTTGCAAAATTACTAAAATTCAGAAAGCAAACAAGAGAAATTAATTTTAAATATGCAATATTCAGCATCGATGAAGTAATTTTGCACAAGAATGAAGAAAGTTCAAATTGTAGAATTAATCCTTATAAATAGTTTGTATAATTGAACTATTTGCAATTAATGTTTTTAGTAACGCATAATTATTTTCCAAAAACTAATACCGCGAATATTAAATTACTATTGAAAGACCTTTCAAATAATAATTGTCGCAAAACAATTTTGATAAGACAGTTGTCGAAGGCAGCTGTCGAAAACCGAAAAGGAAAAATCGTGTCTACTTGGTTTCCATTGGCGGATATCCCAAAGAAACGAAGACGTTTTCCTGCCTATCATCCAGGCGGAGATGGAAGCTTTTCCTTCAGGACGAAACGTCAAATGGGTTTTTCCGATTTCACGGTCAACGATGACCGTGACGTTGTCGCGACGAATATTCTAGGGAATCTTCCTAGAGAAGACAGTTTATAGCAGAATTGTTCGGTGGCAGATAACGTAATTCCCATAAATTAGAGAAATTGGAATTATTCTTTATATATATTAAACCGAGTATAATATTATTTAGTATCGTACAAAAGGAAATTACGATGTTAGTATGCTGATAAATACAAATATAATTCGTGTTTTATACACGGCACTATACATTATATATCATAATTCTCTTAATGTAGGAAAACAAGAAATGAAAACAAATTATAATGTTTATTACATCCTGAAGATTATATACGTATTATTATTTTTCACTACTTTTTTCAATGTTTTTAGTATTTTATTGATTGCTCATTTTTATTAAGGATTAAATTCCTTATTAATAGACCATTTATGTGTATTTTTTCTGAGATTTATATATATATATATATATATATAACTACTTCCTTCCATCGTATTTCTGTTTCACATATGAATGCTATATTCAAGAAGTCTTTGTTCCTTTTAGTATTTTTACTAATCCTCATATTAATATTACGCCTCGCATTTGCAAAATTACTAAAATTCAGAAAGCAAACAAGAGAAATTAATTTTAAATATGCAATATTCAGCATCGATGAAGTAATTTTGCACAAGAATGAAGAAAGTTCAAATTGTAGAATTAATCCTTATAAATAGTTTGTATAATTGAACTATTTGCAATTAATGTTTTTAGTAACGCATAATTATTTTCCAAAAACTAATACCGCGAATATTAAATTACTATTGAAAGACCTTTCAAATAATAATTGTCGCAAAACAATTTTGATAAGACAGTTGTCGAAGGCAGCTGTCGAAAACCGAAAAGGAAAAATCGTGTCTACTTGGTTTCCATTGGCGGATATCCCAAAGAAACGAAGACGTTTTCCTGCCTATCATCCAGGCGGAGATGGAAGCTTTTCCTTCAGGACGAAACGTCAAATGGGTTTTTCCGATTTCACGGTCAACGATGACCGTGACGTTGTCGCGACGAATATTCTAGGGAATCTTCCTAGAGAAGACAGTTTATAGCAGAATTGTTCGGTGGCAGATAACGTAATTCCCATAAATTAGAGAAATTGGAATTATTCTTTATATATATTAAACCGAGTATAATATTATTTAGTATCGTACAAAAGGAAATTACGATGTTAGTATGCTGATAAATACAAATATAATTCGTGTTTTATACACGGCACTATACATTATATATCATAATTCTCTTAATGTAGGAAAACAAGAAATGAAAACAAATTATAATGTTTATTACATCCTGAAGATTATATACGTATTATTATTTTTCACTACTTTTTTCAATGTTTTTAGTATTTTATTGATTGCTCATTTTTATTAAGGATTAAATTCCTTATTAATAGACCATTTATGTGTATTTTTTCTGAGATTTATATAACAAAAGTAAAATATGTTATAAATCAAATTATTTTACCCTAATAAATATATAAATTCATCGATTTTAACATTAATATTTTTCACATGCTGCTACATTTTGTCAAACATATATTATTATTTGTTTTATGTATTGTAGGATATTGATATATTAATATATAAATTTTTTAATTTTAAATTTTTATTATTTCTAGCATCAAAAATATGGAAATGAATGAAACTGATTTGGAATTTATATATTTAAATTAGAATTCAAGATAATATTGTTCTTCACTCACAAAAATAACGAAAATTTATGTTACTTGATGTAGAAGAAATTAAGCTATTAAAATAAGTCGAATCGTCTTAAAAATATTTATGGGAAAACAATCAAGCCATCATTGATATGTAGAAAATAACCATAGTGAATAACGTCGATCTGTTCTTTCTCATTTTATTTCTTACTATGTAAATATAAATATTATTCAAATTTTCAAACATCATTCTCCTTTCGTTAATTTTCTGTTGCTTTTAGATCTGACAACTGCGAAAGAAATATAAGAGTTTCGAACTGTGCGATAAATATTGCCAAACGATTACCTCGAAAGATTTATAGCTTTTATGTGATTCGCATAGAAGTACGCCAGTAGTTTTTACATCCATGGAAACTAATTTATCTATTTTAGTAGTCCAAAAGGAAATCTAAATCATAAAATTTCTGTCATTATATTTTATGGTTTGATATCTAGATTTACATTCTTCAACCATCTTAAGCTATATTACGTTCCACCTGTTTAACTCTCCTTTCTTCTTTTATTTCTTCTTTTCTTTAAATTTTCTTCTGTAATTTTTTCTTCTTATAATTTGTATTATTAAATTAATTTATTTTGTACAAATTAACTATAGAATAATCTAAATTCTAGTATTATTCTATATAAACATGCAAAGTATATTTGTGTGTCCATGTGTACAATGGAAAGAATGAAAATTATTCACAATGATTTAATACAAAATTAACATAGTAAGTTCCATTATACTAATAATAATGATAATAATAATAGTGAATAATATTATCATTATAGTTTAATATTATTAGATGTAATAATATCAAGTTATAATAGTTATATAGCAAAATGTTATAGAATTATGAAGTGTAATAATTATAGAATAAAACATCATATTGTAATGTCCCTGAAATAAAAATAAATCGTATTAACAATTAGAAAAAAATGTGACACAATTAAAAAATTTTTAAACAGGAAGTGCGAAAAAATTTAACAACATTTCACAAAAGTGGGATGATGTAAAATCAACTTTATAAGTATGATTACTTTAATTTCGTTAAAAAGAAGAGATTTTAACATTTTCCCTCTTTAATTATGTATTCTATAGATAATGTTATCTACAAGTAAATTATATTTATTTTATTTTTATTTGTTTTTACTACTACATAAGATTGATTGTTATGCGTACACATTGTCTCCTAATTAATTCATACAGCATAGGTTCTGCTGCAATTGTTTCGATATACAATATTTTTCCTCTGTTTGATCTGTTTTCTCATGAAGAAGTAAAATTTCTAGAAATAATGTAAACTGCGACTAACATTCATTCCTATTATTAAGTAAAAAATATTTGATACGGGTACCTGTCTAAAAATTTATTAATTATACCTAATATACCTTATTATACCTTATATACCTAATTATATTATACTTTATATACCTTATATATACCTAAATTATATCTTAATTATTAGCCTCAAAAAGCGTTGAAAGTCTGCACTAGTACAAGAAGCAAGATATCAATAGTCGGTATCTATCACTATCGACATCTTCGATTCCCATAAAAAAATGTTTACAAAATTCGCCAGAATTTATTTACCCACCCTCTTAACTCACGTGTCTCGAATACCTCGTTTCTTGATATCTTCTCCAATATTCTCTTGACTCGTTCAGTACAATCCTCATCAGGATATACCTCCGTTTATCAAGGAAATATATCTCTAGAATGAGACACCCCTAGCACGAGAGCACAGCTTGCCTGTGAGAATGCGACTTTACCAAGATAAAGGTCATACTTCCCTTCAAGAATGCTTCTTCCGTTTTTAAATGGCTTACGCACACGGAGGATGCGAGAGAAAAGAAGAGTTTCCTTAACAAGTATCAGCAACCTGCAAAGGAATCCGTTCTTGTTCTTTACGAAGTAGCATCCCCTTCTTAAGTGAACATTCCTAAACGAATTTTCCCGATACTTCACTAATTTTTGTAACCCTTGTCATTGTGTAGTCCTTCATTAGAAAATTTGTGTCAGTAGTATTGTACTTTCCTCCTTCTACATTTTTCTTCATTCATATTCAACATGTATTTGAAGTGTAAGAAGTCATAAATTATTATATTTAACGTTGATACATTTGACAATTCAAGATTTCTTTCGATTTCAAGCAAACAAAGTGTAGCAGAGTAAAGTGTAAAGAGACTATAAACATAATATATTTAACTGAAATATTTGTCGACATTTTTATCAGTTTTTATCAGAATCTTAATTTAGAATATTTGAAGATGTTGAAGATGCTATAATACTTTTATCAAAATTCTTTTTTTAGCTATTATTCACTGAAAAACCTACCAGACGCTCTGGTTTACACAATTAGGCTAGTGAAGAAACATTCACAGAGAAAGGGTAATATGTCAAAGAATAAATTCAAAATTAAAGTGCATTTCGCTCTTTTTAAAGATAAAAATTAAAAATATCTTCCTTCTAGTTTAAATTCGAATTTATAAAATGAAATAAAATAGCAATGTACAACGTAAAACAAAAACGTTTCAAAAATATATATAATTCGATTCATACATTCATTGAGTCCGATAAAACAAACATTATTCGCTGCTTATACATATATGTGCGTATGTACACAAAATACCGTTAACGACAACACTGTTATTCATTTTATGTTCACCATAAAAGTACAATTTATACATTTTTGTGTTCTATGTACTTGTGTATATCTAGTCCTTTCTCTTTCGTTATCATATTCACTTACTTCACATATCAAACGTTGTTACATATTTTAGAGCTTATTAAATTAAAGTCTAAATTTAAACCAAAGTCTCTTTTTCTTACAGAAATTATGCAATTACTCACCTTTAATTAATATACAGGTCTTTGTGTTATTATTAGTTATCAGTTTCCTCGTAAATAATTAATGTAAGGAAAAGATGAAAGAGGAAAGAATTTTATAACGTACATCTTTTTCTTACATTCTTTATATTTATAATATTTGTTTGAAAACAAATATATTTAAATTAATTTTTTCAAAATTTTGTTGTGTTGGGGTGAATTCATCTGTATGATTATGATTTCCAGATCACAAAGGATCACAAATGAAAAATACTTTAATATTTCATAGTACTATTTTCTCCTTCATTTTTATTAATACTTATTATTCATGAGAATCTTTCGCTAGTAACAGCATAGACACCCTGCATATAGGTTTACTAGAATTAATACAACCCTGATTTCCGTGTAATTTAACGCAACAATTGAAGACGATGTCTTAGTACGAAGCAAAGAAAGTTGATATTAGATACAGATAATAGATCATGTTCTTCCGTAGTTTGAATCAATATAAAAGCCGATTTTCAATGACAATCAATGGCAATTCTAACACCTTCCGTTCCGTCACTTCAACGAGTTTTATCACTTCTCATTGTGAAACCCTTCATACCAAACTAGAAAATTTATGACTGTAATATATCAATTTGGATTTTCAGTTTTTCTTTTCGCATATAGAAAACACTAAACACTATAGTAGATTTTTATACACATGCCAACGTGTACATTCCAAATAAATCCGTCAAATTACTAGAAAAACTTTAAATCGCTATAACACTCTCCTCCTTTCCGAATTGTATTGATTTAGTCGAAGACTGGTAACTGCATTTGAAGAATGAATCCAGATCCTTTGTCTTATTGCCGACGTAACCGACATCGTAAAACATTTATTAAAGTTCCAACTTTTTATCTTTTCAAAGTATAATATCTTAAATTACTGTTTCAAAAGTTGGAATGTTTGTACTTTCGTGCTTGACTGATTTTACGATGATTTATGTAATATGCAGGGTGCCTCATTTAACACTAGGTTTACAGAGCGGGTCATTTTGACCCATTTCAAGTTTCACGAGGAAAATTAAAGAAACGCTTTGTATTGTTCTTTTAGTACTTGTGCTGACTTTTATTCATTCAACGAGACAAATATATACTGAAATTCATTTCCTTCAAAGCTTACGAATTTCATAGTTATCTATGTGGTATTCCTATCTCTACGAATACGGGTCAATTTGACCCAATCGTAATATGAACATAAATTATTTAAGAATTATTTAATAATTTAATTAAAAAATTAGTTAAGTTTTTTCGCTCATGAAAGTATTATTGCAGTAATAAATCTAGATGTTATAAGAGAGTTAGATGTGGAAGAAAGCAAGCTTCGGGGGTAAACATAAACAACGCAACAACGATACTTCGAACCCGAATTTTTAAATCTGAATTGGGTAACGCGGCGTTATTGTTTCTGTCCTATTTATGTTGAAAAATCCTGATACAAAAAAGGTATAAGCATCCTGTGTATCGTCAATAGGTCGTCCTCAATTGGCGACGGTTAATGACAAACCAAATTTCTTGAGGAAGGTTGTGGTTATAGTGGACTGTATTTTACGTAGTAATTTCGGATAGCTCTTCTGAACTGTTCGAATGATATTGACTGACTAATCTAATCTTCCTAATCTCTCGGTGGTTATATAATGTTCGACTGTCTGCTGATTGGTTGGTATGATGTTGGGGGTGTATGTTAACTTCAGCGTCCTTCGGTGGTGGTTGTTGTTTAAACAATCTAGATAATTGTGCTTGTCGTCTTGAAGGGTGATATACAGTTGTTTGTTACGGATTACCTAAGTGGTGGCTTAGGTGCTAAAGAAATCAAAGGGCGCTGACAGAAAGGATATAAACAGCCTTCTATTTGGGACATTGCGGTCCTAGGGCCGCATCAC
Organism: Eufriesea mexicana; assembly: GCF_001483705.2. Lineage (NCBI taxonomy): Eukaryota > Metazoa > Arthropoda > Insecta > Hymenoptera > Apidae > Eufriesea > Eufriesea mexicana. The sequence goes on along the minus strand of NW_016910740.1, from coordinate 1,298,048 downwards.
TGATACTTGTGAAACTTCAGAGCCTTCACACGGTCTATTCTAAACAAAGGGCCGAAAGAAATACCGGAACAACATTCCAAGCATTAACACATGCGAAGAAAAAACGAAACTCAGTATGTGAATTGCGTCGTAACGTGAAGACGTTTTAGAAATTTTAGTTATTATTAGTCTGTCCATTCGAGAAGAAAGTTCTAGTGTATTCTGAGTATCGATAATACTATAATGAAATTCAATTTTATACTGTTTCGAGAAATAGCCCTCCTTTATTCGTCCAAATATGTCTGGAAGAAGTCCTAACGTGTTAAAAGAATTAGTCAGTATAAGTGAGGAGTGCTTGACACAACGAAGAATTCTGTAAACAAGTTTAGAAACAATCTTTTTTTAGTACTTCTAATTATAAAATACAAAAATATTAAATATTAAAAGATGAACAAAAATACTGAAAAGATATGCGTTTCCTTATTGTTTTTAAATCACTTGTTCATGAGATTTTTTGTTGTATCAATTAAGTGGGACACCCTACTTAACACTAGGTTTACTGAGGCTATCTGTATACCTATTTCTAAGGACACCTGTCAAATTGACAGGTAAAGGAAACCACGTGCCTTTTTTTAACGATTAGTTTAATTTAAAAACAATTATATATTATATTAACAGTCTTAATATAAGTTAACTACATCTGTTACCATCGTATAAATGGAGCAACCCTTCCGTCAAATTGACGGGTTCCGTATATCTAGTGTTAATATTATAGTAGAATGCTGACTGACAGCTAGATAAACCTCGAAAGACCTACGTGTTATCGTGGTTACGAAACGATGAAAATTCGCACAAATTTCGAATGTTTTTCTCAGATGCTTCCAGCATCCAAACAATCTTTAAGATCATCAGGTTCCGCAAAATTTAGCAGCGAGGTTAGTGGGTCTCCAGAGACGAGGTCAACAACGACATTGTGCTAAACATAACTGGAGAGAAGGTGAATAATATTTGAGAAAGAGAATGAACAGATGGAAAAGAATAAAGGTTTGAGAATCAGTATTCGTCTATTGAATATTAAACATACTACACAACGTTTTCCAACTAGTTTATCGTAATAAGCAAGCGGAGCATCTGTCTTGAATCAACTTTGTTTCGTTCCAAAGGCCAAACGTTCCTAGTCAAGTAGGAAACTGTTTCATTTCTTTGTAACCAGTGTACGATAATTCACGGATACTCGGATTACTCAGACACCACATATGTCAATCCTTAACAACAGGGCCTAAATTGTAGATGGAATGGACAATAGTATTGTAGGATACCAAAAGAAATCGCGAATCGGCTATTGCCAACAAAAACAAATTGTAAACCGATCGATATCTTCTAGAAGCGAATGGAAAAGTTATTCTACATAATAAAATCAAGATGCGTGGCTCCCCTACGGGGAGGCAAAGCGTAGGTTAAGGAAAGCATAAAAGCGTGGTCCTTGACAATCAAAACAAGGTCCTTAGAAATCGGTTGCTATCAGCACAAGCGTGAGTCGCTCGATGTTGGAAAGAGAGTTTTAAAAGAGTGCGTCTTTGTGTGTTTTCGTTTCGTTCTTTGTGTTCTTTTCCTAAGTTAAATCAGTTTACGAATTTTAGGTTTGTGTTATTATGTTTTTGTTCTTTCGACAATTTTCGGTGTCTCAAGACCAGCATTCGCCATCCTACAGTATCTAAGACCTTTTTAACCGGTAACGCACAAAGCATATTTAAATTAAAATATTTAAATAATGAACTATTTGAAATGATAAAAATCGGTGCACTTTTACCACAAGTTTCTTCTCTCTCACTCACTCCTATTAACGATTACATTTACGTGTTCACTTTTTGATACTTCTGAAACAACTGTTTCATTCTGGCACATTCTTCTAAACATTTTTTCAAACATCATTCACACTAGATGGCATTCGGTCACATTATATTTATATCACATATTTCACAATTATAGACAAATAAGTTTTGTTGCGTCCCGAACATTATAACTCTCACAGTGGGAGTTTCGCGGGGTTGTAAGGCCCGTTTACGCGGATGAAACAATGTTGCTGAGATGCAGCCTACTCTAAATTAATAGAGCTAGACCTGGTTAGGGTTGAATAAAGAGTTCGGATGTATTACTGTCTTTTGCGCTGAGTTGATCAACGTGGTTCTTGACTGATAGTCTAGTCGTGATGCTTGTCCTGTTTTCGTGAGATTTTTAGGAGGACTCTCCTCGTGACTGCTGTCTCGGTGGTTTTATAAGTTTTGTCTGTCTACTGATTGGTTTGTGTGAAATGTAAGTGGTGGGTGCGTGTCTTCCTATTGGTTGTGAATAATATTGGGGATGTGGATTAGCTTCGACGTCTTTCTGTGATGGTGGATGTTTAAATAATTTGTCTCGGTGGTTTTATAAGTTTTGTCTGTCTACTGATTGGTTTGTGTGAAATGTAAGTGGTGGGTGTGTGTCTTCCTATTGGTTGTGAATAATATTGGGGATGTAGATTAGCTTCGACGTCTTTCTGTGATGGTGGATGTTTAAATAATTTTGGTCCTTATACCTATCGTCTTATGGATGATTTATTGACCTTTACTAAGGATCACCCAAGTGGTGACTACGTGATAACGAGTGTATACTGTTGGAAATTAGCTACGCCTATGCAACGATGGTGACAGACCTGTTAGAGGTTGCAGGCCAATACCGACCTTTGGACCTCAAGATACTATGCAGGCACAAGGGATCGGTTTTTGGGGTTTAAAAAGGGCCTGCTGTCCCTCGCTGCTCTCACTCTCAAATTCCGAACAGTGCAGATAGTTTACGTATTGTGACCCACAGTGGTGCGATAATGACTCTTGTGTTTTATTTGTATATTCGCATAAAGTGTCTACATTTCACTTATATTAAACCTTATACATCCAATTGCTGTACAACTGAATACGGTTACTTCCCTGTATGCTAATCATTTGGATTTCCTTCCCAAAATTCCCAATATATGCAAATCAAGAAACGCTGGCAATGAGGATATAAAACAGTCTTTCACTTAACTTGGGACGTTCGGTCCTGGTTTCACGCATTCACAAGTTTCATTCATTCAACCCCACTCACATACACACACAAACCAACATTCACATAAATCATCATTAAGCGATGAGCTTAACGATTGAATTTGTTTGGACATTCACCACCATCGAGAGGCACCGAGACCGAAACACAACCCTAACAGACGTACACAACGAATAGGAAAACACGCATCCACAACTTACGCTTCATACCAACCAATCCCACCCGAAACACACCCGAATTTATAGAAACACTGATACATGAGATTCACAGGAGTAGTCAATTCAATATTCAACGCAAAATACGCGTGGATCAATCAGATACCTCACAAGATTCAACTCGATTATTTTATGTCTAGCTAGATCTATATCAATTAAGTTAAATTAGACCGCATCCCTTCGGTACTGTAGCAATAGCTACTGTAGCGTAGCGGGCCTTACAACCCCGTGAAACTCCAACCAAGAGAGTTGAACTGTTCGAGACGCAACAAACTTGTAGCGAAGTTATTCTGCTTCATTCAGAACATTCCCTGCCTGAAAAATGCAACCCTCCTTGAACTTCGTCAGAATCCTACGTCAGCCAGGTACTTTGGTATAGGGAAATAAGGTGCTCCTTGCTACCAAATCAACTTAGTCCCTCACATCTTTACAGTGCAAATCTCTCTTAATTATATTCATCTCTTCGTTGGATCTTCAGATCTTTCTCTATGTTCCACGTAATAGTCTTCACAGTTTTTATCCATTATTTTTTCCTCAACCTAGCTCCGCACAGTCTCACGGTGCCCGAGATAACCTTAATACTTGTCTCTTTGAATAATCGTGAAACAATAGAAATTATAATGATGTATGATCTATTTCCATGTATGAAATTTTCTTTGCTTACGAAAGTATCCTGTTAGCCTAGATTCGAGACCTTCGTTTTAAAATAGGAAATAAGTTTTAAGCTTTTTTTAAATTTTCAAAAAATGAAGAATTACTTTGTCCTATTCTTGTTCTTATGAAAGGGCAATATTATTAATACACGATGCTAATATACATTATGACCGGGTCAAAAGAAAATTTTAATTACCTTATATCTGGAAACGTATATAATAATTATACGAAAGCTTTGATTCTTATTTTTAACTTTTGTTGATTACTCTTGCTGGCTTCATAGTCTATAGTTACAAAGGATAGCAATAGTGCATGTTGTTCTTGAAAGAAATACATACTAGAAGAAACGGGAACGTGATGACCTTTTTTCATTTTTATTTATTAAAAAGTTTATTAAAAAATAAATTAGTGTTTTGCAATAAATGGTCGATTAAGGACTTCAAACGGGTTCAGAAATTTCTTCAAGCAGATAAATTTAGAAAGCAACAAATTTCAAATTCAGGTTATTTTCAAACACTTGTGCATCGGACTCGTTAAAATCAGAATCAGATTTATTTTAAAAATCGGTACATTAGAGTTGAAACTATGAATTGCAAATGACATTCGTTTAGTGTAAGAACTGGCTTTTAGAAGTAAATTATAAAATGAAAGGCATCGACTTCTGTGACAGATTTATGAACAAAGAGCAATTGACTTCTACGATTATTTTATAATTACGAATAGAACTCATTTATAGCAGAAATAAATATTATTTTAGGTGGTTTCATGTAACAAATGCACCATCGATGACGATTCGATATATATACCTTTAAGAGCTCGAAATATTTGTGAATAATCTAAACAAGAACACTGATCCTACTTTAAAAACATTGACTCAATTTAAACAATTTGCATTTAATATAAAAATTGATTGTGCATCAGTTGTACACATTTACATCAATCTATATTGGTTAACGTAACTATTAAAACTTATTATTAGTTCACATCTATCAAATAATATACGATTCTTGTGAAGAAACAAATTTTTGTTAATAAATCTTCTGTAATAATGATTGTAAATAAAATTTAAGTAAAGAACACATTAAAAGCATCCTTACTTAACTGAATGAAACTCTTCAACGAGCTGTTATTCAAAAAATCAAACTAATATATCATCCAGCAATAAATGCAACACTAAATTTTACAAGAAAAATAAGACATGGTTCCGTTTCTTACCTATTGTTAAATTAATTAATGATACAGCTTCCTAGAATTATAATTCCTAAACATCTTCTAATCTGTTTAGTATTTAATCCTCCCTGATAAAATAGCATTAAAGTCGAAAGTCAAAACCTAGAAACTACATTGTGACCATAAAAACTCCATGCATTCTCGTGTCAGATAAGTTAGTAAATCCTCGTTTCTGCTTGTTCAGTAGCAACGAGGTCGTAAACCTACAGCGTGGCACATCAGTAATCAGTAGACACGGAACTCCTCTTTTTGGGCCTGAGCCGCACCTCCACTTCGTTGACCCTTGGGGCACCTTGATGGACAGGTGCTCGAGAGCCGGATGAACTCTCCAAAAGGAAAGAACCACGTCTGATTCACCAATTAGTTTAACGCCCATAGCATTTCACTTAAAAAGCAATTTTGTAATTAGAACAGTCACTTGAAGATAAATTTGATAAAAATGTTTGTTCTATCACAAATTCTTTTAATCAATAATCTGTTATCGATGCTGACATTTAATTGTTAAATTTAACACATTGTTAAACATTGTTCTCTTGTTCTTCGCGCCTTTTGAAGTTTCCATGCCATGACGTGTGCAAAATCAACTAAATCTTAATGATAGATATTAATACCAATGATATCGACTGGTTTTTCATTAAATATTTCCTACAGCATTTATTAACGTTCGAGGAATTTACTGCATCAATTTAGTAATTTATTCGAGTAATTTAATACTATTTTCTGATTTATTATTTTACACGTTTCATTATGTACGTCTAGTAAATTCTTTAACTGTGTATAAATCAGCTCACATTCACTTTACAAGTGAACTGCTGAAAATAATAATTATGATAATATCATAAGTATATTAAATGTATTTCTGACAGAGTGGATATGAATTTTTCTTGGTTGTAGCTTCAAAGCAATAGTAATCTAAATAAAAGAGTGTGCAATTATCTTTCCCTTTTGCTATAGTATCTACTTATCAAAGATAAAATCTTTATGTGAAAATTATATGTAAAGTTGTTGCTATACAAGATAGGTTTTCTAAATTATTTTGATAAATTAAATGTATTAATATAATTTATATAATAATTGAAATAGAAAGTTATGTAACTAATTCTTTTCTTTACTGTACCATACTTAATAAAAAACAAGGATTTGTAAAATTGTTATCTCAATCGGATAATATTAAATTTTTTAGATTATTTCGCAAATCTTAATATTTTACATTACCTGAAGTTTCTTTTACGACATATTAATATATTGTATAAAGTTTATGTTAAAATGAACATCGAAATATACAATTAAATATCGTTTCACGCAATGAAATAGAAAGTCGAAACGTGAAATTAATGTAATAAAGAATCGAAGCTTGAAATCGTGTAAAATATGTTTAAAAATTTAAATTAAACGACATTTAAACCATTGCAATTCTGTTATGTTGATAATTAACCTGGCACATAGCTAGTACATGATGATAAGAAATGAGAAATTTTCAAGAAAGGACAGGCATTGTTAGAATCTCCATATGTCTTTTAATTATATTTATTAAAATGTATAGCTTAATGTACCGTATTTTAATAACAGATTATATTAAAATGGAATTCAAATTTTTTGAAATTAAATATTTCTTATGCTTTTACACGTAAATGTTCAATAACTTTCAATTTATATTACTACAACAAAATTCTGTTTTTGAATTCAAACATACTGTACCATAGATATGTACACCTCCAGACTATATGCTAAGAATATATAATGGTATTACGACCTCCCGGGAATGGTAATCCCGGAGAACAAAGAAACCATTTTAAAGTATTATAAAAGTTTACAATAAATGTGAAAATGAACTGTCACGGACACTAAACAGAGACAATTTATGTATAAACGTGAGTTTTGAAAAAATGACAATTAAGTAAAATATATATATATGCATATGAAATATGATAATAGCTATTAATTTGAGATTGAAACTACAGGAGCAAACACTTTTGGTTTCTGTCTTTCATAAATTTGATCAAATGAACACTAACAACTTTGGTGAAAAATAAATTTTACATGAAAATCTTAATATCTTTAACAAATCAAGACGTAAATAAATACTAATAATTTAACATTTAATATCGAAAATATTAAACGCTTGATGCTGGAAATATTAAATATTAAATATTAAATATTAAATATTAAAAATATTACTGAAAATGTTAAAAAGACATTTATTTAATAACTCTATTATACTTATATAAAATTGAACGATCAATTTTCTGAAGAATTATGAATATCATAACCACCAAATTTTATTTGTCAATGAAACAAGAATAAAGTTTTAAAATAATACCTCCGGAATATTTAATTTATTCATAATTTTAACTCATTCATAATTTTTGGCTTGTTCATAGAATAAACACTTACTTATTTCCTTGTTTGTAAAATAAAATGCCCAAACCAAGTATTGCTTGTCTTCGAGAAGGATGAATTTTATATCATCTATTTTCTGATAGACGAAAATATTAAAAAAAATAAAATTTAATTAAAATTTTTTTAATATATGCAATTTTTTATTTGTTTCTTATCACTGTGTTTTAAGACGAATATGAAGCTGTTATAGTTAAAGATTATAATTTATGAAAAAATAGTTCTTTATAAATTCTTAAATATCTTGGACATCGATACTAAACGAAGAAATATATATTCTGTTTAGAAAAGTGGTATTAACTTCCATATATTTTTCACCTGCAAAATGATTATTTGCATGAGAATATCTTCGCCTTGAGCTTAGCAACATAGGTGACATATTTTAAATGCCTCATCCTATACAACAGTCTGGCATGAATTTACAAATTCCAAGCACTAAATTATTCAACTTATTTGAATACTAGCTTTAGTCACTTAACAGATTTATAAAAAGATATTAGCTTATAGGTATGAGGTTTGAAATTATAAAATAAACCCAATTTTAAGAAAATATACTTGTAAGAATTTCATTTTAATAACAAATTCATTAAATTTTAATAAAAATACATATATCTCCTGAAAAAAGGTAACTTTTTGTTAAATAACGAGAAACTTCATCTGAATGATATATTCAAGTTTAGACAGTATATCTAAGCATATATTTCAATTTGTTTAGTTTCCAGACATTACAAATTCATTTAACAAGATATGCAATCTAAATAACACATTTTAATAATTTAATGATAATTAATACTATTTTTGAAAATATTAATTTTAAAAGTAGCAAAAATAAGAAATATAATTATACATTAAAAATATACTATTAATATTCGTGAAATAACTTAACAAATATATAAATTTAGTTTATTTTGAACGTAACATATGACTTTTACAAGGTTAGCCTCATTTTCAAATATATCCTATACCTTTTATCTAATTTCACTTAAAAATATAAAATAATACATAGTAAGGTAAATATTATAATAAAAATTTCGCAAAACTACTTCCTTAAAGTGCCCTTTAAGGACGGTCATTAATTTTCATTAACTTATGTAAGAGTGAGTGGAAGACAGAAAAAGATAGGAAAGCTGATAGGAACTGAACTGACGAGCTTCCCAGAGGTTGAGAAAAGCACTGAGGGATTCGTAGTCGTCTTTCGTACTGTTCCTTTTCTCGTCTTCGTCGTCGGCACACGGAGGTTTGTAATTTTAATTATTTCATTAGTGGAAATCCTTCGAATATACAAAGGAGATACAGAGTAGAAGGTGAACTGCCGTTGTTCCTCTAGCTCAAGGGAATTCGTCGACGTCGTCGCCATTCTAAATCGGCTCTATTTTTCTTACAGAGACGTTTCCCTTCTTTGTCGTTACTTCTTACCGACTTCTTCCTTTATCTTCAGATTTGTCGGCGTCCCTACGACTTTACCCGTCCAACAGTTAGCTTTTGCGCCATGATTCACCCACGATCGATAAGAGTCAGTGTATTCAAATAACAATGACAAATCAAGACATTGATTAAAGACAAGAATTCTCTAATTTTATCGAATTCAATATACATGCTCAATTTCGATGATAAGCTGGATTTTTACTGTTTCTATAAAGAAAAACAATTGAAATAATAATTTTTAATAATAATTCATACATGTTGATAATATTTTTATTATTATAATACGCTTTAATATTTTAATTTAGAATATCTTAAAGCATTATTTTAATTTTTATATTTAATACTTTCTAATATTTTCATTTAAATGTTTCATATTTTATTTTAATATATTAATATTTACGTATCTTACTTAGTCTTATATAAGTATTTTAATATTTTATATTTTATTGTAATACAATGAATGACGCAAATATACAATAAAAATATTCACGTGTAGTGCTCATGACTCTCTAATAAAAAATAACATTTATCGATTACAATGTATAAAAAATTTATTTATTTCACATTTCATTATTGAAATTAGCAAATGGTGGAAAACTATTAGATCTCTGCGTGAGTACTTCCGATTGTAAATCTCAACGTGGATAATTTTAGGTTAAATGAAATAATTCATTGTTATTAGATAACTTTAAGAAATGTTTAGTAATTTTTATTATATATAAACATCTTCGACATGTCAGATAATCGAGAAGAATGTTTGTTACATGTTAATCATATACTCGCTGAAATATATGAAACGTATAATAAATCTTGTTTTATAGATTTCCTATCACTTCATTTTCATAGGTTGTCGGAAGCAATTACAACACTATTTCGCTTTTGCACGGAGTATACTACCATATATAATACCAGGAATTCAGTTTGCGTGTGACCAAATGCAATGCTTGTAAATACGAGCAATTCAGATATCCTAAGATAAACATAAAATTAAATGATAAATTACCAGAAAATGAAAAATTTTTTAAATGACAAGCAACTGAATATTATCCTAAAGTGAAAAGAATATTCTTCCAAAACGATTCAACTGCAATTTAGAAAACAACACTAGGATACCTTTGAATAAATGCTCACGTGCGGCACATAACCTCAAAATAAAAAGAAATTTAAGCAACTTTACCAGTCTTCCCATATAAGATTATATTATGTCTAACATATGAAGCAAAACTAGTGTTAAAATCTGACTGATTGTCACTTACATGTTTCAAGCTATTTATATTATGATTTTAAATAAAGTCACGTAGCATTGATTGTTAAAAATATTATTTACTGTATTTTCCAATCAATAATCGTTGCTACGGATCATATGTATGACAGATGACTGACAATCAACAAGATGCGATTTATTAGATTCTCTAAATCCACGACGAAGCAGAACCGTGTACCATGATGATGCTTATCGTAGTGATAGTGGCAGATGCGCGGCTGTCGCGATATTAGCCCGTAATAAACCACGACGTAGATAATCAAATACACGACACGTAACAAGGGCCAAGCACCTACCACCACGTACAACGGGTCGCGTGGTGCACTGGTAATTTAGGTACCATTGGTTTGGTCAATAGCCAATTCCTATTTGGCTTAGATCCAAGAGGTCAAACAAACCGGCCATGCCGCTGCGAAGGGTAAAGATTAAAGCTTAGAAATCCCTCGTGCTCAACCTTCGTTCTTCGGGTTTCGACAACCTTTTATTCTTACGTGCTGCTCCTCGATACGTAAACATCCTTTCTTCCACGTCTTCCAGTTTTGTAACATCCCTCACACTCGAATTATTGTGTTCTTACTTGTTAAGAAATTCTTCCTTTTACATGGCACTTCCCAGACTTTTACAATATATTTATACCCTTTTATATTAAACTTGACACGAAGGAAAATCGTTAAGTTTCATATGCATGTCCTACTCGGAAATAAATAAGTTTTTTTATATATTCAAGTATTAAAATTAAATATCAAAATTTTATTCTTCCCCGTTGGATATGAACGATAAAAATAATTATACATTTGAGCAAAATCGGAAAGCATTGTGTAACAGAGAATGATGGAAAAGAAGTAAAGTTGAATGAAAAATATATTTTGATTGAGGTTTAGTATTTAACACAAATCACAATGACATTACAGTAAAAATTAAAAGAAGTTATAAAATATAATAATTAATTTATAATATTCGTATACATGAGACACTGCTATTAAGTTATTGTTAAATATATTGTTATTGAATTACTATCTCAATGACAACTAGCTGAGAAATTTTCAAAATGTCATTTCATAAACCAAAGTAAGACAAAAATGAAAAATTGCAAAATTGCATTTGAAGCTTCCCTTCTTTGGCTATAAACATTTGAAAAGTGGACCAAAATTTCCCTGCGGCCTGGCAAACTCCTATGCATCAGTCGTTGTAGGGTGGGTCAGGAAACGACGGTATAGCCATCGTCAAAAGGAAATAACATGACTAAGAACTTCTTTCATAGAGGTTATGCAAAAGATAATTAACATTCGACGTTGTACATCATTCTATGATATTTTATTAAAAAGATCATAAATTAAATCTACTTCCCCAAATCTATCTACCTACAGAAATCGACGAGAACATACCAAAACTGATTCTGTGAGGTTTTCGAATAGAAAGAATCAAGGTCTACTTTAGCGTGTGTACATATCTATATACATAAATAATTTATAAGCGCAGCACACTGCAGTTGTTGCAAACTTCACGCATTATACTTAGTTCAGTCGAATTCTCATGAAAAATATACCTGTACGAAAAAGTTTACGTATACAATGCATCTACGAAAAAATTTACATACACCTTGTGTCTGTCCTAAGTCCATTGTGCTCTGTTAGGAAAATACCCCCCAAAATATGTTGAAACAAAATACAGAACACGTATTCTCACGAAGCCTAATGCTGTGGCGCCACCTGTTATGAGAAACACAGTACCGTATCTCAAAGCAATGTATAATACGGTCAACTATTGTCTATATATATTATTTTATCGACAATTGTGAATTGTTGTGTAAATTGTTTGTAAAGTTCTGTGGCATCTGTATTTCAATGTGTATATAAAATTTTCTACGAGTATTTACAGCGCACGTACTTTAGTATAGTATATGTATATGTAGTAAATATGCGTATTAAAAAACATTAATATTTTCTGCTGAAAAATTATATAGGATAAATTTCAACGTATCGTCGTAGGTTTCTGTCTGGAGATTCAATTAATTTATTATTTTAATTCATTCTAGTTTATTATTAATTTTTATTGCGATTTATTCCATTTATTTGATTATAATTCATCATAATGTATTAATTTTTAATTTTCATTCGTATTTTACTTTATAAGTTTTCTGGTAAAGCGTTACAACTTCTTTTTGCGTAAAAATTCCCTATTACAGTTTTATGAAGTAAGCTATTTGCCATGCACTGTTGCTTTCTGGCGATGACTGTACCGCCGTCCCCTGACCTGCCTTACAGCTGCTGATGCATAGAAGTTTGCCGAGCCTCTGGGATATTTTGGCGGATTTTTAAAATGTCTGTAACTGAAAAAGGGTATCCTCAAGCACAATTTTATTATTCTTGACTTCTATTTTTTGTCTTATACAATCACTTTTTAATATTTCCCTCGTTAATTGCACTTAATGTTACATTAAGGATAATATCATTTATGAAAAACGAGAGTGAATAGTATATTTATATATTCCTTACACTATTATTTATACCCAATGCTGATTTATACTTAGATCGTGTTATATCATTTCCATACATTAACGCAAATTGCAAAATTATGAAAAGATCAGCAAGCAACATGAAAAATATCGTAAAATACATATATTTTTAACATTCGTTGAACGAAAGTGATAAATTTACGCGAAATTTCTACAAATTACTAAAATATTAAACATAATATACGACGTAATATAGTAAGCCATAAGCGCGATAAGGTAGAAGGTACTACATCATCGATAAATACGCCACTATGATAAATGGTAATTCAGATTACAAAAATTGAATATAAAATTATGTTCCATCGATTAGCATCTTATTTTCAATCATCTTTGGAATTTAAAAAGACATAAAAAGGACAGATATTGAATTTCTTAAAAATTGAAGAGGAAAATAAATTTTTAAAATTCTTCGATATAAGAAAAAATAGTTTTTAAAATTTTCTTTAAATTCATTAATATCTATTATAAATAATAACCAATATTAAATTAATTAAGAAGTATATACGTGTAAAGTTTCTCAAGTTCTTCGATAAATCATCGTAATTCCATTCACATAATACTCATATCTAATAAATGACTCATTTAATAGAAAATATTGTTACATTGTCAGTAATTAAAAAATTTTAAATAAATATATCTGAAATCTGATTATAATAACTTTAATACCTATAATAATCAATATGAGAAAAAAGTGTCTCAATTGTCTTTTATAGATAAATTAGAAGTATACTGTATACATTGTATATAGTATACCATGGTAAACTTATAGTGATAAACTTTTAATCTGTAATTTAGATAATAGTTAGAAAAGCCAAAATATTATTACATAAAAGAACTGACACTTTTGATTTCCCATAATGTACTTCGTTTTTGAAATATATTTTTATATTATCTCTTCTGTGATAAACCCATAGAGTCTACCAACCATTTCAATGTATTAAAATTATGATAAAAGATTGTTATAATATATTTTTTGAACTGTAGATATCTATTTAATATTCTTTAACATTCTTCAATTTTATTCTATTTAAGGTAAGTATGAAAGAATGTTCGAAAAGAAAGATTTAATATGCGAGAAAAGAAACAACAATTAAAATGAAAAATAGAAAAAAGGTACATAAAAAAATTACTAGCCTCTTTTGTAATAAAACAAAAGCAGTCATTTTTTTTAGAGATAACGGAGTACTTTCATCGAGAAGAATGAAAAATTCAATCCCACCGTAACCGGAACATAGAAGAATCTTTAATATTCGAGTAAATAAGAGGACAATTAATATTTTATTGCTATATCGATTTTTGTGTGCACCAAAAATTACGTGGAAAAGGAAATGCATCGTCTAGATAAATGACAAAACGACAGCTATAACCATTGAACAAATTCGATCACGTTACGAAGAAATGATCTCAGAATGATTAATCAAATTTTAAAAAGCGAATGAATTTTTCTAATAAGTTATAAAAATATAACAAATAAGCTAACAGAAAAATATTCGTCTTATGGAGGTACAGTAAATTTTAAGTCCACACCAATCTACTAAATCGAATTGAGAGTCGTGGGAAGACGATATAAATTAGAGATGCATTTCAGTTCCTGGAATAGAACGGATTGCCATTTTAAGAGAAAAATTAAACCCTCAAATTGCATTGAAGTTATTACTAAATGATATTTACATATAAGAGAACAATTAATAATTGATTTTATTTTCCAACAAGACACGAAACAAAATAAATCTTGATCATACCAATAAATAAAATTAACGTCATAATTCAAATTGAGGATGTTTCAATATTCACAATAAAAACAGATATTTATTTGAAAAAGGAAATACAGCCTCAAGTTTTCTTTGAACTGTCAATAAAATTCATTCTCGTAAAAAGGAATATACGATTAATGGAAGATAATTTTATTCTTCAACGGTATAGTGCAATTCATGAAGTAAATATTGCTATTACATCTTTACCACAGTGAAGTTCATTTAAAAATTTCAAATTATAGAGATTAAACTAGATAATATAAAAAATAAAAAGAAAAGTTAGAAAATTTAATGGAAAAAGCGCGGTAATTATTTTCAGTTGATAAATGTTGGAAATATTGACTTTTGTCCACATTTCTTCTAAAAATGTATTTTAATAAATCTTTAAAAAGTTTTAAATATTTTATCAAACTCATTCAGTAATATATTTACGAAACCAAAATTGAATGATTTGTATACCCATTTCAAAATTTTTTTTACGTTTCTTACAATTAAGATTTAATAATCAAAATTTATATTATTTTGAATTTATTTTCAATACCAAGTTAGCAATATTATTTATAATTTTTACATAGTTGAACGATGTGCTTGTTTTATATTATTATTCCTTTTTTAAATAAAATTTCGACGTTCTAAACCCTTTTCCAATTTCTGCAACATGTTCTGGCAAATTGTTTAAATATTGCTTTTTGCAAAGAGTAACAGCTATTTTTGGCAAGTGACCCTTGATATTTCTACCAAAGCAACCTTACACAACAGCAGAACTACCTTCACGTTTCGCTATAGGCAACGCACAATCGTTTATTAATTTTTCAACGCAGCTTTCTTCAGTTGAAAGGCTTTTGCTGCTAAAAATATCAAATTTCAATCCATGTGTTTATAAAATTTTATGCCAGCCTGGTATAGTTCAATTTTTATTTTCTTTTGTTCGACTCAGCCTTTTTTACTTTGTTTATGGGTTCTGAAATTGTGTTCTTTACAGCTACAGATTCGTGGTGGTTGACTACAAAGAGAGTTTCATTCTGATACAATTTTCTCTGCTTCTATTAATTTTGAAAGCAATATCCGGAATAATAAGATGTTTACAGCGTTTACTGATATTTTCGACATAGGGCATTTCAGATTTTGCAAGCCTCTCAGTTGTTTTCACCTATTTTTCGATAAACGGTCGTTAATCTCTAAACTTCTTTGTAATATCACGCACCACTGATTTTGCAATTTTCCTTCTTACTAATCCACTGATCTTTTACTTTTTTCACCTTGCAATACACGTGAACTAATTACCGAAATTCTACAACACGCTAAAAGATATATTATATTTTTTAGTTTATTATATTGATAATATAGATATATATTATATTATGTTTTTTATTAATATAAGAAGAAAAGATTCAATAGGTCTAATTTTAATTAATTGACTTCAGATAAAATAAGAAATTAGTATCTCAGACCAAATATCGTAATTAGGCATTGTATATTATAAAAATCTTCGCGAGACATTTAAAAATAATTACGACACACTATCGTGTGCCAGATACAATGATTGTAAATCGCTGTTCTAATTGATCACCCATTTTTCTATCTTCTTCCATCGGTTCGTCTTTGTCACGCTTCTTAACAAATTTCCCCGGGTTTTTCTTATCTTCCCTCTCTCTTATCCTTGTGCCTATCTACCTTACCTACATTTCTTACTTGTTCCTAACCTCAAATATCCGTGCCACAGATATACCACGCTTTTCGCTTTGTCTTTCGTTTGTTTCTTACTTTCGTCTTTTCTTCTCAATTCTTTCCGTCAGAGACTTACTTCTTTTCTCATTTTTCACTTGTTTTCTATACTCACTGTAGTCGCGTGTTCGCACACTTCACTTGTTCAACTGGAAATCCCTCTAATTGAATATCTTCTACAAGAGTAATAATATTAATGACGTTGGTCTATCGATAATAATTTTTATTTCGATCTCATATCAAAATATAAGTATAACTAGAAACGAACGAAATAGAAAAGGTAACTGCGTACCTTCAATTCCACCATTTTTGTTTTTATATCAGACATTCTCAACCCATTATATTCTACAGAAATATGACTTACTACTTATTACTCAAATTATATACAATTTCTTAAATTTTACTTAATCATTTTATGATTTTACTTAATAATAACTTTACTTAATAATTTTACTTAATTACTTAAATTTAGTTAGAAATAGAAATAAATTTTTAATTAAAGGATTAAATGATGCAAGACAGTCGCTGCTCTATGGCTTTATCTTTCTTGATAAATGTAAATTTTGTCTTTCTTCAGAATCAAATTTCCACTTTTTCGTGGAAATATATATTTCTGTCTTCTTTTATGTAGATTATCTTTGAATTATTCACAATAAAGGAATTATGATGTAAAAGTAATAAATAATTAGTGAGATGTGTCACATTTTTAATGATCCTTTGAAAATCCCACCTAAATATTTAATAATTCACAAATCGACTCTCTATGTTTAGTAACAATATAATTCAAGAAGTCAAGAAGAAAAGAAGTCAAGGGGAATTAAATCTGGAAAATGGTCGGTGGCGGCCATGTTGTACAAACATGTGTTCTTTTCCTAGCCTTTTTTCGCGTTAAATTCATCGTAGATAATAAACTACGATTTTTGTGTTACATATTACATCATCTCGATAATATTTTAAATTCAGCAGTGTTTAGAAGAGAACGCAAATTTTAAAGAGTATCGATATCTTTCCCCATTTACTTCTTGGGAAATTAACTTTACTGACCTACGTTAACAAACAAAATAATCAGTTACCAATTTTTTTACATTTTGTTATCTGCTGTGAAATATGTTATCCAATAATGCTACATAGTGTCTACAACAGAGTTTGAAAAGTATAACGATATCGGTTTTGATTCTCGAAAGAATCGCAAAGAACCATTATTCTCTATAAAGAATCCAATCAAAGAAGATGTCGACTGTGGTTGCGATTCTACCAGCATTTGAAATGTCAGTGATATTTTCTGTATTATTTGCTGTCATGAATCTACGTATGTGGTATATATATATTTATTATATTTAGTATTTATTTATATTTATTATATATTTATATTTATATTTATATTGTATAATTATATTTATTATGTTTATTATATATTTATATCGATTTTACGTGATGATCGTACGTGGTGATACGTTGTAAAAACATATCAATACTACAGAGGGTGAATCAACGCAAAAGAAGGAGTAGAAAAACGTCATTCACGTAGATTTACCCTCTGCAGTATTGGCATGTACTTAAGGATCACCTTGTATAGTTACTTAGAGTATTCGTATAATTTATTTTACGAATAGTGGACTGTTAATGTATTTTCTATAGAAAATATTTGTACAAGTAGCATTATAATAATTATCGCGTATATTATAAACAAGAAAATCATGGTATTTTAATAGTCTTTATGTAAAATGAAAAACTCGAGATCTTATTTCGTAAGGTGCTGAATTATTTGACTAAAAATTATTTCAATAGGTGTAACCGTATTATGGCGAACTTCTTACATTCACCAGCAGAGGGATACTCACTACAAGATACATTTCTGTTTAGTCCATTTTGCCTGTAAGAAGAGTTTTTGATCTCATATCGTATACTATGTTCTCAATAACTTTTTCTAGAGTCATCCATAACGCGATGATTATGGAATATAGGACATGTGTTTATATGATATATTTACTTCTTTTTGTGTATAGATTTACCCCTTACAGTATTGATATGTATTTATGAATCATCCTATATATCTGCCCTTATACCGATGTTATTATTGATTTTCCAATTGTTCATACAATTCTTCGTTTCTTCGTTGAGAAATGTTATCAAATGTTATCAATATTATCAAATTATATCAATTTGATGATATTGACATTTAACACCACCGATTGTTGTTATTCGTTAAATTAATTTTGAATATGAATTAGAGAATTGACATATCACCAAAGCAGAGGGTTCATGTTTGGAAATGCAGATTCGCAAAGAATCAGAATTTGTTTCTAGAATTTTTCTTTTTTGAATTTGAAATCGCGAATTTTCATCGATGAAACAAATCTAAATATATTCCTTTTCACCTAATCGTTAAAAAAATGTTTCAGTGTTGTTAAAGAAAATGTCATTAGAGCATTATATTTTTATTAGTATACATTTTTTTAAAATTATTATCGTTATTTTAAAAAGATAGAAAGAGGCATTCTAATGCAATCGTATATCAAGACGTAAAACTATTACCTCTATTATTTACTAAATAATTAATGACTAATAAATTAAAATCATGTACTATCTATTGCACAACGATATAGATTCTACATATTGTCTCTATCATACGTTCGTAATGAAAATTTGTTATTTAGTTTGCGCTTTCTTTCGATTTTTGATCCATTATTTTTCATCTTGATTTTGTGTCACTTTATTCGTTTCATTTTTTTACGTTTTGCGCTTTTATTCCGCTTTCGTTCTGAACGTTTCATAACTTGTGTTGTATATTCTTTCCTATTCGTTTCATACTCTACTTTAAGAATTAATTTTATTCTCATCTAAATATTTTGTTATTTTAAGATGCGTGTGTCTTAGCTCTATGTAATTGTAAGATTAATTAGTATTGTTTATTGTTAGGCCTCAGAAAATCACCTCTTTCTTTTATCAAATCGGATATAATTATCTTCACGATTATTATTTTACAATAGCTCAAAAAAGTCAAATAATTTACATAATACGCACTCCACGCATCCTTACAGGAGTTTTCTTATAGTACGGGTAAAAGAAATTGATTTTTTTCTTTGCATCTTAAAATTCATATTTATTTTATGATATACGAGCAACGTCATTTGATGAAATTCTTAAAATTAGTGAAATCATTTATGCCCAAATACGAACATATCAAGTTAAAAACTGTGAAACTAAAAAAATCTCGACGACATTATTATTTTCGCCTATACTACAATTGGATGGTAATTTGAAAGAATTATCCAATGTTGGTCCTGAAGTGGGAGGTTGATTAAGAATATGTAGGTACTCACATGTTACACTAAAAACTCAAAATTAATTGAAACTTATTTTAATTATTCGTCTCTGGTTAATACTAGTTTTAGCTAAAAAGTAATGCTGTAAAATAATGTAAAACTACTTTAGGGACGGCAGAAAAATTAAAACTGTTAAATCAATTCTGCAATTACGTAAAAATTAAGTTTTCAATATTTCTAAGCCCAAAACTTGTGATATTTCGAAACAAAACATTTATGATTTATATTCGTACATGAAAGTATTCAAACGTTCAGATGTAGTATTTTTAAGAAATGATATTATGCGTGTTACACTGAAATATATAAAACAATAATGATGTATACAACAAGAAGGAACTCTTAAAATTGTATGAATGGGATTGAAAATTAATTCAACTGTATGTGCAGTATTTACATAAATGTAAACATTTATTATAAATGTATAGTATCAGAAAATCATGAAAATATTGTACAAGTAACGTATAGTATCTGTGAAAAATATTATTTATTAAAGATAGGAAGTTTGGATATGAAGCGAATTCGCCTTTTGTTGCTTACGATAGCCTTAAAAAGAATTTGCATTTAACTCACTAGCGCCACCACGGACCATATCTCCAAATATAAATATCGTATACATATCATTGAACTATGTTCTATCCAAGAGGTCGTGTTTATAGCATAATTCTTACTTTAGTTTTCGATAATTCTAAAGACTTTATTGTTTCGTATTGCCTCGAAGGTTAGACGTGCATCGCCGCCTTCTCAGCGGATTAAGTCATACATCTAAATGCAAAAGTACAGAATATTTACAACTGCCGGACCCGACAGATTGGACCCACGTGCGAGAAACCCATCAAAGCGACGGACGGACACTTACTTATAAATCACATCATTGACTATCGAAAAGCAACTTCCTTGATAGTTCCCACTTCTCAACTAAAAGTCCTTCCGACACACCCACGTCCAATCAAAAAACTTTATTTTTCCTTCACTAACATTTACTTCTAACCAATCAAAACAAACTCGAAGAAACATCGAACAGGACATGTCGA
Source organism: Eufriesea mexicana (assembly GCF_001483705.2). Classification (NCBI taxonomy): domain Eukaryota; kingdom Metazoa; phylum Arthropoda; class Insecta; order Hymenoptera; family Apidae; genus Eufriesea; species Eufriesea mexicana. The sequence continues at coordinate 1,277,455 of NW_016910740.1, read as the reverse complement.
GACATGATAGGAAGCAAAAATCAATACGTACTCGACACCCATCACCGAAACATCTTATAAATACTATAAAACGCGTATACGAGACAATGCTCCACTAAAGTTCGCATTTAATTATTGTACAGTTTAGTTAAAATAAATAACCACGAACTAGTCGAAATAAATAATCTACCTCTAACCTACACTCGAGATCCGCAAAATATAAACCAATCACGCAATATTAAGTTGGCCAATTGGCGCGTTCTTGACAATTGGAGAAATTCTAATTGTCAATTGGAGATTGATTGGACGCTACAAACTATTTTCTAATATTACTAATATAACCTTGGGATATTCTCTGTATCACATTTATCGTATCGTTTTAAATATTTCATTTAAACATACTATTTCAATCGTTGAATGCAGTAAATGTAAACGTTCGAATATTTTCGTATATGAGTGTAGGTCTCTTTCAGATATATAAACCATTCATTCGTCACGTCGATTAATTCAACAGAACAAAAAGTAGAGATTCATTTCAAATATAAAGGATACGAATCAATTGAGAGCTTTTGCAGTAAAATAAAAAAAGAAAAAAAATCGAAAAATGGAATTAATCACTATGGTCTGTAAGGAGCTCATATGTCATCGACTTATTAATGCTTTCGTTGTCAAGGAGAAAATTTGTTTGCTCTAATCGACCTGGGTCATTGGGTACTACTTACACGTAAGTAATCGACCAGCATGTAGATTCTCTAATTCATTTCTGCTCTAATATGACATCGAAATATTAAAAACTATCATGATATTCTATTATAATATTATAACATCTAATTCTTGAAACATTTTTGAATAACCATTCATTTCTGCACCAGTTATAGAAAGCCGAAATTTGTGAAAATATTATTTTCATTTTAATACCTGTTGAAACAAGAATCGATACAGAACCAATATTTCAAAAGCTACTGAAATCATAATTGAAATCTATTTCCTCGTTAATTTCAATAGCATAATTTGTTTGGAAACGATTATAATATAGCAATTACTTTTAGAGACATTTCATCTTCTAATTTGAAATACCACACTATATATGATCACAAAAATTTATTTCGTTGTTTATATCTTTTTTCAATTCTCGGGTTTATGTAATTTATATGTATCACTTATTTTTATAAAATATTATGTTATTGATAAAGCTACAATCGTGTAACATTTTTCAAGGAACGTTCGAACTAAAAAAATTTTTTAAAATATCTGATTGAAGTGACAGTTTGTTTAGTGCTGCATTCTTTGACTACTTTTTTCTATTTAAAATCAAAACAAGATAAAATATAAAATCCAACATTATATTGTAGTTATCCAACATTATTTACAATTGGGTACACTTTTTTTCAGCTTCATGAAAAATTCGTATTGCCGTAGATAATATTTAAGACTATGATTCACAGATATTCGCGTCGAATTGACACACCATTGGAATGTGTATTTATTTATTTTCTTATTTATTAACTTTGACACATAAGGAATAAGTAAAATAAATACACATACACATAAACCTAAAATAATCAATGGTTTTATCTAAAAAATTTATTTTGCAATGCAAAAGGAGGATAAACATATTAACTTTTACATTATCAATATATGATAACATCTTTTATAATAACTTCTATATGAATTTTAACAAATTATAACAAAAAGTACTACAATAAAAAGAGAATATAAGAATATATATTAAGATTTAAACAAATATGGAATAACACTACAGACTACACGCAAAACCGAAATAATTTTTAGTAGTCGATAAATGAAACTTTTTTATAAAGTATATTTTAATCCTTTGTTGTGAATTATATACAAAAATGGAGTTATCTTTAAGAATAAGATGAATGAAACTTGTTAGTAAAATTGAGATTCAATTTTTTACTAAACTGATTGACATTACAACAGAACTTGTTTCCCTTGAAACTCGAAAATTGACAAAGGAAAAAATATTATGATTAAAAATGTGGAAGGTATTTGTAGCAAAAATTTGAAAATAAATTTAGCTTTAGAAAGATATAGGTCGATATTTTACATAAATGATATTGTAAAAATCAATCAATGCAGAAAACCAAAATAATGATTCTGACGATTTAGTTTCTCACTTAATTAGAAATTTGATAAAAATTTGTCAGTTTTTTAGAATTAAATCTAATCAAATAGTAATAATTATAATAAGTTTAATAACTGTTGCGTCCCGAACACTGCAACTCGCACGATGGGAGTTTCACGGGGTTGTAAGGCCCGTTTACTCTAAATTAATAGAGCTAGACCTGGTTAAGGTCTAGAGTAAAGAGTTCGGATGTGTTACTGTCTCTCGCGCTGAGTTGATCGTCGTGATTCTTGACTGATATTCTGGTCGTGATGCTTGTCCTGTTTTCGTGAGATTTTTAGGAGGACTCTCCTCGTGACTGCTGTCTCGGTGGTTTTATAAGTTTTGTCTGTCTACTGATTGGTTTGTGTGAAATGTAAGTGGTGGGTGCGTGTCTTCCTATTGGTTGTGAATAATATTGGGGATGTGGATTAGCTTCGACGTCTTTCTGTGATGGTGGATATTTAAATAATTTGGGTCCTTATACCTATCATCCTAAGGGTGATATATTGGTCCTTGCTAAGGTTTACCCAAGTGGTGACTAGGTGACGACGAATGAATACAAATCAAGGGAGTCTGGAAATAAGGATATAAAATAGTCCTCCATTTAAAATGGGACGTACGGTTCTAGGGCCGCAACAATAACGAAATGAAATAATATTAGTTACATACAAAAAACATAAACTTAAATTTAATAACTGTGATAGAAATACTATTTTTAATTTTGAAAATATTATAAAGGAACAGTAAATAATTTAGTAACCGGAAACTGTATATATCATATCTTTATTTGTAGATTTCTTTCTTTCATTTTTTACAACAGAGTTGAAACATATAAGTCGGGTGAAAATCCTTGTATTTTGAAACATTTATTAATAAGTGTTGTCGTTAGAAAACAATCATAACAATCATAAGGAACTCACTCCTTCAATAAGTTATGACTAGGACAATACTTTACAAAAATGTAATAAAATTTTTTTAATTTCCAAATTTCCAATTTTTATGGTTGCCGATTCATTAAAAAATGTTAAACTTTCAAAATTAGCATTTCATCATTTTTATTCATTTATTTTCATTCATTGCTTTCTTTATGCCACAATTAAATTTATTTTAAGTCAATTATATCGTCGTTTTCGTTCCATTACTTCAACTGTCGATAAAATATTTTAACATCAACCTTAAACTTCTATTTAAAGTTCATGAACGCTAGAATTATCACATCAGTCAAAATGATGTTTACAGTCATTGAAATTATTTTGAAAAACTGAATATTGATCTTTATTGAAATAAAACCGTATTTATATATATTTACTTATTCATATCACTTGAATTAATATTAATATCTAGATATTCAGATGTACATTACACATCGATAGTTATAGTATTGAGAACATATTAAGCACTAATATAAACTGGACTGCTTTCGATTCCAAATATTGACCAAGACCGAAATACTGATTATTTTACAGTGTTATATGTGGAAAATTTCTAATCAAGTACTTAATATTAAATAACTCATCACATGGAAAATTTTGAAACTACTGACAAGAAAGTTGGTTCCCCTTGTGGATAGAAATGGACATTAATATCTTCTACGTTTTTTAGCAGTTAACACATTAGTATACTTAGATAAAAATATTGAAATAATGAAAACAACTCGTAATAAACTATTTTAAACAAAAAATTGATTGACACCTTCTAGAAAGTTCATCTCTCTCTGTCTCTCTCACTCTTATTAACTGTTACATACACATGTTTCGTCTTTGACGATTCTCACATAACTAGTTTTATTCTGGCACATTCTTCTAAACATTCTTTTCAAACATCATTCATACTAGACTACACTCGCACATATTATATTTATATCATCGCAAATGAATTTCACTTATTCAATCTCATTCGCATTCATATATATAAAACGAACACTCACACCCTTGAGACTTACAATTAAATGAAATTTAAAGCGGTGAGCCTAGTGGTCAAATGATAGCACTCTGGAGGATATTTCGTTTACAAAAACGATTCAAAATGAATCTACAAAAGTCCATAAATTTAAGCATTTGTCAATGACGAATAGTGAGTTTGTGTGTAAAACGATTATTCTTTCTACGAGGATTATGAATGGCAAGTACATGTCAAAGGAAAGAGCTATAGCATCCATAGGCAGAAATCCAAAATGTCGTATCATTATTCTATGCAAGGGTAAAGTGAGACACAACTGATACTGACTTTATATTAAAACGTATTTTTAACAGTTTTATTAATTTAAAAAATACTGCTACAAAAGTTATAGAATCGTCAACTACAAATTCCTCATTCTAACTCCAAAACGAAAATAAATAGATGCTAAAAAATTATATCAGTCTGTGCTATTTACGAAGATACTCAGTTTTATATATCAAATTTTAAACTATGATATATGAAAATTTGATTGAACAGATATTTTTTTCAAATATGATTAGTAGATTTAATATTCCTATTAGTTTTATTTTTATATAGCTATACTTTATTAAATTGCTACCAAATTCGATTATTTAAATTATGTGTTAATTTATTATCACATTATGTGTTAATTTATTAATTTATATTCATATAAGATAATAATATATTTTAAATATAAGTAACTCAACTTCTAAATATTAATATAAATTATATAGAATACAATTTATATTAATATTGTATATTATATCTTAAAAAATATTATACTTTCAATATAGGAACATAATATAAAAGAAGTTTATACAAAAATACTGTAATTTTTAATCAAGAGATTACGAAAAACGTATTCAATAGCCTAATGTATTTGATTGTTTAAAACATGTTTTGCACTAGACTATATTGATAATTAACATTAACAATACAGTTAATAAGTTATGAAGAGACTTATAACAAAACAATTTCTTATTCCATATTGAGTTTTAATACAATAAATAATTTTGGATAATTAAAATTTTAAAAGCACTTTCAAAGTGATTTACAATTTTACTGAGATTAAATTTTTACAAATTTGATTGAAGTCTAACATCTTCCCATACAATTATTAAAATAATAATCGAATAATGTATTTCTATATTACATATAGAAATATATGTAATATATTATATTATATTACATATTGAAATATATTATATGTAATATACATATATAAGTATATTAATATAATATTTATGCTAATTAATTCTATTAATATACTTAATTTATGTGGATTTGTTTCTAGAAATACATGTATTTTGCATGTATTTCATAAATAGTTCTAACCGAAATTGTTATCCGGAAAGAATGAAAGAACTTCTGCTTTTGCTTTGCAATATTTCTTTCAATATTATTTAAGAATTGTTCTCTGCATTGTACCATGTATTACGCATGAAAAAACGCTTTATATGCTGAGCAACAAACGGCCTTTCCCACTATGAAACTATCTTGCAAGAATATCGCGTTCGCCAGGGGATTTTCGATGAATTTCAATCATACCTTAGCTATAGAAGAGCGAATAGGTGAATTTACATTTTTCTGCAATGCAAACATAAATTTATGCTGCATTACGAAAGACGGATCTATTTCATGAATAGTACTCTCAACGTGTTGAAAATTTATACACATATTCACCGAAATAGACCCTAATTTCATATTCTGTAAAAAAAGAAAGTAATATTGTAATTTGTTAATTAGAATTACGTTATTTACTTAGCGCTTAATTTTATTAATAATATATGAACGTGAGTGAGAATATTTCGTAATTACTTATTTCTACTTCCATTAATGTTATGACTGTTTAAACAAAAATATTTTGATTAAAATACACATAATAAAATTAATTTCATTTAATTGAATTATTTAATGAATTTGTCAAGTTATCAGCATAATTATATTTTTTAAGAAATAAATGGTAATAATTGAATAAACGTATTTATCTATTTCAAAAATAATAATGCATATGAATTCTTACTACAATTATATCATTATGAATCAGAATTTTAGTTATTTATTTAGACATATACTTAGATTTCCTTTTTTTTTTTTTTTTTTAATATTATACACACTGGAATACACAAATTTATAACATATTATGTTAAATTTTGTATTATATAAATACTACGTCATTTAATGTACACATTCGTGGCACATTGTAATATAATTATTACGTTATTATATATTATTATATGTATCATTATATAACAGTATTTAATTTTTATAATATTTACTAGATATTATAATTAATAAGCAATATAGTAATTATACAAGTAGACCTTTAGATACAAAATGTATATAACATAAATTCTTTTATGTTTTACGAATATTTAGTTACATTACATAATTATTAAATACTTAACACAAGAGGTAGATTGAATATATCGTTATAAGTTCATTTGGCACAAACATGTAAATCGCTCGAAGGAAATTAGAAATTTTACATATTGTACACATCTGCACTTGCTAGCCACAAATATATAAATAATAATTCAAACCAAGTTATTAGAAAATTAAGAATAAATAAATATCTGTAAAGAAGAAAAAATATTAAAAATTATTACATTCTGTTATATTGCCATATGGCACAGTACCTAATATTAATGAAATTCTGAAGCAGATTTATTAATGAAGAAACATGCCATGTTTAAACTCTCATTAAAGTCATAACGTTATGTACATTTTAAAATCTTGTTAGACTTCACAAATTCTGAAACTTAAGCAAATTATGGAATATTAGAGTAAAATACTAGTTTAAAGAGAAAAATGCGAGTATATTTAGTATAATTTTAAGCAAAAGGTAACAATACTTCAATTTTAAGGAACAAATACACTGGATATGAGAATATTGATGTAAAAGTGAAATGAAGTTATGCTTAATCATTACAATTATTAGAAACAGACTTATCGTTACTCTATATGAAGTATAATAAATTATTATACCTTTAACATTTTGTAGATGAATGCACTAAACAATACAAGCATTTTTCATCATTTTTAAAGCTAAATCTACAAAATCAGTCATAATGTCCAAATTTTTTAACAAATGTTTAAAATTTTTTATTGCTGTAATTATTGAAAATGTGCAACTAGTTTTGACAAAATTAATGTTAACTGTTCCATCTACTTCCATCACCTTGAATATTATCATGTATATTATACATATTATATATCTAGGAACACAAACTGGTAGTTTTAATGTTAGTAATTTCATAAACCTTTAAAATTGTATATCTCTTATTTTTGTACAATTTTTATAAATAAGTTACATTTTGTGTAATAAATATTGTAAATATTGTTGACATTTTGTATAGTAAGTATGTTACTTATATATTCCATATAAATATATTTATAAAAATATTTTTGCAATAAATATTTTTTTCATTAACATTTTGTATAATAAATATATTACTTATTACATAGGATGCTTGGTAATTGATGTTAATTGGTACTATAACAGGAGCGAGTCTACATAAAAAAATAAGTAAAAAATGTTTGACATTTCGTTTTCGAGAAAATCGAGTTTAAAGATTCGTGGAGTGTGCGTAAATTTAATCAAATTTTATCTTCCCAAATTTCACTGTAGACTATCTTTCTTCTCGAATTTACAAATAGAGACAGTCTATAGTGAAATTTGTACCATTAAGCTTTGAATAAAAGAACGCGTGTTCTAAAAATTTCAATTTTTACTTCGTTAGAAATAAAATCCCGAACGAAGAAAATTGTATTCTTTATTTTTGACTTACTTTTATATATCTAATCATCTACACATTTGTATCACTAGTCACTAATAATTCTGTATTTTTCAAGCAATGTATATTATACATATATGCATATATGTATATTTATGAACATTTTACGAATAACTTTATATTCGTGTAACTCGTTTGTCCCAAAGCAAGTACGCGTATACCTTTATTTATGCAAAAGTATACAGGACGCTTTAATTTTTGGTTACCAAATTTCCTTACTATTGATCTGTGATTTTGTTATGTTTAAAACTGAACCTGCTACAAAAAAGAAAAAAAGCGGAACTTAAAAATAATAGAATAAGAGAACATATTGAAAAATTCATAATACGTATATTAAAAAAACACTCGAAAATTCAAGTGACCTGGCCGATAAAGCTGAGTACAGAATGTTTAATTAAAAATTTAGAAGCGGTTATTGAGGCTGTGATATAGTTAGCATTAATATGATCGGTTTTTGTACAGTGATGAGAAAAATTGTACACACGACAAAAATTGTTCAAGAAGATACTGTATCGGTGTAAAATTATTAAAATCATCATTGTTAATTACTTGCTTTTTACCATAGAACATATAAAAATTTTCAAAATTATTGAAATGTTTTTCCCTTTCCTAGAATAATGAATATTCGTGGAGCACAATTTCATACTTTTACAAAAATAATCTAATTAAAATGAGACATTGTGTGTTTGTACAAGAGGCAATGACAACATATATATATATATTTCTTTCAGTTATTATAATTTAGGTTTATGGGATGAAATGGAAGATCGCTTCCCAAAATGCAAACTTGGAAATAGTTAAAATAAAAAATGAAGTTTTTAATCAAAATTCATCCATTATCGATATATCGAAAGAAAATACTTCAGTTTTGAAAAATTTTCACTCGTTTTCGAATTAGTATTTTGGTAATTGATTTTTCGAGTATAGTTTCGTCCCTTAAGTTTTCGTCATAGTAGTTGAAAGAGACATGTATCAATTTTTTTTTCTCTTGTCCAATTTTATAAAATTCCATTCGAACCAAATTTTCCTTGTAAAAATATGTTAATTGCTTTTTTATTGTAATTTTTTATTGTAACAGTTGAAGAAAAATACATTTTAATAATTTGGACAACTGAGTACATTTCCTACTTTAAACAAGCAATTGATTTTATTATTGATTTTAATCATTTTACTATTATCCGATACATTTTTCACAATTTTTATCATGCGTTCAATTTTACTCGTCAGTGCATATGTGAATCTATACATGGACCGTTTATTTTAAGGCGGTGCAAGTTCATTTACTGTTGTTTCGAGAAAATTAAAAGTTAGCATATTTGTCAATTAAAAAATATGAAAAATATATATTAATTATGTCAAGTCTGGCAATGTTTCTACTAATTTATCAATATGTAATATGATTGTATAAATTTCTTTTAGACGAATCTAACTAAAATAAAATATATTTACGGGCTGCAAATGGACTTACACCACTTTCATAATTAGTCAATTATAAAAATCATTTAATTTCAATTTGGAAAAATTAAATATCACTTAAAATATATTTCGTATAAATGCAATTTTATTTATAAATAATCACAAGAAATAAAGTGGGAGTAGTATTTTTTTATTTTTAACTTTAATTATATTTATATATATTGTTAAACGTAACATAAGATATAGGTATTATTTATTTATGCTCTTCATGTAGCAGTATTTTAAAATATTCATGATGCACAAGAGTTTTGTAAGGTAATAACTGTTCCATATCCTTATATTTTTCATATATATTATATATCCCTATCTAGTGTTACATATGTATTGCTATGTATGTAATTATTATGCATGTATTACATATCGTTATACTTTCGTATATATTATATAATAGGCCTGGCATCGTGATACAAAATCGCCAGGGTGATTTTTTCAAATTTTGGCGGTCTTTCCCGACATGTAGATGATAAATGTAAAGTCTTAAATTCTATATTCTCTATTGACGTTCTCAATTGTCGCGAAATAATATTAATTTATTATTTTTTCTTACCTATGTCACTGTCTGATGTTAATATGAAATTATCCATTTTTGGAGGAAAGTAAAATAAGTAACCTAAAATAGTAACTTTCTACATGTAAAATAAAGCAAATGTAGTCACCAGTGGTCACTGACCCCGCCATTTGTTAAAGGAAATTGGACTTACACCACTTTCATAATCGATGGTCACACAATTTCTTTTATTAGCCAATTTCAAATTGAACAAATATTAGCATTTTTAAGATATTAAATATTAAATACTATTTAATTATTAGATATTAAATACTAACTAGTTATAAATAAAGCATTTACATTAAATTAAGCATAAATTACGTGATATCTCATTTCTTAAAAAATAGACTTACGCACTTTCAAAATAAATGATCCATATATTGATAACTATGATATTTGTAGATTGCGTATAAATGATTGTGGAATATAATACTTTTTACTGATATTATGAAAGATGCACCATTGTCACTTTTTCTTGGTTCCATACTCTTTTTATTTCTTGCACTAGTGGAGTGCATTTTTCTTTCTTCTGTTATATTTTATTATGTTATTACTATTACTATTATTATTAATATCACTATTGCTGATACAACTATTATTATTGTTGTTGTTTCTATTGTGGTCGTTATTGTTGTTATTGTTGTCGTTGTTAGATTTAGTTTCACACTTTTGTGAGCTTTTCTGTACAACGGATTTTCTTCTGATTGTAACTCACATGCTTGTTCCTTACTGATGTAGGAACTCTCTGACTATCACCACTGTTTTCAGTAATATTGTTTTTTGTATCTTTATGTGTATTTTTCGGTTTAGACCTATTGTTGATAGATGCTGTGTAAATTTTATTACGAGAATAATCCTGTCTTATATTTCTATCATGAGTTTTTCCATTTCTGGGAAGAATTGTCTTGCTGTGAGCCATTTGTATAATAATTTTCTGTCTTTGATTAATCTTGTAATATTTGTCTTGTAATAATCCTTTTTTCTTGTATTGTTAGAATGTGGTCATTTTGTCGTATATTTTCCTCTTGTTGTTTTACTGGTTAGTATTGTCTGTCTGCTTTTGTAACTGCCTTATGACGTCATATGGTTTTTTCCTGGGAGTAATCCCGAAGATATTGTATTTGTTTACTGTGTAGGCTTTGTATGCTGAGTTCCCTCCTTTCTTCCATCCGACTGACCGTAGTTTTTTCAGAGGATGTGTTCAATGTAATTTGCAATGGGTTTTGAGTTGCGTTCTGTTTAGTCTATTTAGTTCTTCGAGGTCTATATTCGACCACTCAATTATTCCGAATGAGTATCTCAGAGCCGATACTGCGTATGTGTTGATTGCTTTGAATGTGTTTTTGGAGTTTAGTTCTGACCGGAGTATTTGTGTGTGTCTTTGTTTATATTTCTTTTTTAGTTCTTCTTTGATGTGTGTATGTGGTTTGTGTTTGTATTTTGCTCGAATTCGAGGTATTTATATGTATCTTCGAGTTCCATGTTTCGTAATATTTCGTTATTAAATGTTTCTGTGCATGTTCTTTGACATTTTCCTCTCTCTATTTCTATTAATATCCTGCATTTATCAATTCCAAATTCTATATTTGTGTCTCTTGTTAAATCTTCTGTTATTTTTAGAAGTGCACTTGTGTTTTGGTTACCGCAAATATTTTAGTGTCATCCATGTAGGGTAGATGATTGAATGCGTGCTGAGGTATGTTTTGATATTTGATTTTCGAGTCTTTGGTTCTATTTGGTTCTATTGAGTTAGGTCATAAGTATTTTCCGGTCTTTCGTGCTAACGTTATTTCTTTATTAAAATACAGTAGTTACGCACCTTTGTCTAAAATGTATTCCTCATTATAAACTCTTCCCAATTATTTGGTAACTTATCAATTCCCGATGCAAAAAGGTCAGCTTGTTTCGATGAGAAAAACGTTTGAATGAATTCTTCTACATGGTTGTCGCTATTGAATTCTTTCCATTTAGACAATTTTGTAATGATCGAAACAGATGATAATCTGTGGATGTTAGGTCCGGTGGATACAGAAGATGAGATAACACGATCCATCCTAATTCTAAAATTTTGTCCTATGTGACTCTTGTCGTACGTGATCTAGCGTTATCATGCAAAAGCATGACGCTCTTATACAGATCGATAAATGCTGGTCGTTTCTGTTGTAATTCTTTTAGACCGTAGCTAATTGTCTAGTGTAAATGGCTACTGTAACTGTTTCATTACGTTTTAACAGTTCATTATGAATTATTCATCTTCGATCCCACCATATGCAAAGAAGAATCTCCTTTCCACAGAGAGTAGCTTTGGGTTTTGGCATAGGTTGCTGACCTTCATTAACCCACTGTGTTTTCCGGGTAACATTTTCACACGTGTCGTATTTTTCATCGCCTGTAATCAGTTTATCCAAAAATGAATCACTTCTGTTGAGAGACAAAAGCAAATTGGCGACCGCCATCCTATCCGCCTTGTTTTTCTCCGACAAATTGAGCGAAAACAATACGCCTAACTTGCTGACTTTCCCTAACTTCTCCAGATGTCGACAAATGCCAAATAATTCCCTGATTGTTCGGCGTGGCTTTTCTTCCACTAAAGCTTTCAAAACGCTGTCATTGATATCTGTTTACCGTCCTGGTTTAGATTCATCCTGAAAATTGGTATCTTCGGAACGAAACTTGGCAAACCAATTTCGTTTAGTACGTTTTGCAATTACACCTTCACCAGAAACACCGCATATTTGTTTTTAATATAACCGTCGCATTATTACCAGTTTGATACTCTCATAACATTATCTGACACATGTGCCATTTTGACTTCTTTTCGATTACACGAAAAATTGTACCGGTACTTGATTCGAGGTTGTCGACTGCTATTTCTGAACTATTGAACCCCCTAAAATAAGGTAAGCACAAAGATGATAACGAACTATAGGTCATTTAGAATTCTATAAAAAGTTTATGATCCACTAGCTGAACAGGCAATTACTTATGACTCAACCCAATATTAAGTGTGTTTGATAATGGGTTTTTAGACATGCAGAATCATAGGCCGCGGAGTGAGACACCTTGCAATATTCCTCTTTGGATTTTTATCTCTTTCGTTTCAGCGTGTGTATTTTTTTGTATATTTTTATATTATTATTATTATTGTTGTTGTTGTTGTTGTTGTTGTTGTTGCTATTACAGCTATTGAAAGACCTGGATTTATATCTTTTTCTTATTTAGTTCGTGAGTATAGAATATACTTAGAAAATTTAACAGCTGAGAACTGAGACAGCCTGTAAATAAAGGGGTTGACCAAGGCGTAATTCATAGATGATTAGAAAATCATCTATAAGCCTATCGCGAAATGAGATATAATTTTTTCTTTACCGTGTATCCGTAGCTACATGCCCGCATTTAGTATTTATGGTGTTACAAGCGATAGCATGTGTGCCTTAATAAGCTAAGGATAGACAGCTGCTGGTCGCTGAGTCACTACTGAGACATTGTGTCATGCATTATAAAGCTAGCTACGGTCCTCTAGGGTATACTCGAGCCGCCGATCATGCCACTACCGTTCTCCTACCAGCCCTCTTATAGATCCATAGACATAATTAAACGCAACTCGCTACCTATAAACCAGGCGGAGATAGCTACTTTTCCTAGCTCGTCTCCTAGCTAGAAAAATCATCCCGCTCCTTGCCACTGGATCCTTCATCGCTATATAAGATGAATTATTCCTTTAGATTGAAGGTAAACTTCAAATATTTGTGTGGAATGCTGTGTGAAATTTACTAGCTGAGGAAATGAAGATTTTATGTGCCATTAAAAATGACCTGCATTATGTATGCAACAGTGAAATACTTCATACGATGTTTATCGAAGACAAACGTAAGAAGTGATAGACAAGTGTCAAAATAATTGGTAAACCGAGGAAGATAATAAAAATAGCGTTATGGAGTCTGAAGAAGGAGAAAGAGATTTTGTACAACAAAATTGAGAATACGTTGGAACATTTGGTAGAATGGTGCGATAGGGTGGATTTTAGCGGCAATTATTTTAAAAGAAGCTTTTCAGTATAAAGTAAGCAATATAGAAGAATTAGGAAAATAAGAACGACACAGGATAAATAGGAAAATATTAGTGTGTAAAGCAAGAATTATAAGTAAATCATGATGTAAACCAAATCCATGTCTCATGTCAGTGTGTAAAATTGAAATTAATGAAGTATACGTATGTAATTCTTATGGAATTTTTTATGAATTTTGAACATTGTTACTTGAAAATCATAGCAATATATTAAATCCAATTTTACAGAAGAAGTATTATACAATGCTGTTGGCATAATTGTTTAACGAAAATTACTGTCTCAAAATGAGTATTTTAAAGTAGTAATATTAATTCACTATCCCAAAAGTAAATATTGCAAAGATCGATATTTTTTTATTCATTTATCTCCTAAATTTAACGAAAAATTCGGATTTAGCATTCAAAAATACATTAAAATCCTTTCTAATTTTAAACAACATAACCTCATTGATCTATTTTTTCATACTGTACCATCACTTTGTAATACCTATTTTTCGCAGAAATAGATCAACTTTATAATAAGTACATCAAAATTAAGGAATATGAATATTTACAAATTAAAAAAATATATAGGTAAACGATTCATATGAATGTAATATAAGCAATATAATCATATATGTTAACAACTGAGGAAAATTCTTTAAATAAAAACATATCAACAACAAGGATGAAGACAATAAAATTAATTTTCGTCTCCGTTAATTAATATACGAAAATTAATATACACGTTCGATAATATACGCGACACTCGGCTCAATAAATAAAGATTGCACAAAGTACATATATTGCGACATTTGTGCACAGAAATTTAAGAAGTTGCTATTTATTATTAGCTTTTCGTTTGAATAATTATCGAATTTCAAATCGTGATTTCGTGTTGCATTTTCGGTTTGTTTGTAACGGGAATATTATTAACGTGACAGTCAGGTGCCAGCATAATGCACGCAAAATTGCCCAACTCATGATTGTCACAAACTATTGTGGCTCACTCGCGTACTGATATACGACTTTGTATATTTTCCACATTTTTTCGTACACTCGTTTTATAATATCATAGAATATCATAGAACGCGTCTATTGTTTTCTCATGAAAGTCTAAAAGACAGCAAGAGAGTTATAAAAAAAGATAGCAGAAAAGAAATTTTATTAAAGAAATTTTTAATGAAGAGAAAGCAAAATCATATCTATCATCGCATTCTAGAACAATAAAGAACAAAGAAAAGAACACAATCTCACTGCGAAAATTTGGAAAGACCTTTCTGTTTTTTATTTATTATCTCCAATATTTTACTCTAAAATGCTTCACCCAGAATTACTTAAAGTCATTCGATTAATTAATTAAAAAATTTACTATTTCAGATAATTTTTTTAACTTTATTTGGTACCTAACGTCATTAATTTTTTAATAAGTGATTATGAGCGATATTATTAATGGACTAGAACTTCCGTCTTTCAGTATACTTTAATCAGCAACAATGATTATAACCGTGTTAACTTTTTGATATGTAAAAATATATAAAAATATAATAACGATATATAGAAAAAATCATAAATTATTTATTCACGAATAAACATATACCGTTATTATCAGT
This sequence comes from Eufriesea mexicana, assembly GCF_001483705.2. Lineage (NCBI taxonomy): Eukaryota > Metazoa > Arthropoda > Insecta > Hymenoptera > Apidae > Eufriesea > Eufriesea mexicana. The sequence goes on along the minus strand of NW_016910740.1, from coordinate 1,261,945 downwards.
CGCTATTCTTTTCTCATTTCGTTATTTTGCATAATGATAAACTAGCGTGTTGCTTCAGATATATCGAACTGTGAAATCACGTCGCGTCTGTTCGCATAACACGAAAAACGCTCGATGTACCGATACCATGTTCAAACACGCACAGTTTCTCATTTGCCAGATCTCCAAACATGCCATCGAGCATTATAGTAGGTCCACGATGCAGTGTAGCCTTGCGATTCGAAATCTAGAGACAAGGCAAGAAAGGAAGAGAACAAAGATGAAAAGAGGAACAAGTACCATCGGTCGATAGCACAACTCTTGCAAATATATTCTCTAGCAGTTTGGAAACTAGGGCACTAAGGACTTACGTCACTAAAACTAAAAGATTTGCTTGACTAATGGGAATAAAAATAAAATGGAGACGAGAAAGGGAGAAAGGGGAAGTGATTTAAGAAGGTGGTACACGAAATATGATCGTGAGCTGAAGAATCTCCGCGGTTAATCTACTAATAGCACCGAAGAGCTCTTCTTGCCAACTTCTTTTTTCGCTATTTATTAATAAGACGCTTGGTTTTTAATTCGTTTCGGGAAGTTTCGATTAACGACTGGGAGGAAACTGCTGCATTATCATAGATTATGAAGAAAAAGGAAATGTCAGGAAGATGAACAGCAACGCTGATGTTTTAACAACCTCGTGTAATTGAATTTTTTTATACCGGTTTTACTATAGTAGATAACATCTTATCGGATTGATTTTTTAAATTAAACAGGATACAGAAAATTTATTAAATTTTAGATACTCTAGGTTTTTGTTTTTGAAAGTAACGATAATTTTACTTAATTATTTTAAATATATATTAAAATGGTTGCAATATTTTTGTTTATAGAATGTGTCCAATTTATTGGATATTTATTACAAATAAAGTTAAAAATAAATGATTCAGTATGCTTTTATCTAATGTGTAATTTGTACAAATGTTTCATTCATTATAGGAGAAGATAAATATATTAGAAACTAATGTACTAAAATTAAAATTGCTAAGACTTGTATAGATTGCTAATATTTTAATAATTTTGTAAATATCCAATTTTTATATGCCTAATTAATTTTATTTTCTTCTTTATTTAAATATTTTATGTGAAATTACAAATTACAAATTGAAAATAGTTATCGAGATGAAAGTAAGTAAAATAAAGAAAAATAATGTCGAAAAATAATTAATAAATCCTTCATCATCGCGAAATCCATGTAATAAGATTGCAGAGGCTATTAACATAAGTAAAGTTGCGATATAGTAAAAATATTACGATAAAGTAAAAATTAGCTCTAAAATATAAAGATATTTCAAAGAAAAATAAGTTTTTCGTAATTTTCACATAATCATCTCCTATTTAATTGTAACAAAATAAATGATTCCATTACTGGAAGATTATTGAAATCGAGTAAATTGCATGTTGAACGTAGATTTGATTTTGATGTTTGAATATTTGATATATAATACTTATAACTGATTGCAAAATTGCAATATGGACGAAACTAATGATAGGACGATAATTAAAAATCTTCAAATGGTCATTGAATTTGGTGAAAGATTAGAAAGAAAATTTAGTGTTTATAAACGAAAAAATAAATAGATTAGTTTATTTAAACATATTAGAAAATAATGTGAAACAATGTGTGGAAATAATAGAATTTTTAATACATTTCTTTGATATCAATATGTAGTCGAACGTATATAAGTACATACGTGTAGAAATTTAGAGGTAACAAGATTAGACTACATAATATGACAAATACAGTATAATTATAAAATGTGTAGAAGAACATTTAATTTAATAAAAGTTCATTTAGATCGATTTCTTGTTTAAAAATTATTAAAAATAATCATAAATTGACAAATAAGTTTGATTTTATTAACGCTAAAATCACCGGCCTACAATGTACATTTACCTATATATAGTGAACTAATTAATAATATACTAATTATATAGGTAAGAATAATAATTAAAGTTGTAAGGTGAAAATAAATAAATAATATATTCATAATTATCGTTCTATTTCAATAAAACACAACATTTCTTATCGACATTAATTATGATTTTGTCAAAAGTATCTGTATGATTTTATAATGATTATACGTTTCTGCTAGTGATTGTAGAAAGCAGGAAATCTGAAATCAATCAAAATGGTTATTTTTGAACACTAAACCTTCCAGAGTCGATTAAATAATTGATTTCAGTGAATGAAGATGTGAAGGATTAAGAATGTTAAGGGACACGAAATAGAAAAGAATATTCATAAATTTCTTACATGTATAATAAATTGTATGCCAAAATTTATTATTCAAAAAGTTGCAAAGGTAAGTGTTGAAAATAATAATATTGAATGCAAAATCTTTAATTAAAATTTTAAAAACGATGGTTTGGACCGTGGTAGGTTTATTATTAATTATTTTTTTATATGTACAATTTTGGATAACCAGTTTAATAATTCTAGTTCAATTTTCCCAAAAATCATTAATGTATTTTTTCCAAGAGCAAATTTTGTTTGCAACTAAATATTAAATTAAAGTACATTACTATATTTACAAGCATACTTTTTAATTTAATTACGTTGTAAAAATAATTTACGTACGTACGAAACTTCTAACTCTCGCTTATATTTGACAAAATGTAATTTAATTTAGGAAGGAAAATAATTACGATGTTATTATCACTGATATATATATAGAGTAAAATACACATGGCATGGTAAAGTTGACTTTTTAATTTTAAAGTTCAACTTTAAAAGTTACAAATTCTAACTTCAAAATTCAAAATCGTTTAATAAAAATGCAATTACAAAATTCATGTCTGTATCAAATGTCTAACGAAACTATCTTCTCGCAGAAGATCAGAATCTTCAACTTGTCTAATTTCTATCGAGATTGAATTCAGGGAGTTCTTCTGAACGACTTGAGTCTTCCTCAACTTCTGACGATGTATTTGTACGCCCTACAGAGCGTGAGTTACGTAATTTGCGAGAATTATACGACATCTGCTAAGAGAAATGAAAAGCGATTAAAATAAAATACAATTTCTCAACTGATTCTTCTGTGAAAGCTAAACGTTCGTACATCCACGTACATGAACATACAATAAAATTCCTACCAAAAATTTGAAGTATCTTATGAGATATCGATTTCTAATTTTTGTAACATTAACCTTGATACCTTTCTCACCTAGAATGATTCACCAAAGAATCGATCTGTAAGAACCGAAAAATAATTAGTTCCATTTAAAATAAGCGTGCATTTGTGTATTCGAGTTGAACTCTTAAATTACATTTATGAGAAAAATGACGTCATAGAAAGGTGCAACATTTCAGAATTATTTAACTTTTCCTTTACAACCTTTCTTTATTTCTAAATAGATCCGAGGTAATTGTGTCTCAATTCTAGTATATATCACATTAAAAGTATTACATTAGACCACTAATAGATAAATTGGTAGTTTTAAATTTTGTATCTTCTGAAATTCTAAAATAAATGCAATAATAATATTATATAATTTTATACACATGCCTGCACGTATACATATGTAGGAATTTACCGTATCACTCAAGAGAAATTGGCAGGTTGGACACGAAAAGTACGAAAACGCTGTTTTAAGGTAACAATAACAGTATCGTTTATTACTCGATGAGCTGTTTACAAACTGACTCTCGCTGACTCTGACTCTACTCGTAACTGTAACTCTGACTATCGCTCTAACTACAACTGTCGCTCTGACTATGACTATCCCTGTGTCTTCCTGAACGGGCCCTTTTAAAGCCCGCCCAGAAGACAAGCGCCTCCCCGAAGAAGAAGAAACTCCCTCTACCCCAAGGTCAAGGGTGGAGGAGACTCCTCCCTCCGAGTTAGTCCCTCCGAAGGGTCACCCTCGCGAGGACCCTTCCCAAGAGGTGACCGCGGCCGCGTCACCCTCGGCTTATGCCGGGGAAAGCCGAAGTTGCGCGAGGCCACCTCACGCGGCCTGGCCCCTACCTCCTATGGCCCATCTGGCAGGCAGATACTAACGGGTCCTCTAGACCTGAATTCCAAGCGAAAACAGTCTACCCTAATAAACGAGTGTCCCTCGTTTACCATTTCTACGCATATTTATTATTACTGTTAGTATTACAGTTGTATATAATATTATTGTTCCTAATATTAGTGTTATAACTACTGGATAATACTACTATCATTGCTACTATTAATATTATTATTACAGTGGAAATTTTTGCTATTATGATTATCGTTATTACTTTTACTATTAGTATTATTATTACGGCGAATATTTCTATTATTATGATTATTGTCATTATATTACTACTGCTATCATTATTACTATTAGTTTTACTAATTAGTTTTACAATTAGTTGTTATTGATATCTGTTGTAAATTAAGTATGGTCATGCAATGATGGTGACAGGCCTGTTAGAGGTTGGTCAATACCGATCTTAGGACTTCGAGGACCTTCGATACTATGCAGGCATCAAGGGGTCGGTTTTTGGGTTTAAAAGGGCCTGCTGTCTCTTGCAGGACTCAGTCTCTAATCCGGAACAGTATAGAATGCTTTTAAAGTATTATGACGCATAGGGGCGTGTTTAAAGCTTGTTTTCACATTCGCATAAATGTATACATTTCATTTATATTTCTATTGCTGTACATCTGAATACGGTTATTTCCCTGCACGCTAAACGCTTTGATTTCCTTCCCGAAATCCCAACAATATTGCTATTGCTATTATAATATGACACGTAGATACATATATGTACAAGATATAATGTTAATTTAAGTATATTATATTAAGCTAATAATTAATTAATTACCTATGTTTTAATCATTATTAATTATATTATAGGTAACAACTAGTAGTTGTCGTGTTAGGGTAGACGCTAAATTTAACATGACCAGTTTTTATCAAATATTATAAAATAGTAAATTGCTAATTTACTTGGACGGTGTCAATATTTATTTTTTATTCGACGTGAATAATCAACTTGATCGACTTAACACGGATATGTCTAAATTGGATAAGTTGGAATTTACACCGGTAATAAGAACATTATGGAGGTAAATGTCGATTGATGATCCGATAGGTGTTCGATGAAATACTTAAGGATTTTAAAATGAATGCAAATATCGGGTTGCAAAGGCGTGACGATTCGGATTGGTGGGGAAGCACGTTCTCTATTTTGCTGGGAAATCGCTCCGATCGCAGCCTGAACTGGGCTAGGAAGCAATCTCGTGAGACGACAGGATCGCACGAGTCGTTAACGAAATTCGTTAACGACATTCGTGCGTTCGAGCGAAATGAGGTTGGGTAGTTTAATCGAACGATCTCTTCTCGGATGTTTTCCTTTTCCGTTCCCTTTTTCCTTCGCCAAGATGAAAATCGAATGAATCAGGCGATGATTCCCGCGTTCGTTCCGTTTGGCAATTGCTCTTCGTCCTCTCCTTGTTTGACCAATTAACGTTTTTAAAGGCTAAATAATTACTCCACCAGGTCACACCGGAATCTTTCGTGTACCTCGAATCAGTTAATATCGTTTACAGTTTCAGGAATCTAAGTATTTGTATACAGGCTGATTTACCTTATATCGACATCTGTATAACGATTTATGTCACCATTCTTAATCGTAGTAAAAAATATTTAGATGGAGATTGAATATTTTCGTACAAAGCAAATTCCGAGATACATTTTTTTAGAAGATATATAGGTCAATTTTCTTTCTTTCCATGAAAATATATGTTTCCTCACGCGATAATCGATTTAGCTATACATTTCCCATAAGAAAGTATTGGCCCACTTATATTGAAAAATTATTAAGTTGTAAATTATCCTAATTTCTTGTGCAATGAATTTATCAAATTTGGCACGAATTTCATTTTTTCAAGATAGATAATTGGACGTTGAAGTTAATGTGAGTGTTGGTTTTATATGTGTGATTGCAAATGAGATTGCAAATGAGGTTGAATAAGTGAAACTCATTTGCGATGATATAAATATAATATGTGCGTGTGCAGTCCAGTATGAATGATGTTTGGAAAATGTTTAGAAGAATGTGCCAGAATAAAACAGTTATGTGAGAATCGTCAAAGAGGAAACATGGGTATGTAATGGTTAATAAGAGTGTGTGTGTGTGAGAGAGAGAGAAGAGCTTTCTAGAAAGTGTCAATCACTTTTTCGTTTAAAATAGTTTATTGCGAGTTGTTTTCATTATTTCAATATTTTTATCTAAATATACTAATGTGTTAACTGTTAAAAAACGTCGAAAATATTGGTGTCCATTTCTATCCACAGTTAACTACTCGTGAAAGTTATTACTACTCGTGCTTAGATTTTAAAAAGAGATTAATTCGTACTATTTCTTATTTTTATTATTCTATTGCAGTTTAATATGTACATTAAAAGAGTATTTTTACCCTGAAGGACTAAATTGTAACCGATTTAAAAAAGAATGGTTTACAACATATTTTAAAATCCCCGATAAAATCGTCGAGTTCCAAAAAATTCAGAATTTTCAGAGAATATCTTTATTAATTTCCACAAACGATACATTCACATACAATGTTCTACAAATTCTGTATTCATCGTCAGATATTTTTATAATTTCATCTACGTATCGCAGACTTTATGTTAATTTAGCTGCAATTTTATTTTCGAAATTTCAGTTGAACGTGTGTATTTTATTCGTTAAAAACGCGTGATAAAAGCTGTTCGAATACTTTCGTGAGTGACTGTATATGCTATACATACCTGCCTGAATTGGGAAGCATTGATCTGATGTAATCGATATAGAAAGAAGAACTTAATAATACGATATAATCTTCACGATTCTGTTATAATTATATTACAAATGATGATTAAAGTACTAAAGTAAAATAAATATCAGAAATTAAATTTAATTGATTGAGGAGTGATAAGGTGCTAATTGATCGTTAATAAAGAGTTTTCCAGTTTTTATTTGATAATTATTATTTTATACACAGGAAATTGTGGTTTTGTTAAACTCAAATTACGAAATTCGTTTTGATCGCTTGCTGTATCGGTAAAATTACTTTTCACATTAATAACGCCCAACAAATCTTAAAGCAGGATGTACAACTGAAAGGGCATAACACTAATGTTCTCTCTAAAACTTTTTCTTTTTTTCTTAAGAGATATAATTTATTAAATTTTTATATTTTTATTTCTCTTATCACCATTTTATATTACAAATGATTAACTCGTAGTAGTACAAAGTAATTTTTCATTTCTACAGTAATACGCGTATACTGTACCGTCGACATTTTTACGAATTTTTATTCTAAACTTTAAGAAAATGTTTTTCATATATCAGATATTGAAAATGCATAAAACATGGAGAAGAATCGATTTTTTTAGATATCTAGGTATATCTCTCTTAATGTGAAATAATAAATATTAAGTAAATATGAGTTTCTATGTCATTTAAGAAATATATTAATAAAATGTATCGAGTAAATTAATTGTCAATTATTATCTACTTATTTCATAAACACTAACAGTCTAGACTTTACTCGATAATTCTGAGTATTTTAAAAATTCAAATCAAGTAGGGTGATTTATAATAATTCTGGGAATTAGCTATATTCGATGTTAGAATATTATACGCCATTTGTAATTTCAATTACTTTATAGTGTAGTATAATTTCACAAATCTTTGGAAGTGTTATACAAATTTAATTTTTTTTTCAAGGTTTACATCCTTACGTTTTTACAGCAAATAAATATCAAAAGTGAATAATTTCAATGACTATATATTTATATTGTAACTTTCTTAAAAATATTTTTAAAACTGCTTTACATATTTTAGCATAGCGAATTGTAAATAGTGATATGATATAAATGTATCCATGCAATAAATGTGTGAAAATATATATGCATGTATACATGTTACAATTCATATAAAATAAACTATACATAACAAATATATTACACCCAATTTAATAATTGTTCATGTAGCTTTCTGTTTAAAGAATGTATTTGTAGGATGTATTTTATATTAATTTTTACAGCACATATTTCAACCATTGATAAGAAAAGATTTAACTATTTCAGATTTACCTATTCATAAAAATATCATTATAAATTACCTTATAAATGACTAAGATTTAACTAAAATGTTTGTATTTATAATAATCTATCAACAACGAATTGAGTATTTATTTCTTCATATTGAATTATAAACGTTGGTCTAATGTTGCACGTTGCTAGTTTATTCAGGAACTTTAATAATTAAACGTATATTAATAATTTGCAATAAAATATAGGTCTTTTGCGTATCCTGTCACTCTCGATTTTTGCTTGCTATCATACTATCTTCTTTTTTCCGTTGGAATATCTTTCATAATATAAAAAATTTACATCTGAATACGGCCATAAAAATTTGAAGGAAAGTTGAGATAAATGTGGGTAGTAATAATTACTTCTTTATTCTAATTTCTTCAAATATGTTACAATTTCTATAATAATTATTTCGCACTTCAAGTTTACGACACTTTTACATTACATGTGCAGTATATTATTCCTCATATTTGGAAATACACAAAAATTTAGTTCACAAAAATTATACCGCATCAACGGAACTATAATCCAACAATAACAATCTCTTTGTAGGTGGAAAAGCTTCAGAGATTTCAAAGTCATCTTCATTTTTTTAAATTGCGCGCTATACCTTTTTATTCCCAGTGCAATGGCAAATGCTTAGACTAGATTCTAACCTCCTAAGAGTAGCTCGAGATAGAACCCTTTTACATTGATGCAACGTTGCGGAGTAAACTATACGATGTAAGTACTATGATGAGTACAATCTGGATACATTTCAGCATACAGTGTTCGTGCTCTTATTGAATTTTGCAAAGTTTCTCTATAAACAAGAGACATATCTTGGTTACTAACTTGCTTAATGAATGAAAATTTCACTTTCCCGCGAACTTGCCGCTAAAATTGCAGCAGAACTAAACCAAAGGTATTGATCTTAGTATAAGGGTGCTACTGATATTAATGGAAGTTTAGGATTTCTTCCATCCACAAGGAAATTGCAACTAAGATAACAATATACAGGTATCTTAGAATACGACAATTTTTATGGATCGAGTTTCCTCATAACAAAAAATAACAGAGATATTTTAAGTAAATATACATTGTGACAGTATTATTATAATTAATATCATAAATAATAAAATAATATTGTAATTGGCAATAGTCAAGAAATTCGAACTTACATATTTCTATGCACTTACGTTTTTATTAAATTGTATGCCTTATTATTGTTATTATTATCGTTATTATTATATTTCATTATATTTTATTCATTATTGTATTATTACTATATTTAATTGTAATATTAAATTGCAATAGTTACAAACATAAGTCATTGAGTGCTGATGTTTTCTTAAGTGTAATTCTTAACAAAACTGAAATAATACCTTTAACTAGACAACTATGAATATATTATGTACAGTGGCGAAGAAAAGAAGGTTTTTAAATGTTACACAATACGAAGGAACACTATAATTTTACAAAAATTGTAATATTATATTTTATAGCAATAATGAATTTTATATAAATATAATTACATTTATTATACTACGGTTAATATAAAAGTAACAAATATAAATGCTAATTTTTAACTTTCTTTTGTCCTCCAGTGTATATCGTAAATTGTGTAGTTGACGCAATTCTTCACGAATATTTAATATATCGTACGTTTTTTATATGTAAAATTCCTTTAAATATTAGAACTTTTCCCATTTATAAAAAACCGAATTATTCCTCTTGTAGTTATTGTTGAGAAAGTATGAAGCGCATTAAACAAACGTGTAACTCTAGTGAAAGCGTTCTATTTCAGACAATTAGGAAAATAAAGTAGCATTGGATAGTACACAATGATGGAAATAAATAGTAATATCAATCATAGAAAATCTATTAATTGGCAAAAGAATTCTTTAAAGAATTAAATATATATAAACGTTTCTTATTAATGAAAAGAAATTGTTCATAAAATAATTGGTTTAAAAATGTTTAGTAGCAAAAGTAATTATTTAACTAACATATTAAGTAATAATATATAATTATATCAGGTTATTTCGTTTTTAAATAATAACATCGATAAATAAAACTATCTATAAATTTTGATATTTTATTGTAATTATTGATATCTTATTATAAATTTCATATAACCAAATATTTGTTTGTTCATAACAAATTTACGTTTTGATTCATAATACGTGTGTAGGTACATTTAATCTTTTGCCTTTAAAAAATCGCTGAAATCAATTGCATCATCAATATTATCGATTCCACTCGCTTGAAATCACTTTTGCATCTTTTATTCACAATATCATCAAAATTCTCAACACGAATTCATGAATCGCGAGAATAATCGTTGTTCAACAATTTTCAGAAATTTAAATATCGCACAAACAATGCGTTACTTATAAAAATTTCCCCTGCGAATAAAACGGGAAGCAAGCATTCACGTATGTATGTGAAAATCCAAGAATATCGACCAGCACTTTAATTTTTTAATCCTCCAAGATATATCCGCGATATCATTCTACGGCATTGATAAAATGAAAATTTTAACAATTTCGCGGCATACTTTCTTATCGCACTATTTCGCCTTCCACTTTTTTCACCGGTTATTCGAGATATCGGCTTTAAAGGTCTAGATTCGTAAGCTGACGATAGCTCGTTTCCGTCTTTCCTTGAATATTTCACCACCAATCTCATTGTTCGACGTTATTTCTTTCAGACTTTCTACTAATCAATAGACATTCTACGCATATATAGTCTGGCAGATTTGATATTGGATTTTCACACGTACTTTGCGAATTAGGGAATAGAATACCTTAACCTAAAATAAACTGAATATAAAGAATAAAGTCAAATATTTAAAATATCTTATAATATATTAAATATCTAAAATATTTTAATATTCAATATTAGGTATATATCTGAGAATATAAAAATTTTATGTATTAAATACCTGAAGCATCCAAATATAAAATATTAAATACTTAAAGTATCTAATTATATACGAAATATTTAAAGTATAGTCAAATATAATATTTGCTTCACAAATACTTTTGTTCTTACAAGAATATATACTGTAACTCAATGTTGCATAAACTTAAATATACAACAATACTTTCTCTTATTGTGCTAATTCTGAAGTATGTTTTACATTCGAACAATAACAAATATCACTTTCATATCCTATTACATTTTTATATTTTATTAACATTATATTCTGTCGGACTACATAGTAAATTTATTTCTAATTTTAAAAATTTGTATTTTTTTCACCGCAAGATATAATTATGAGAAACAAAGAATCATAGGTTTATATTGTATTTTGTAAGTAATAAATAATCAAAGTAAAGCTTTACAATTTTTTATTTTAAAAGTATGCTTACGTTAATCATATTAAACAATATCTGCTACAAATTGTATGAGAAGATATAATTAAATCTGACCAGCTAATTATATAATACATATAGTCGTTAGTTTCGATGATCACATGCAAGTATGAAAAATGAAACGAAGTTTGATTTAATTATTTGTAAAATAAATTATAAGTCACTTAACTTTACAGAGTCAATCTATAACTTATATTACGAATCTATCCACACGAAACAGAAAAACATCTTACAATTAATTAGACACCCATCAATAGATTATGCATTGTATTAATCGAAAAAATTACATCGCATAATTTGCCCAATTTCGTTAATAAGACTGTTGCACTCTCTGTAATTTAAATAACAAAGTGGATACCTCATGCAAAATGTTCAGTGTAGTATATTACAAATTAAGGAACATTATAGACATATGGATTGACTGATCTTTATTTTCGAAATATGAAAAGTGTATTGATGTAAATTGATTGCTTAATTACTTATTTGAAACTGTAAAATTATGTTTGACGGTGATACGTTTCACCGATATTTTGACACGTTTCCATTAACAAATTCACGGAACACAACTAATACCAAATCTTATTGATTGCAAAAATCTTATTGGCGTCTGTTATCAAGCGTATCAAGCTTTCTAATTAAGTACATCCTCGACTGCATGCGTTCTCATTGACAAAAATTTAAAAGGGATAGGTCAACTAACGATGTACTATAATACAGATCCATCAATCAGCTCCTCTTACTGTCCACCAACTGAAAAGAATTACATTGAATGATACTATTGAGTTTCAACATCATAGCCTTACACAGAATCGTCAGTCAATGTTATACTCTGATCGTCATAAAACATAAACACTGGAATTATAGTTAACCACATAGCTACGAATTAACGCGAATATAATCACCAGAACGGAACTGAATTGAATCATTGTTTATATAACGTTTCTTTCTTCGGAATAACCAGCCAAATATGCTAGCAATATTTGTCGATTTGCGGAACACCCTGTATAAATAAATTATAGCTGCACGCGGTTTAAGTAACCTATATATTATAATAACGTTTCATTCGTGATTGGTATAAAATCACTTCTACATAAATACAATATAATTACTTACAATAATACAATACAATAATACTAATACAATAAAATTACTTCTACATAAAAAATATAAACGTATGTATGATATAAATTTTTATATAATATAAAAATTGTACATAAAAATTACAATATATTTTTAGTTGCATTATTGTACTTTAAAGAGTAAATAATAGATTAATTATATCACGGAATATTTTATAGAATATACATAGATAATCGTTATTACAAAGACAGAAGCTGAAAATTCTGTCACTTGTTCTTCAATCTAAAATTGCTTTTTAAATGCAGCAAAGAAAATTTAGTGATTGTAATTCTAAAGGAGTGGGTAAATAATAGACAAATGTAATGCGACTACGTATTTCTAATAAAAGGTGTGATCAATTTCACAAAATTAGCAACTATGATTTAATTTCCACACTGTGAAAAATATGTAATAGCATCAGTAATAATAAAAATAATTATATAAAGATTATACTGTATATTTTTTTAATTTTCCATTTTCTCCTGTGTGCAAAATGTTAAATTTCTTAATTTGTAATAATCTGATAATATTTTATCCTTATTCTATAAAAATGACTCCTTGAAATTAAAATATCCTCTTAAAAATTTCAAACAGTACTACTACTAACATAATATTTTTTTTAAATGAACATAGTGTCTAAAATGTTTTCTTAATTATTATTACTGCCGCGTGTAATTCATAGATTAAAATTAATATTTATTATTCTATATATTATTCTATACTCTATATTATTTAAAGAGTAATTAAGATAGTAACTCAATAATAATTGAATAATCTTTAACTAATTTACGTCACTTTAAATATTAAACTCAATATTACACGAACAACTATAATAATGAATAATGATACAGGAATATTACGAAGTTATTGCAAAGTATGACAATGTATACTTGAAAAATTATAAAATCAGTATTTAGGAAGAAATATTTTCTCGATCACAGTCTGAAACATCAAGCACCACTGGTCCCATGCCACGAACCACCTATATTATTTGCTATGACCTAGGAACACGGTATCAAATCATAAACAAATATTCCGGTAACGAGAAGCAAACAGTGCGTTCATAGGACAGCTGAGATGGTAGGCTACGTAGTAATGGTAGGTAACCAAAAGAGATAAAAGACAAAAAACCGAGACCGGTATGGCGGAACAGTGAATGAATATAAGCAATAAAAAATGGTAAAAAGTGGACAGTGAAGAATGTTACATACGTGTAAACTCAAATTAACTTGAACCAATCTAACTTTACGTGATTAACTGGATATTGCGAAGGAAAGTACAAAATGGTCGATGTTCTGAGCATACTAATTTATCGACAGATATATTTAAATTTATAAATTAATGAATATCAATAGAAAGTCATGTAAACGTGTACGATTTGTATTTGAATTGAGTAAATATATATATATATATATTTAAGAGGAATAATTCATCGAGGAATTTTGATCATAGAGAGATTGAATTTTTATGGGAAAACTGGAGTGGGGGTGTATTTGAGTGATGGATGTCTGGAGTTTGGGAAGGTTAATATTGATCTGTGTAATAGCATTATTATTGTTATGTGTTCTTTAAATGTTCGAAATTTTAAAAACTTTTTAAATTTTTTTCTTTTTTGACACTGAATATTATCTTTTTTAAATCTAGAAATGCCTCGGTAAGCTTGAAATTGCAACCAAGAATTATATAATAGGTAGTACGAAAGGATATGTATATTAATTATAAGAAGATATGATAATGAGTAATAAAAATATATGGAATTGCAATGAAAAGTTTATGACGTTGTACTTTATTTTTTATCTTTCTTATAAGAACAAAATTAGGATGGTGTTAGTAGCTTACTTATAGAGTCATGTGCGATGTATATTTAAATTGTATAATAGTTAAAATAATATACAGAATAAATTATGTATATAAAATATATTGCTACTAAAAAATTTAATTTTAAATTATATTAATAATTTTCAGAACAATATTATGTAAATGTTTGGTATGTTCTAAATATATAAAAGAGTGTTGAATAGATATATAAACATCTTTTTAGTATTAATATTATCAAATTCATTATTAACACATGATAGAAAGCTGAGGAATATAATTACCTTGTACTTTTATGTAAAATATAATCTTTCTTTTTATCCTTTTAGTGTCTTACGTCATGCTTCTAAATTTTTTAATTTTTTCTATACGTGGGTTATATAATACGTAACTATATGAAAATGTAACATACTTTTCTCTAACCATCAACATCAAATTTTAAATAAATACTTTGCCTTACTATTTTAGTTTTTATGTTTTTCGAAACAAAGTACAGTAGCTATAAAAAGTTTGTACAGTATTTAACATATAACGACTACGTAAAAATAATAATTATCAAAAGTTATTAATATCAAAAAAATGTTATAAAATAGCATTAATAAAAGGCTTATAAAATTTATGAAACAGCTTTGATAAATATTTAGCGAGAAAAATAAGTTTCCATAGTAACAAGAAAATTAATTATCATTAATCATTTAGTTTCT
The DNA here is from genome assembly GCF_001483705.2 of Eufriesea mexicana. Classification (NCBI taxonomy): domain Eukaryota; kingdom Metazoa; phylum Arthropoda; class Insecta; order Hymenoptera; family Apidae; genus Eufriesea; species Eufriesea mexicana. The sequence goes on along the minus strand of NW_016910740.1, from coordinate 1,246,854 downwards.
TACATATTATTAATTAAAATAAATAATTTATTAATTGTTTGTCAAAAAACGACTTAATTTTTACGTAAGTGATTTTTATTTTTGGTATAATGTAATAATATCTATGTATATAATATTCCTAAGGAATTTGAGAAAATAAGTTTTTTTAGTTTATATCTGAAACAATAAGCAAACGTACAAAATATAATTATAAATTAATACAATCGCGTTAGAGTGAAATAGTGCTTTTACGAAAATAGAGATAGGTATAAATAAAATTGGAGAAAATAGTTGGAAAAGAAAATTTGGAAGAAAATGGAGTCTGCTCGCATTCGTTCGAGTATGGACATCACATGTGTAAGTATTTATTGTTAGTTCCAAGACTATGCAAGGGGGAAGAAAGAATCCTCAAAAGTAAGAAGATAAGAAAATAGGAAACGGATAATGTCCAGAAAAATCTGGATAAAAAAAGTTTCAGAAATAAAAGAAAATAGAAAATACTTTACTAAGAGCAAGTTGACTTGGATATAATTGTGGATTTGGTTTTATTAGTATGAATACGAGTGTATGGAGTCGAGTGATGGCACGAATGTAGATGTGTATGTTTTTAGAAGTGCGAGTGGAAGATCTAGAATACGTGGTATTGGTGCAATTGTTATAGATCAGAGCCAATATGTTGTGAGGAGTTTCAGTTTGTTATAAAAAGCGTGAAAGTGAACAGTTTGGAGATAAGACGTGTGAATATTATAATTTATAATAAATATATAATTGTTATACATCAAACTCACAATAATAACAGTGACGTAGCATTTCCAATTGTCTGTAATCTGATAACATAATTAACGTTTTTGTATCTTGATCAATATAAAAGATACTTCTTAATTACTAAATTTAACTTAATTACTCACAATCATTAATTATAATTACGTTGTGAATTTTACATTAAAATATTATTTACAATTGTTAATCGTAATTTTAAATAAATCGATTTGATTTATGTTTATCCAACTATAAATATAAAAATTAATTATAATTTGTCGTTAGTTTGATATGAAGTTAGTATTTCTATTACCAGAATTTTTAACAGGAAACGTCAATTTGCGTGTTATTAAATTATATTAAGGAATGTCAGGTTCTCTATCAATTCTATCGGTCTCAATTCTATTCTGATAAGATATATTTAATTATCGGATTTTATTTTCAAGTAATTCTGGACAAGTTTGATCAACGATAATCACCGTTCTATTAATATTGCTTTTTATTTTAGTTTTTGAAAAGTTAATTCAATTACCTAAAAATCTTTATCTATCTCGTTTATTTAATTACTTGATATATTTACATATTTTATCCTATTAGATATATTATTTTAAGGTCCAGAAACAATAAATCAATCTAAATATATCTAACAGAGAGGAAACTGAGTTCAAGATTGAATTGATTTAATTCTAATATTCTAAATCAAATATTATTATATATGTATAAGAGTAGTTAGATACTTGCTTTATTTCTAAGTATTTTTACGCGTTTACACTTTTATTATTCTATTTATTAACTATTAGGAATTAACAATGAATAAACTCCACTCATTATACTTATATCATTAGCAATATCTTTTATAAATAAAACGATACTTTTAGAAAAGAAATGTGGTTAAACTTAAAGGGGTTACTTAAAGTAAAAGCATCCCTTGTTCATAACATATAGTAACTTATTTTATTTATTTATTTATTTATATAGTCATATATACCGTTTAGTATAACAAAAGTTAATATGTAAGAGTAATCAATAATAATAATAACAACAATAATAATAATAATAATGATAATAATAATAGTAATAGCAATAATAACGTAACTAGTTCATGTCATTTGTTCAGTTCTCAAAATGTTCATTTATATATTTATAATATCTTATCTTCATCGATTTTAAAAATGACAACACGTTAATATCCTACACCTAACAACTCCTACACCTTAAATCTGACTTACATTTTCTATACTCATGACCACGAACTACCTTCATTATGAACGTTAAAATAATATTACCCATTTAAGTATCAAGTTTTTTATGTGAATCATTATATGAAGCAAAATCTCCATGGCAAAGTATATGAAACCATTATTGTGCTATTTATTCCAATTACATTGTTCAACACGATCTTTAATCTGTAATATCTATTTTGTGTTTCTACAAAATTTTCATCAAAATCACGATAATTGTTATTATAGTTAGAAATAAGTACATATTTGAGAATACCACCTGAGATATAAATAGATTATTACAAATAGCACTGCTCAACAAATTTTAACTTTTTCTCAAATCTGTAATACATATTGAATAATTCTTGTAGAGATTATCTACTTGAATACGAATCCGCAAATAAAATTGCTCAATCACCCTCAGTTGCCGAAAATTGTGATTGTTTCTAAAAACGCACGATTTTTGGCTAAAACGAAGTATTACATGGAAAGTATGAACGTTAGGAGGTTCGTCGTTGGCTTACAAGTTAGGTGAGAGTATCTCGAGTTTATCAAAGTCCATAATTATAATTATTTATACTTCTGAATAACTATAATTGGTCAACAAAGTTAAAAAATAACCTTCTGAGCGTACTTTCTAGATATATTCTTGCATTTTTACAAGAAGTTCTTTATCTAACACGAATTTGCTGCACAGTAGCGTATTCTGTAGGCTTTCTTGCAGAAGAAATTATGAAATAAAATTGTCGAAAACATTTTTAATTCGATTAGATCGAGAAAATATTCATCGGTAACGTGTACACGGGGTTTTACTGTCACGCAACCATTGCTCACTCCTCTAGCCCCGACTGTGCCGCAGCTCGCATAATCCAAGTACCAAGTACAATGAAACTAACAAATAACAGTCTACGAAAATTCAAAAAGAACTTTGAAAGTTTGCAATAAATAGCAAATATCTTAAATTTGAGGCATAGCTCTTTGCTTAGTATCGTTTTCCAAAAATTATTTATTATTTATATTATTTGGAAAACTATTCCAATTACCAAGTTTTACCACATGAAGGTGGCTACGCATCGGAACCCAGACATTACGCCCTACTGGCGCTATCTGTATCAAAAATACCCTAATCTATCAACCTGCAGCGAAAGAAATGAAGCTATTGATACCTTCTTAAATTTCATGTCTTATACAAAAGGCACTTTGATTCGGTATACTAAAACTTATTACTCTACTGTCGCAACTCTAAAATATATTATTTCAACAGATTCTAATATTTCCAAGTTACCATAAAAATAGGGAATGAAATATCAAAGACGCGAGTAAGTAAAAAATCGTGACGCGCCCGAACGAATTCGTGGTTATTCGAAAGATCGACTAGCCTACGCGACGTACTCTCGTGTACTCGACAACTTCATGCCTCAGCACCCTCGAGATCGGACCTAATCCATCCCAGCCACCACAAACTCCGCCACGTCTTACTCGTGAACGAAGGTAGTCAACGAACCGACGAAGCATCCAGAATCAATCCAAGGGCCCCTAGCGAGGCCCTGTAGCCATGTCACGCCGGTCCCTGTTATGGGGGAGAAACCAATTAAGGAATCATCCCATGAGGTCTGACGGCTACAGACCCCGGTCATGTACGCGCTGGTACCAAAAACGACTAAGGCTGACAAACACTCGTATTGATATATTCTAGATGAGCCACCGGTCCGCCGACTATCCTAGAACCAGTGTTCTGACGAGAATGTCAGTGGCTGAAATGAGTGTTGGAGACGAGTCGCGAAGATGGCTTACGAAGCACGGAATTGTCGACTACACGGGAGTGCACCGTGTACATTAGTCAGTACTTGAGAATGATCGCTATTATCGCAAGAATAATTATATTCTTTTTGGAAAATGGGAGGAATAGGAGAAGAAAAATATGAAATGTATATATCCACCCCAAGTTATGTAGTTCACATTTGTACAGAAAACACGCACATGAAACTTAGCCTAGGAGTTTATTTTATAACTATGTATGTGGGAGTCCTCCCCCCACGGTCGTTTAAAGTCAGCTGGTCGCAGGTATATCTCCTCGGTGATTGGTGTATCTAAAAGGGACAGTAGGAAGAGGAAGGAATGCTTTTCGTCCCGGGCCTGCTAGTGGACTCGTCATTAAGGCTTGCTTAACAGGCCCTGCCTTAGACACTGGGTATACTATTGGAAAGACGGGAAGCTATATATAGACAAACTGGGAGTTTTCCGAGGACTTGCGAGAAAGTCCTCGAAGGCGGAATCCATCTAGTGGCGAGAGTGAGAATGATGGTCGCTACAACTACTTAGGACTAAACGCACACATCCCGTGCCGTTCATTACTGTCTTCTAAATAAAATCTTGAAAGAGTTGTAAACCTGTAAGGAAAATACATAATCCTAAAAGGAAACAGATTAGTAACAGGAACGAAAATAGATGCGAAACGAATATAAACCACAAGGATTAACTAAATAATACAAATGTAAACAACCCAACAACGAGATATAAACATCTCTACGATATAACATGAACAAACCAACGACGAAACATTCGAATATTATACGGAATATTCAAATTCTGAAATAAAGATAAAAAGAAACGAAAAATTAAATCTGAAAAATGAAAAATAATTAAAACCTGAAAAAAAAGAAATTGAAACCTAAAAAAAAATGAATTATACCTGAAAAGAAGAGTTACTGTTAAATTATTTAAGGGAGTGGGTTGGACTTGAACATGAACTTTTTGTAAATCATAGGAACATTTTAATGTAAGTGCGTCAGAAGTTCAAGTAATAACCATTAATTTATTAACTTTTTCACTCTTATTATAAAATTATGTTCTGAACAGTTTGTTATTGATAATAAATTTGATAATCTGCACATTTTTTATAAACTATAACTGCATTCGTATTTCCATAGGATAAATTTCTATGATACATATATGAATGTAAAAATATTTTTATTTCCTCTGTATTTTTGGCTAAAATGCAGTATTACACGAAAGATGAAAACGTCAGAAGATTCATTCTCATCTTAAATGTTGGGTGAGAGTTTATTTTTTAACTATTTTATATTAAAAAGACATTCGTATTTATGTATCCAATAACGAAATTGTTTCAAATTTCAAATGATCTAAAGAAATTTTTTATACTTTTGCGATTAGTATAAAAAGGTACATGAAAACGTCCATGTTATACATATAAAAAATGAGATCTACTGGACGATGATTTCGCTGTCGATTACGCGTGACCACGGCCCTGACTAGATGTGTGAACAATGGCTGCGTGGCGGCAAAATCCCGCTTAAGAGTTATTGAGATACATATATTTTCTTGTTCTGTCAACATTAAACATCATCCTAATATTGCTTCTGGATGGTTTCCTCAGAAAAGCCTAGAGAACACGCTATGGTGCAGCAAATTCATGTCAGGTAAAGAACTTTTTGTAGAAATGCAAGAATATGCGTAGAAAGTACGCTCGGAGGGTTATTTTATCTAAACTTAATTGACCAATTATAGTTATTCAGAAGCATAAATAATTATAATTATGGACTTTGATAAACTCGAGATACTCTCACCTAACTTGTAAGTCAGCACTGAACCTCCTAGCGTTCATACTTTCCATGTAATACTTCGTTTTAGTCAAAAATCGTGCGTTTTTAGAAACAATCACAATTTTCGACAGCTGAGGATGATTGATCAATTTTGTTTGCAGATTCGTATTCAAGTAGATAATCTGTACAAGAATTACTCAATGTATATTACAGATTTAAGAGATAGTTAAAATTTGTTGAGCAGTGTTATTTGTAATACTCTATTTATATCTCAGGTGGTATTCTCAAATATGTACTTATTTCTAGCTATAATAACAATTATCGTGATTTTGATGAAAATTTTGTAGACACACAAACTTAAAGAAAATTTATAATTTAAATTCTATAATAACAATTATCGTGATTTTGATGAAAATTTTGTAGACACACAAACTTAAAGAAAATTTGCAACATTTAAAACTCGATAAGATGGTATTTAATATGATTAAAATTTGAAATTTAAATATAAATTTTTTAATTGTTCGAAAGGTCAATGAATGCATATAATGCTCACTTATAATGCAAAATTTTATCTCTTCGCATATATTTTGGTGAAAGTTTCATTATAATCGGTTGATTATATTCTTGCAAATTCTACTATATTTTAAATATGATACATTTTGTATGAATATATTTTCGATATTTAGTATCTTTCTTTTATCAAAAATCATTAATGTTCACTGAAACGATCTACGCATCTCCTATACTCTCCTGACAATGGTTACTTTCACTGTCACTTGTTAATCAATAGTAATTTTGTAATAATCAATTAATTATTGCAAAAATTATTCTCTTAATGATAAAAACTTCAATCCTTATCAAATTACTATAATATACTTATTATTAATAAATTTGCCATTTCCTGGAGAAATGGAATTCTGAAATTATGTAAAAACCGATAAAAAATTGTAAAAAAGAAGAATACATATTTTATTAGACAAAGAACAATAAACATTAAAATATAAAACTTCTTATTTTACGTAAAATGAACATTAGAATAATACAATTATTCTTATTTTATTTACATTTAACAGTACATTTACAAAAACATTTTTATTTGTAGGATCTTTTACAATTTTCATTACAATAATAAAATGTTTAAGAAAAATTTCCAATATAAATAAATATTCAGTATTCGTAATATGTGTAATTTTTTCTTACAATGTGTAATACGGTAAATATGCCATAACTTGCAAGATGTAAAATCGTCTATATTGACTGACGAACAAATAGTGATTAGCAACAAAATAAAAAACTTGTTTTGAAAGAACCTAAATTATACAAAAAGTAATTTAAAATACATAAATGTATTCACTAAAGTATTTTATTTAACAATGACAGTATATGTATGCAATAGATGCAATAAAGTGAAGTAAAAATGTATAAATAGTAAAATAAAGTTTAAAAAATTAATAAACTAAAGCAAAATGCAAAAAATAAACAATAATATTTTCTAAGCAGCTTGACATTTTTATTGGCATTATTCGTCTTTTCGAATTCGTTTTACTTTCTTTCAAACTATGGATAAATATAGTTAAAAAAGTCATGTAATTTTAAAATTATAAAAAAATACGTAGGTGTATTTGTTCTTTGTTCTTCTAATTATTGTCTTAAATTTACGATACTATAATATTTTTCACATTAATTTTTCTCTTAAGTAAATTAATAAATGTTTGCTATCATATTTTAATATTTCTGGTATTTTTCACAACACATCTACATACAGATTATTAGCGACCATTGAAACAAGGTAAACAGTAGAAATGCACAGTTGAATCAATATCTTCTCGAGAATAATTATTCACAGAAACGGAAGAAAATTAGTCTCATTACAACTCTCTGTATTTGAAACAATACATTATTCTACTGTGTTTTCATGAAATATTTCAACCTACAACGCAGGTGTTCAAACTAATTTATGCATTTTACTGAACATTTAATAACAAATATTGAAAACCTAAAAAATTGTTTATTAAATATAAAAAATTAGTCATGTTTTATGCAAAAATAAATTTTAATTCCCCGATTTTCTAATTATCTGCAAATAATTAAAAGTCTTCAGAAATTAATATAAGTTACAATAAATTTCGTTTATTAAAAAGAAATCGATTAATTAAAGAATTATTTGCGAACAAAGGATAAAAAATGATTGAAAAATTTACTTCGTACCACATACGGTACAAAAATAGAAAAATGTAGAAGAATGGATAAGATGTGAGGAATGAAATAAAAAAAAGATGAGCAATCGTAAAAGAGATGTAAAGATATATACCAAAGTACGGTGCAAACTGGCAGATCGCATACTCTTGCTTATTGTGTCTACCCACGTATATACATGTATATATCTTCATACATACATATCTGCTGCATATTTTTGGCACTGCAGCATGATATCGACATACTACATGCCACACGTGCAGCACACAGGCATACACAGTAAATACCATGCACCATACCATGAAATGGCATATCGGGCGTGCATCGTAGAAAGGTATGTACGTATTAGTATCCACACATATGCACACGTTGCATATACCTACTGCAAAGTTCTATATCACATATTCCCCAGCAATGCTCGTATCATTTGTAATCCACGCTCACATATTCAATACGATCTGGATTCATAAGGGAAAACTCACATTCTATGAATATATTTTTTACATTATTTAAAGGTATTATTTTTTGGCACCTAGCCGATAAAAAATTTTACGTCTTTATCCTACGTTCTTCTTTGTTTTCGTCTCCCACTACCTAATCAAATTTATTCTCTTAATAATTTTTAAAATGTTTAATAAATATTATATTTTGTTCATTTTGTTAATAGCGATTAATTCATTGTAATATTCATTTTTAAGCGAAATTAGGAATAGTGAAACATTCAAATTTATTAATGATACAAAAGTTAAGCGAATAATAAATTATTATCGATTAACTACTATGAAGGCAATACTTATTAGAAATCGAAAATTATAATTTTAATATCATATAATAAAAATAATATATTATAAAATATATTATTCCAATTATAGATAATAAATAAATAATAAATCAATATTTCATCTAAATAATAAATAAGTAAAGAATAAACACTTTGCTTAAATAACAAACATATCAATGTCGGATGAATAAATATTTGGTTTAATAATCTATGTTAATAGGTTTCATATTTCGATATTACAAATTGTGCAGAAATTTATAATAATAAATTTCGAGGTACATATTTGTCACACAGTCTAAATAAAAACTGAAAGATGTCCATAATTACTACTAAAATCGCAAAACATTTGACTCATGAAAAAATATGAATGTATACGTATACTATAGTTAAAACAAGAACTTTTACGTGTAAATAATAGGTGTCCAATTAGAAGAATTGGAATTCCTGGAATTCCTTTTATAATATATAATATTATGATAAAGGGTCTTCAAGAGAAGAACAAAATTCATTCAAGAGTGGAAAACAGGGTTTCTATTATTGTAACCCTTAAACACACTATTTAACTTCTCTTCAATATTATATGCGAACCTCCAAACGTTCGAAACTTTTTAGATCAGTAGAAATGCAAATGAAGTCTTCTATATTGCACCCAATGGACTTGCCACACTATTCTCTTGGACACTATAAAGTACCTTGGTTCATCTAGATTCTATTACTGGATCAGAAACCCTCTTTGGAAGGGTCGAGAGGACAGCTGAAAAGTCTGGCCAATTAATTTTAAAAGAAGAAATATAACCTAAAGTTTAAAAAGAAATAGAAAAGGAAATGGAGTGAAGAATAGAAGTGAAACTTTCAAAGTAGATACTCTTAATCAAATATCCTACATTTAGCGACAATAATATTTTATTTAGCAACTTGTCCATAAACTATTTTGACAATCACTGGCTTTGATTATATCTAATCTAGTTCCTTTATTTTTGTACATCTGAATAAAAATTCTCTTTTTTTTTAGATCTTTCTCCATTACTTGCCATCTCACTTTCCTGGTCTATATTTTGTCAAGATCTATATAATTTCTTATTTTTCTTTCGGTTATATGAGTTTTTAAATCGAGGAACATATTTACATTTACCGTCGAGATGTCATTACGAAAACTTAAAGCACATTTCGTATTCTCGAGCATCTAAAAGAGTACTTACAGTTTCTACAAGGTACGAAGCGTTTAGCCATCTCACTGCAATTTTGCATCAGAAAGAACAATGCAATATCTGCTGAACATCACGATTTTTTCGACCTTTTTCCTCAAAAATGATATATTTTTAAATCCTGGAAGAAATATTGTTTTATATAATTATTATAATTACATGTTATATCTACAAAGGGATTTCAACAAAGAATTTGATTCGATAAACTATTAAAAATGGAAATTTCTAAAAATCTTTCCCTGAACTACTACTACAATAAATTCAAGAAAGCACACAATTACTATGCAAATGAAAAATTTTTGTTTAGAACTTGTAATAACGATGTAGATTCATGTATTGAGCCACATTTTCCCACTTAATTTAATTAATCAAAATTATATGCACATATAAGGTATCATTTGACTGTGCTAACTAAAATTACCTTTAAATTGTCTGTTATATAAAAGAAATGTTATAAACAAAAACTCTTTGTTGTTAATTAATTTTGTACACAATTGTAAAGAATTACGAATACTAAATAAACTATATGGGATCAAAAAATAATAATTAAAATTAATTATTGTCAGTTATAGTCAAATGTTACACTTTACGGTTAAAAAATTTAACTTGATCTTTATATCTCAGTAAAAAGGCGAAATAAAATAGCAAAATAGGAAGACAAATTACTGCATCGTACACTTTCCTTGATGTTAAACAATTTCTTTTCTTTTAATATTTTTTCATGTAACAAAGATTTTATAAATAATTTCAGCTGATATAGTTAAATGTCTTATCCTACATATATGTAAATAAAACAGCAAAAACACTTCTTTCTGTAACATATATTAATCTAGTACAACATAAGTATATTATAGGGTTGTAAGTAATGTCAAATATAGTTGAAGAATTAAAGTTCGCTTAGTAATATTACTCTGGATTTGAGCAAACTGATGAGAAGATTTATTTCTGTAGTAATCGTACAAACGTGAACTCTTGACTATCTGATTCTAAACTCTCTCGTCTTAGGTACATTACCGTACTCTTATCACATTGGTACGAAAGTGAGACTATCCCACGTAGCCGAGCTTTGCGAATATTGTTATCTACTTTTACATTCCTACATCGTACAAAAGTGATTGGTTTTTAGAAAGATTCGGAACATAACCTAACTTAAACACTATGCCATCTCTCGGCGTATAGTAATAATTATACCTTTCTTTACATATATATACATTTGACAAATTATGATTTTCTAAATTTTTCTGAAATATACATATTACCCTAAATTTCTTTAAAATTTATGTATTCTACATTTCTGTAAAATTTATATATTACTTTAAATTTCTTTAGAAATTTTTACCAGTTAAATAAATGTATACTATTATTGTAAATTTATTTATCATCATAATTTTAATATATTTTTATTAAATTTATTATTATAAAATTACAATGTTTTATAATTTTATTTTCCTTTAGGTATTTTCTTATCCTTTCTCTGTTGTTCCGTTCCTCGATTCAAATATGATAATATAATATACTTAATGTACAACGAGTATTCTCCTTCTGTAATAACACGTATATAAACACATTTGTATACAACGTTCCATAATAAGATACTTTAACTCATTGCACGTCTAACATTTATTGCGAATAATTAAACATGCATACCGAAAGTAGGTTATTGTATATTAAATGAAATGACACCATTTTTAAATTACAAACTTTGTATTCCAATATTATTATTTGATAAAATTTCTTTTCCGTTTTACCTTATTACATATGGAACAAAAATTTTTGAAATTCCTTTTTTCATATCACGATATAAATGTGAAATCGGTATTTTATATCTATTGTTTCAATTGCTGCAAAAATCGCAAATACAATCAAAATAATAATTGTTGTAATTTGCATATTTAAAATTTACCGTCTCACATATATATATAAAACATCTACTTGCCAAATAACCTGTAAATCTGGTAACTCTCCTATAAATCACTTGTCAATAAAACCTAGCATTCTTGAAACATAGTTTCATAAACAAAAGTATAATTATCTCTTACTAAAATAAAATTACGAAAATTTTGCAAATATGAATAACATGATCATAATTGAAACATACATATATACATTGATTCGTAAATATTTGTAGAAAATATAAAATCACAGTTGGGAAAAATTTACATACGTGAAAACCGTGGTAAGGTTAGGTCGCTTATACCTTTCGACTAACAATGAGACCATGTATCCGTCGATGTGTTTGCAAATAAAACGTTAGAAAATCGACTAATGACTATACGTGTATAATATATGCGAATACTAGTCTAGCAGGAGAAGCTGCCGGACGTCAGAAACAACCTCGTGCTTGCGAAAATAATGGGGGCGGGAAACGAGCGAGTGCTCGAGAACACTGGCGCAAGTACGAGAGATGCGGCCGAGCGATTAGGGCGTAGACCGTTTCTCTTACGCCGCGTTCCAGCTGCTGCAATGAACGGCGCAGAATACACTTGAACTGCTTAAAAAAAAAAGATCCGTTTTTTTTATAGACACTGTCTAGTAACGGCGAGAAAACGCGTGCCAAGCGTAAAGAAATAATTTCGTTATTCGTACATTCGACAATGAATAATGAGCATTCGATATTCACGTTATCGACACTTCCGTCGTTTCAAATAAACCGCCAAATTTGGTTACCGCGAATCAAATATAAGGCTGATTCATGAGTAATTCGGTGCATATACGAAATACAAACAACGCGTATGAATTCGTACAACACATGTATCAATAAGCACTAATGGAATCGTGTAGTAAATTTTAGAACAAATTTAGTAATTGATGTATATTCATAAAAAACATCATGAACGAAATTTAAAATTTCTAAATTTTAAATATTTAGATTTTTAAAGGAGAGAAATTAATCTTCGAAGTTACTTCATTTTTTTCGTCTTTCAAATACAATTTTCTTTCAGAACTTTTTTACTGCGGTGTAATAATGTACTGAAAAATTAAACATTTTTTTATATGAAAAGTTTTACTGTTCGTTACACTATTAAAAAGTTATGTATATTTGAAAACACGAAAAAGCAGTGAAAATTTATTCATTGATTTTACCTTTTTAAGGTAATACTTCATAACAAAAGAAGTACTGTATATACAAAGTATCAGGAAATACTAAACTTTGTCAGAACATTCTACGGATTTACTTTCTAATATAAATATATATAACATATAATGCTAAAAATTTCGAAAAGCTATTTTAGCTCTACTTTGACCACTATTTGCCTTTATCTGCTATTGCGACAAAAATATCTACGAAATCTTTGAACTTTTTTGAAAGACATGTTATATTCGACAAAATGAAACATTTTTCTCTCTCTGTATTCAATTTCAATAGCCTTTGAACTTCCTAAACGAATGCTATAACGTATGGAAACAGATTCAAGTACAAAAAGGCTATAACACTCTCCGATAAATACTCCAAGCAGGATGCACGATACAATCTACCAACTGCAACTGTACATACGTGTTAGCAAACTAAACAAATACAAGCACAGCTTCCAACTTTGATCACCCGTTGCACGAGAGCCCAGGTTATATGGGCTTTCAAAACGTTGCGATTGTTTCACGAAAGTCTCGGCAACTAGCCATCTGGTACTCTCATTTATTGCAATTCCCGTCACATTATATATCGCACATTCAAACAGCTTTAAAATCCAGAAGTTAATCGATAACGATATACGCGATACCATTCCACTTTTATTTAAAACTAACATTAACTCTTACTAGCACAACGTGTTCATTACGTAGCATACAATTAGGTACTTCGCAAATACTAGAATTTGAAACGTGCTAACAACATCTGAATACAAAAATTAAATAAAATTTCATAAAAATAAAAAAATATATGGGAAATTTATAGTATTTATGAAATGATTGGACACTGGTACCTAAAATGTTTCGAGATTGCAAATCGATTAAGCAACGAACAACAGAGATAGTAAAAGAATTATGTTATCTGATAAACATACTAATCTTGTTTTATTTTCTATTTGGCTATCCCACTATTTTAGCACTATACAATAATTTATATGTATCTGTAGAGAGAATTCGATAATCAAGTTTTCTAATCATTTTCATCTGGTTAGTTCGATCCTTTCTCTGCAAAGCGTTGTTTTGTCAAATATTTATAATTCGACAACCAACTCCTCGAGTCCAGGGTGTGTCGTTTTAGCCACGTTTCAACAAAGTTGGCAAAAATTATCAGTAAAAACATTTAAATAGCAACAAATTCTACTGTACAAATAAATTATCATGCATCGATTACAGAGTAGTTTTATAATCGAACTCTCTAATATCTCTAAGGTAAAGAAAGAGAAAGGAGCATATTACTGTTCTGACCTAAAGTTGTTGATTGCTTTACTTTTTAAATACGTATTTTACCAAATTCTAATATAAAAGTCACTAGAAAAATAAAACAAGACGACGAAACGAAACGAGCCATATTTTTAAAACGGTAGAAAATAGAAAGAAGAAATTTTCATAAAGTTCAATAAAATGATGATAAAAAACAGAAATCAATACTTCATATCCCTTCGTTTCTTACTCGCTAACATTTTACAAAAATTACGTTCGGAATATATTTCGAATTAATCATTTGCAAACAGGAAAACGATAAATTATTTTACACTGCAATCTTCGGAATATCTCTACTTCCAGAACGGTCATGTGCACGTATCGTAGCATTCCAAACCATTTCACTGCACCTGATATAATTCTTTTCCACCTTGCAGCATTGTCCAGTTACGTGAAACACCCTGTATGCCAAAAGTCGATAACAAATCGTTCAATATTAAACAAAGTACAATCCAACGTAACTTATCGAACAGTTACCATTATAATCGAGCTCCTTCGTCGAAGCTCTATGGAGCAATCGATAAACCAGTCTATCGCAGTTGCAAGCAGTAACATGGACGACATTCCATAACGGTAAAGAGTCGATCGGTTATCCAGGGGAAGATTTACGTTTCACTCGATAACCATGCAGCTCTGTTTCCGACTGAAAAAGGCAGTACCGAGCTGGCTCGTTAAATCTGGATGCTTTCATTTTCCTGTGCAGAGTAGCAAGGTAACTCCGAGGGCGACGAGATCCCCGAAGGTGGAAAAGAGGAAGATCGAAAAGAGGCGTAACCTTCTGTCTCTTCTTACCTGAAGCCGTAGCCGACCTAGTTAATGCCGGTCGCGTCTACGATGGAGAGATTCACTAAGAAAGAAGCTCCAACGAGCGTGACTAATGCGGGGTTATACGTATACGTTTCTCTGGATAGATACAGAAAAGCGAGTAAAAGGGAGCAACTCCAGCCACTGGTTCGCTTGACAAGATTCCTGCCTCGCTCGGTGGGGTTGGAGACGGAAAACGTATTCAGAAGGCAAGCACAAGCGACGGAGGAGCCGTTGTATCCACCGACAAATACGGCGCATCCCTCTTCGCCGTTTCTCCGAAAGAAAAACTCCGATGTGATATGCCTCTAGCATAAGAGTAAGAGGACGCTGGGGTAAGGCGAAAACCGACAAAAACAATAACCCGTCGCCTCGAAGTTCAACGAATGACTATCCTGTGTTCCCTTTCGATGATATTCTCGTTTTTGTTCACGAGCAAACAGCTTATAAGAAAAAGATGTATTCCCATACGAGCATTGCATCCCCAATGCGATATAAATCACGCATATTTACGAAGAAACATTTGCCCTAGCTGCGACACGACAGGCTTCGGGAACGTTGCGATTCCAGCCATAAGACTCCCTTTCGTTCAGGCTGACCTGTGATTACGTGTACATAGTTCACGACGCTGGTAAACTTGACCTGGAACATTTGCTAAATGAAACACAATTTCAGCAACAAGTTAAAAACTATACAGACGTCTATATAATTTATATGATCTATGTACACAAACATTTAAATAAAAGGTAAAGATTTTGCATAATTTCTTGTTAAATAGATTTATCAACTTTCTACTTTGCAGTCAGTAACGAAATAATATTACTGACAGATTAAGACTTTTGTTCTAAAATAATTGATTTATATAACTAATAAGCCAATTGTGATTATTAACGAGTGTTTTGAAGCTTCCCGTATTCCGTTTATCTACGGGAAATAATATTTAATATGCGCAAGAATATAGAAAGAAACAAAAAAAATGAAGAATAAATATAGGAATGAAATACATGACAACAACTCACCAGTAAGCTCATAATTTTTAATTTTGGTTATGTTACACGATAAAAAAATAGATAATTATTAACTTCATCTTATATAAAGCTGCTTCCAAAATTTATAAAAAAGTTACTTCCGCGAAGATAAAAATGTTCTTAAAAATTAACTATTAGATTAAGATTTTATTTTAGCCTTTTGATGATCTTTTATATAAAAAAAATTACCTTCTATTCATCCGTATAATGCTTCTAGGCACACGCTGAACATACATAATACTGCACACGAGTGGTAACCCTCGTATAGCTTTGTTTCACTCAACGCTAGTACTCTATAGTTAATACTCTAACTTAAAGCATATTATTATCAGTGTTTGCAAATATTAACGCGAATGTGAGCAATCAGTACTGAAATAACATAATAATCAAACTTCGTACATCTATGATTATCGTCCACTTAATTGTAGAACGGCAGACTAGAAACTTTCAGTTGTTCATGCATCCATGCTGTTTGCCGCATCTAAAGCGACCTAACACACTGAACATGCCGCGATTCATACGTCGAGCCGTAGCTGCTACGAGCAGGTTACAATGTGCGTAGATTGCCATCGGTACAACAGAGTTGAAAGCAGCTCTCAACGATGCAGGAATCAGAATTTACTTCTCTCCACTGACCATTCTTTCCTTATTTCCACTTAACCTCAAATTTCTTTTATTTTGTACAATTAATATTTTATTTTATTGTCGATAATAATACTAGTATTTTATGCTAGTGGAAAATAGGTATATTTGCTGAGAAACGTGTTTCAACGTTACCATCGGATCACGAACTATCAAGAATCGATAACGTGCAGGCGAACTGAACTGGTGCAGTTTCATGAAACCTAGGAGTCGATGCGTGCATTTGCAACATGCTTCGGTGTGTGTGGACCGCTTAACGTATTGACATCGATACGACATCGACGCTACATCAGCAACGTGACACACACATTTTCTAAAAAGAAAAATGTTAAAATTTAGTATTGGAAAAATAACTGCGAGTGAACATTTTATTATTACTACTTTGTCAATTTTATGTTATTACATGTATAGGGTGTTCACTTTTCGCAATTTTTCAAGAATTTCCAGTAATCTGATAAAAAAATGTTTTAAACACTGATTTTTGATCGGTTTGAAATTGCAATAAAAATTAGTTTCGTTTGATTATACCTCATTTATGAATTCAAAATCATTTCAATTTTTAATAGCAGAGAGAAATTATTATCGGTAATTAATCTACATTTTTGTAGATTGTCATTTTTGGTAAAAAATTTTACGTATTTTACTAATTTTATTATCTCAAAGCTCATGGTATACCAAATCATCGAATTCACGTTGATACGAATTGTAATACTATTAAGTCAAAGACATAAAGCGCCGATATTAAGAAAATAAAGGCGACCTGGACTTTGTACCGAAAAAAAAAATTTTTTTGAAATCTTTTTACGCTAATTCCTAATTGATCGAAAACTGATCAATTTTTGTTTAAAATATTTTTTGTCAGTTTACTGCAAGTGCTTGAAAAATTGTGGAAAGTGTTACGTGGAACACTCAGTAAACTCCCATATTTTTAGTACTAATTGTCACTATATGAATGTTACTTTTATATTATTTTCATTATTACTTCACAATAATAAAAATACAAAATGTTGAGTACATAGCCATTGTATATTTATAGCTAGAAAAAAATATGAGTAGAATTATACGAATTATATAAACAATTATTTCACGATGAACAAACATTTCATCGATATCGTCGTATGAGGATAAATATTGGCGTACGAATTCTATTAATTTTTCGTTATCAATCACGCAGAAAACAGCTGCTACGTTGTTACCGTATGAGAAGGACCAATCAACGAGCTATGCTCGATCGGCAAAACATTCACACCGAGAATTCTGCCACCGTGATGAAAATGTAGAAGAATTTCGAAGCTATACTGTTATGGATAAGTGGACGCATTTATATTTAAACTACGCGTAATGATCTAAATGCATTTCTACTGAGCTACTAACGTCCATTTGTGTTAGGCTAAGTAGCCCTAGATCATATATGTGTCCGATTTTCACAAAAAGGGAGTTTCGTTTCACTTATTCTGTCTTCCATGCGACGCTATTTTGAATACTACGAAACAAGAAATCAAGAGAAAATTGTTGATACAAAAAATATTTTTTCTATTTACAATGAAATAGTAATTATAATTTATTAAATTACTATCCTTGTAAGTAATGATTATACATTTTTATCTCCACATTAATTTCTCTCAAATCTTTAGAATAATTGTAACTTTTACGTACCTACAGTAGATAAATTTTTGTTGTATTATAAAAATCAAATTTGGCTACATAATTGTATTAATAAAAGATATACCTTTATTAAAGTATTATAATTAAAAAACTGCACGATAGAGGAAAGAAGAGAAGATTATATTAAATGAAATAAAGTAATTTCGTATAGTTTATGAAATGTAACATAAATTTGTTTGGAAAGTGTAGATATTTCAAGAATTTTATTTAATTTTTTTTACAAATCCATATAGGTACATATCTTTATATTAAAATTAATATATTCTTTGATTCTTAGCGAAAAAGTATTAAGAGCCAAAACTAATTAACTTGAAAATTATTTAAACTTTACTTTTGTGAAATGTCGTGTATCAACTGGTCCAAGTTTCTTTCCTATACCTTTACCCACGGTTACTAATAACCTTATCATATTTTTGAACTATGACTAATTTAATATTTCGAAATGCTTATATACGTTATTATAAACGTTAAATCCATCGTGCCTTTTATATTATTGACTTAAGTTTGATGTTTTTATTATTTTTTAAAACTAAGCAACTTTCAATATGTTGAATACCATTATTAAATTGTTTTTATATCATTCCATGTAACCTTAGCCATATATTTACTTAGGTATTGTTTATTCACCTATTCTAATTGAATTTTGAAATCATATACTGTTGTACGATATTACTATATCTCAATAATTTATACAATAGATGTGAAAAATATATAAAAAAGAATTAAAAATTGAAATCCTAAAATCAATACATCTCGATATCTTTATAGAGAAACAAATTCTAAAAAATAATTTTTAAAATCATTATCATAATTGTTATTATCTTCTTAAATTCCAATTTTTAATCAAACATGAAATTTAATAAAATCTCAAGGTTACTACAAGAATGAATGTTACACGTTTCTGATTTTTCAAAATCATAAATGAAGGTATTACAATACTATTCCTTACAAGTAAGGAAACCCATGGATTTTGTTCTATATGCAGGAATACTGATAATATATTCTTCTCTTTGTACTACCAGCTCTCTGATTTCTCTCTTCGATTTTTAAAATGATCCGTACCAATCCGAACCCATGCCTGCCGAAAAAAATATTTTAGTCCATAACGAATTGATAATTTGAAAAGTTGCCTTACATTTTAGAAACAATGATATTAATAAAACTGCACGATAGAGGAAAGAAGAGAAGATTATATTAAATGAAATAAAGTAATTTCGTATAGTTTATGAAATGTAACATAAATTTGTTTGGAAAGTGTAGATATTTCAAGAATTTTATTTAATTTTTTTTACAAATCCATATAGGTACATATCTTTATATTAAAATTAATATATTCTTTGATTCTTAGCGAAAAAGTATTAAGAGCCAAAACTAATTAACTTGAAAATTATTTAAACTTTACTTTTGTGAAATGTCGTGTATCAACTGGTCCAAGTTTCTTTCCTATACCTTTACCCACGGTTACTAATAACCTTATCATATTTTTGAACTATGACTAATTTAATATTTCGAAATGCTTATATACGTTATTATAAACGTTAAATCCATCGTGCCTTTTATATTATTGACTTAAGTTTGATGTTTTTATTATTTTTTAAAACTAAGCAACTTTCAATATGTTGAATACCATTATTAAATTGTTTTTATATCATTCCATGTAACCTTAGCCATATATTTACTTAGGTATTGTTTATTCACCTATTCTAATTGAATTTTGAAATCATATACTGTTGTACGATATTACTATATCTCAATAATTTATACAATAGATGTGAAAAATATATAAAAAAGAATTAAAAATTGAAATCCTAAAATCAATACATCTCGATATCTTTATAGAGAAACAAATTCTAAAAAATAATTTTTAAAATCATTATCATAATTGTTATTATCTTCTTAAATTCCAATTTTTAATCAAACATGAAATTTAATAAAATCTCAAGGTTACTACAAGAATGAATGTTACACGTTTCTGATTTTTCAAAATCATAAATGAAGGTATTACAATACTATTCCTTACAAGTAAGGAAACCCATGGATTTTGTTCTATATGCAGGAATACTGATAATATATTCTTCTCTTTGTACTACCAGCTCTCTGATTTCTCTCTTCGATTTTTAAAATGATCCGTACCAATCCGAACCCATGCCTGCCGAAAAAAATATTTTAGTCCATAACGAATTGATAATTTGAAAAGTTGCCTTACATTTTAGAAACAATGATATTAAAGTAAATAACCTAATTATCTACATCCTTTGTACAAATATTTGACAAATAAATGAAAATATTTATTAAAATATATATAATACTGATATATATTAAATTAAAATACATATATTAAATCATTATAAATCACAATTAAAAGGATTTATTAAATATATATAATTTTGCATCAAAATTGTAAAAGTTTTGCCAAAAATAAAATTTCTATTGAATAATAGATCCTGCTGTCTAGTTATCTTTTACACATGTTGTTATCTTGAGTTACATTATTTAATGAGCTACTGTCATATTAACATTATGACAGTCTACAGATTTCAAGAATAACTTTCGCGTTATATACATCAATAATAAGATATAAATACTAAATAGATAAACAAATAAATATATAAATATATAAACAGTTGCGAAATTGGTATAATACATACGATATATCAACAGTCGTCAAAGTAGTTAATAAACTGGAATACTAGTTTAAACCACAAAATATCAATGATTTAGGGGTATCAAACTTGTACTTTAAATCATTATACTGTTGGAAATAATATACAAGAAGTATCCCTAATTTTTATGCAAAACATTTTAAATTTTTTCTCAGAATACTTAAATATTTCATTTTACATTTATAGAACCGTGGCTATCTTCCTTGCATTTGTACTATTTCCATTAAAGTGGTTCGTTGTAGTCGTATGGTCAATGGTCGATTACTTATTTCTCTTATATTTCACTTATTCGTCTTCCGCGTCAATTTTTCCTCAACTTCCATCAATCGTCGTTCCAGTCCATTACGTTCTGTTAATAATGAGTTTGCTTCGAATTTCACTCCGATGTCACTAGTACTTTTATTTAAATTATTGAACATTTGATCGCTATTTATATAGTTTGCAAATTATATCACAATTATTCAAATATATGAATATAAAATAATTTCGGACAAAATGCTAACAAGAAATGTACTCTTATTTAGATTCTGTTTTGAATTAAACATTTTTGTCTATCCTTAAAAACTACAGTTCATTTACTATATTATATATCGATTATTATTTACAACTAACAACTAAAGAGTTGTTTGTATCGATAACGTATCGACTTAACTCAAATAAAAAATTAAAAATTTTACTTACGTTATCATATTTTAAACTAATTAGAATACTATTTGCATTTCAATATGTCGAATATTTAACGAATTTGAGGAAAAATTAGTATGAATCCTGTAACAGACACTTGTCTGAAACAGGGACGTCTTATTAAAGACTAGCATCATCTGTCGGTGAAAGATCGAAGCGACTATTATGTACATTTAATTTACCATTGAAACTTATGTTTCTTTTTGAAGATTGAAAAATTATATATAAATTTTGATTATGAAATTCTTCAAATAAATAAATTATCAAACTATCTCTTGTCTGATTCAAATTTACTACTAATTTTCAAATGAAAATAGTGAGTGATAAAGAGAAAAAAATAAAAATAAATAAGTAACTAATACTTAATAATTTTATTGATATATATGGTTAAAAAACTAGATTATATGATAACTCTGTCCTGCACTTATTATCATATGTCAATAATATAGAAAATGTCACTACAGTGGCAAATACAATTTATAAATCTTTACTAACAGTTGATAAAATAATAATGGACAAAAACCTACATCTAAATTTCGATTAACAACTAACTTCTCTTCACAGTAAAATATCTTGACAATTGACGGTCATTGAGCAGTGAATATAGAATTTCATATAAAAGTATATATTATTTGGGGGCGTCTAGTTCATATACTTTCCACTTATGAAATTTCTTTGCGAATGTAGTGCGTGAACAGCTAACTTTACTGCCTATAAATATAATCCATTAGAAGTTTTCAAAAATTTCTAATTGACATTGACGTCTATATCAGAAGTGTTAATATGTATACATTTCTCGTTAGAAAATACCATGGTACAGCAAGTATTATAACAATGAGGAATTTTTAATGATTATTATAGGAAGTTGTAATAATACATTAAAAATAGAAAGAATGGAAAACGTTATGGAGGGTGTCAATGGACAACTGCAAATAAAGTATCAAAAGATTGCTACAGAATACTCAAAAGTAAGAAATTTTTAATATACCATATACATAATCTAAATGTATTTTCTTAAATTGATAAAATAGAATATTTCTATTTTACTTCCAATATTGTTTACTATTATGTAGTCATAAAATTAATTTTTATTTTTTATAATTTAATATTCATAAATATCTATAGTAAAATTATTATCAAAGTATCTATTCCTTAGATTCGTGCTCAAGCAAATGTTTTAAAGAGAGCTGTGATTGATGAACAAGCACGTAATGCAGATATTCGAGAACAATTGAAAGAGAAAGAAGTAGAGCTTCGCAGAGCAGAACAAGAATTAGATAGCTTATCATTTCGAAATCAACAATTAACTAAACGTGTAACTGTACTACAAGAAGAACTTGATAAAACACAAAATAAATCCAAGAAAGGAAAAAATAAATTATCGGACAATAATAGCCAAGTATTAACATCAGCAAATCATATTTTAGATGAAGAATTTCAAAAAAAAATACTTGAAAATGCTCAATTATTATCACAAATTAGTGATAAAGATAGTGAAATTGAAACTTTAAATGAAAGAATACAACAATTAGAATCTAAATTGGATTATTGTGAAAAAACTAAAATTGAATTAGAGTGTCAGTATCAAAATATTATAGATAAATTAGAAAGAGAAAGAAATGATTTACAGAAAAAGTTAAGTGACAAACAGAAACAAGAAGAAAGTGTGTCATGGTCTAGTAATGAGGGTAAACGAGATGGATATGAATCTGACAATAGGATAGGACATTCCAACCTTCCACAAGTAGAACCATCTCCATTTTCATCGCCTTCTGCATCACGTAGATCATCAAAATCTATTGGTGAAGGACGACCTCAAAAAGTACAAGAAGAAAATAATGATTTTGACTTTTCAAAATCACGTGATTTAGAAAAAGAAGTTAATCACTGGAGAGCGCAATATCATATACTTAAAATAAAATATGATGAAATAGAACAAAGAGAATGTTTTAATAATATGCAGATTGAACATGAACCTTTACAACCTGCAGAGATAACGCATATGGTAATATTTATTTCAAATAATCAATAAAAATTTCCATAGAGTTTAATCTAATTAATAAATATTTGTAACAGATTGGAAAATTAATGGTACCTTTTGCGCTACCAGGAGAAATTGAAGCTCGAGAAGCAAAAATTAGAGATTATTTTCTACAAGAGATTGATAAATTAATGACAGAGAAACATATTTATCATGTGAAAAATTTAGCTATGGCTGCCAATGTAATTAAGTATATTTACGCAATTAAAATTTACTATTTACTGTTTCATTTTCTTAATATGTATAGTGAAGAAATACTTTTTTAGAGTGAAGTTCTACAAGTTCATTTAGACACAAGTGAATCAAAGAGAGAAAAATGCGAATCTGCACTTGCAGAAGCACTTTCAAATTGTAGTATTTTACAGAAAGATAAAGAAATACAAGAAGGAAATTACAAAGCACAACTCAGTACTATGAGTGAACATCTTGCTAACATGAATGAAAAACTTATTTCACAAACAGAAGAAATACAACAATTAAAATTTCAGCTTGTAAATAAGGTAACAATTTATTGTAAATGCAAATAGTATTATTTCATATACTCAGTGTGTGGTTTAATAATTTTCAGAACAGTAAAAAAGGAAAACAAAAGTGATACAGGTCAGGTTATAAATTAAACATAATTGACATTCCAATAAGAACATGCTTTAATCAGAATTATTAGCAATTTTAATGTCATGTACATATGCAACTTGCACCTGACAAACAATAATTATTTTTGGTCATATTTTAACTAATATACTCAAACATTTTTGAAATTAATGTTACTTTATTTATGAAATAAAAATAACAATTATTATTAGTGTTCCATTTATGAACATTTATAACAAAAATTACAAATTATAGTAGAATTATAATATACATGATATTATCATTTATGATCATTCATAATCAGATTGTCACATCAATTAACAGCTTTTGGTCAACAATTTAAATTGAAACTTTTCTTTGTATTATAAAGTAAACTAAAATATTTAAAGATATTCTTCGATATTCAATACATAATAAATAAAATAATTAAATAAACTGGAAAATTTACTTCTTTAGCAAAAATCTTTAAATATTCCAAACTATTTTATCAAAATAATAGTAAATGTATAAATTCCTTTCTTTTACATTGTAATTTAAATGAAAATCATATTTTAGTCGAAAAATTAACCCTGCAATTACAATCTTGTTCAACTAAAAGACCATTAATTATCCTATACGCTTAATTATATAATATATTATAAATTAATACTTTCCGCGTTATTTCTTTTCAAACACAATTTTACATTCACAAATGAATTTTTTAGTCTTATCTTATAGTTTTGTTATCTTTTATAATTTGGTGATAAAAATATCCACTTTCTTCCGTTGCGGTTCGTTTCTTCAGATTGGTATATTTTTTATATTTAGACAGATATGATTGAATATCTACAGCTCATTATCCTTAGTGGCATTTTTTTTACATGCCCAGGCTTAAAGCAATTGGTGGATATGGAATCTTCATCCCCACTAACCATGGTCCTATGGCGAGACACGCTGTGAATGTGATATTATTTCTTATATAATGCAGGAAACAATTATAATGTAAAAAAAAAAAAAAAAACTTAAGGAATTATAACATTTTTTTTAACTTTGATTAATAAAATTTTATTTAAAAAATTTCTAAATAAAATGTATTTCTAATCATTAATTAATAACAATAATTAATTGAATTAAATAAGAAAGAAAATTATTTTTAAGCGAAAGATTTATTTACAGTGAGTCGAGAAGGTATTTTTTTTTAAACAACTTTAAATAAAGAAGTAGTACATTACTATAATCTTTATATATTAATGCATCATTATACATATACAAAACCAATAGCTTGTTTGATAGTAAAGAAACAAGAAAATATTTGCGCACTTACGTTTTTTGTAATAAATTTATATTCTTTCACTATTGTAATTGTGATTATAGATTATAATAAGATGCTCTTTCGTTACTTGAAATTAGTTAGAAAGAACTGAGCGTATAAATAATTTTTGATCCACGTATAACCAATTTAAATTGAACTAGAAAATTTTCTGTCTTTTTTTCCCATAAATGCATTAAAATATTTCCAATTGTATTACTAGAATAATAGTAAATGTACAAATCGTTACATTGAAATTTATTATACATGAAAATTATTAGATCTGTAAGAAAGTAGTATCACTTTGTGAGAGAGTATCGCGATAAGTGGTAGTATATGTTGTGTCAAATAATAGAGAACTGGCAATAATGAGAGATTGGGATTCAACAAATTTTGGACACATTTAACAAGTATATATGTATGCGTGTGTGTGTGTGTGTATTACTTTATCGATGAGATCGAACAATTTTTTAACCTAAGCCTATCTAAATAAAAGGTCGTCAACCCAAGGACTGCTCCTGTCACGCTCGTTCAAGGAACGTTTTTCTCAAATGCATTTTGGCCTAGACTAAATAGGAGGTGATCGATACTTCGAGGACAATTAACCCTCGAACGTATCTTAACCTAAACTTAACAACAGCGAGAACGTTTCTCTCGTGTCGATTACTTTTATATTCATACCCTTGCAAATATATTTTTTAGAACTTTTAAAAGAAAATTAATTTTATATTACGTTATTGTTCTATTTAACCAATTATATAATATTCATTATTTTCTGAAATAGTATTTTTTTATTTTACAAATTTTTTAATACCCATTTTATAGAGAAGTGCCAATTTTAATTTAAAAAAATGCATTGTATGTTATTTGACTTTGAACGACGTACTTTTTTTGCTCACTTAATATTATAATTACATAGGCAGTAGTCCGATGGTAATATACCTAGAAAATACGGTAAATGAAACGAGAATACCCAATTAAAATGTTAAAATATACTGCATATATAATATGTATTATGTATAGATGAGAAGATGACGAGAAGAAATTCGAAGTTTGGTTAGTTATAGTGTAATAAAACCACCTTGTTTAATACAATTATAAAGACTGAGTATCTTCATTGTTGGACAAAATTGACGTATTTTCATTTGGAATGATATAAGATCAAATGATAAAATAAGCAAACGTGGTATATAAAAACTAAGTAAGATAAACTGATAAAAATGAGACAAAGCATTTGTGTTAACATAGAACTAATATTAATCGTATATCTAATATTGTTCAATTGAGATAAAACAAAAAGCATGCCGCGCAACTTATCTCATTACTATGTATAGTGGAATAATTCAACGTATATAGCATGTCATCGTATACCATCAGAAACCTAAAAGTTGAATTTCGGAAGTATCAAAGGTGGAATTAAATGAAGTAAATCGAATACTTTTACCCCTGTGCTGTCACACAAGCTATCTTCTCATCTCTATACGGTAATACATTTTACCTTGATGAAACATGAGCATTAGAATCTTTCTAAATTGAGATAAATTTTAGATTACTCCGCAGTCAGTTAATATAACGTATATACATCCGTGCTATTATTTAACTATTACAGTAACAATCAAAATTTAGAAAAACCTATTAATAATTTTCTCCTAAATATATGACGAATTTTTGGAAAAGTAGTCGTATTTACATTATTGTAAATTTTATATTGTATAATTTGTAATTTGTAACAAGAGCCAAATCCATTTTCAACATAGAAATACCATCTTTACAAAATTAATTTATCATTTGATTATTGATTATTACAATATGATCAAAAACTTTCCCGCTAACTCAATATATATGTAATTTAATAGAAAAAGAGCACAATTACAATCTTCTTTAATTAAAATTTAATTAAAAGATTATCGGTTATTGTAAATATAAAAGTTGTTATTACATATATATAATAATAACTTTTTTGCGTATATATATAATATACACGTCCGATACTATTCCTGCCTGCATAGGTTGCGAAAAACTTCTTCAAATTTTCACATCTTCAAAATGAGGCAACAGAATTGTTTTCGTTGGTAATGACGATGGCTTTCTTGTCGCAAATTTAGTCACTTATCATTTGGTATCACTTCTTATGCAGATACTCTGTATACCGCTTTTATCAAAAGTATTTCACATTTTAGATGTGTTACTATTATACGATGACCATTTGAATTATTACAAATTTCTAAAATATAATTACTAACAAATATAACGTAATTTTGTTTTTTTTATGGCATTTAATATTGTGTTAACATAATGTTCATTCTAATGACCGTTTTTATACGTTTGATTAAAAATTCTGCATTCAACATTATTACTTTTGTTACTCGATTTCTCTTCTAATATATATGTTATTCATTTTTCGATACTTTTCTTCTTGATCCGCTTCTTCCGAAATTTACATGTAATTTGCTGCATCATTTGACCAGTTGAAAAATTTATATACTTTTATAACATACAAGAAGATATAACTTTATAGAAAAATCGCAATGGCGAAACTTATAACCTGTATAAAATATGATAGACAAGAATAAGATATCTACTATTATTTTCCAATTACTATTATAGTACTATTATACTACTATACGGCATTTATTTTTTATTTTCTGTTCTTGTTTGAAATTCTACTCAATTTTTTTTATTATTATCCAAAAATTATTTTGTTTATCTAATATTGCTCGCACTAAACTAACTATACTGCAACCAATCGCAAAAAATATAGCTTTTATTTATGGCCCTGTCATTTAACAGATTCAAATAGGTATATCATAGAAATAGGTATATATAAATTGTTGGTAGATTTAGTGTCAATCATATACGAACTGTAAAGATTTATAGAAATGATAGTAAAGTTTAAAGATTATGTATCTTTACATATAACATATTTATATAATTAATTCATTGCAATACGGATGCTGCATTTTTGCATTATTACTCAAGTATAATTAGGTGAATTAAACAGCACAATTTTCTTTCCTTGAAATCATCACTGTACACTTACACATTAATGAATATTTGCTGACTTCATCGAATTATGATCCTCGAAATGTGACAGATCTTAATTTTGAAGTGTACATTTACATGTCAAATGCGAGTTTTTATTCAGCTTTTAATTCAAAACTTAAACCAAGGACGTATTCAATTATCGTGTTAGTTATTCTAATGATTTTAACGCGATCACATGTATGTGAGCTTCCTCGTGTAATTCTCGTAGATTAGAAATATCATATGTTGTTTTTTAACAACATGAAAAATGGTTTTAATTGAACATAAACGATTCAACAGAGTTTCTTCTAACGTACTTCCAAACGTTCCATATCATCAAATGGTTATTCTTCGAGATGTTATGCATTAAAAACGACAAATTTCAACTTTTTCAGATAAGAAATAATTTTTTATTTTACATATATGTATTTTATTTCTTTTGCCAAGATTAAAAATAACACTATGCAACAAACTTTTATTTTTTCTTAAATACGAATCCGTAAACAAAATTGCTCCGTGACTCTGAGCTTTTGAAAAATATGAATATTTCGAAAAATGCGCGATTTTTGGCTATAATGAAGCATTACACGAAAACTAAAAATGTTAGGATACCCATACTTATTATTAAAAGTTAGATATGAGAGTTTCATAAGTTTATCGACATTTATAATTATAATTATTTATTTTTGTGAATAATTGTAATTGGTCATAAAATTTTTAAAATAAGCCGTTCAACGTAGTTTCTACGCACTGTTCTTACATTTTTACAAAAAGTTCTTTATTCAGTATGAATTTGCTATTCCGTATTGTATTCTGTAGACTTTTCTGAAGAAAAAATCATGCAGAGAAAATGCCGGAATGATCTTCAACGTTGACAGAGCGCTAAAATATACATTTGCAACGCGCAACGTGTTTAGCGATACAGTATAGCAAATTCATGCTGAATAAAGAACTTTTTGTAAAAATGTAAGAATAGTGTGTAGAAGCTACGTTGCACGACTTATTTTTAAAATTTGATGACCAATTGCAATTATTCACAAGCATAGATAATTATAATTATGGATATCGATTAACTCAGGAATCTTGCATCTAATTTTTAATAATAAGAATGGTTATCCTAACATTTTTAGTTTTCGTGTAATCCTTCATTTTAGCCAAAAATCGCGCATTTTTCGAAATATTCATATTTTTCAAAAATTGAGAATCACGAAGCAATTTTGTTTACGGATTCCTATTTTAGGAGGTAAGCACTATAAAAGTTACCAAACAGATATTATAAGATTAAGAAAAAATTAAAATTTGTTGCACAGTGTAATTAATACGATTCTTAATAATGAATAATTCCGTGATTATTGTACAAAATACATTAAAAAAATATATCATTATTATATGCATTAACTGGGCGTATATTACCTATCAGCGATATCGATTGAGCATAACTATGGCGCTGCTTGCGTGAAACAAAGAAACGATGGCCGTTTGGTGGCAAAGGACAATACAAATGTTTCCGATTGATATTTTCTCAAACTGTAAGAATTGAAAAACTCTTTGATAATTCTTCTGGACGATTTTTTCTTCAGAAATGTCTATAGAAGCAAATTCGTACTAGACAAATAACATTTCCTAAAAATATAAAAATACAATAGTACGCAGAAGCTACGTACATCGGTACTTTTTTGAACTTCAATAGCTATTTATAATCATTTAAAAATTCAAAATATTATAATCATAGATACTTATGTGTTCATAAATCTCTTCTCTGTTGTTTAAAAGAAATTAGAACTATCTAACGTTTCTAATTTTCACGCAATATTTTATTTTTGTTAAGAATTGGCAGTTTTTACAAAAATTCATTTTTTTTTCGAAAACTGAGGATAACATAGCAATTCTACTTACGAATTCGTGTTCAGGGCAAGTAATTCTATAAAAATACTCAATGCATACTCGATAGTGTTATTTTCCCACTTTTTCTCAATGTGAAAAATTCATACGCCACAAGTAAAAGGATATTCTTATATCTGTCCAATTTAAAGGATTCACCATTTTAATTAAAAATTAATACAAATGGAGTTACAAATTCATCGTAATAAATCCATCTCGATCGATTTATTACGATCTCGAATCCATCCCAACGTAATAAATTCGAAATATTCTTCAATTATAATCAAATTTCTGGATACTAAATTCCTAAATTCAAAATTAAAATTATCTTTTGAAGAACATAAAGACTTTATTTCATTTAAGAATATTTACATTTATATTAGTATTTATAAATTATAACTATGTTCGTATGTTAACCCCACGGTTAAAATTTTTAAAAACATGTTCGATTTTCTTTTATTTTAATCTATTCGCTTATTTTTTTTCATTTCATAGTAACATCCTATTCGTGTTTTCTCTACCCTATTACTTCTAGAAATATTTATATTTATACGTATATCATTTAAGTAAGTATAATTCGAAAACATTATTAGAAAACATTGCTATAACAATTGCATATAATTTCTATCGTTTTACTGTACTATATATACTATACATACTTTATAAATCTGAACTATAAATATCTAATATCCTTGATTTATTTTTAGAATTTAATCCTAATTACATATTTGGTCAACTTACGGATATTATAAAAATTGTAAAATATGATCCACTTGAATATTGTATGCAACTATGTTGTCTCTTGAGCTTTGCTCTATATTAACTTACCAGGAGAACGTGTGTGTTGAACATGTTAGCTTGGAAAAGCCTTTTCTTCACCTTACGTGTCACTGAATAAGTTAAACCTACCCTTTCAATATGCAACTTGCTTAGCCAACTTTTCAGGTTGGAAAGGACCTTGGGACGATGTTTACAACAGTAGCCACGTGAAGATGGGCCTATTAGTGTATAACTTAACCCTTTGCATTCGACGATTTTTTGGCTAAAGAAGAATAGGAGTTCAAAGATTTTCTATTATAGAGCTGACGATATTTTTCTGAGCAGTGAATAAGAAGTCGTATGATAATTAACACGTAGAATTATTTGACTTCGATACCTCGCACACCGTTACATTACCTGAAATTTGACATATTAACCCTTTGCAATCGAGAGGTGACTCTTAGTCACCGTTTGTTTTAATGCTATAATTTAAATAATGAACGATGATAATTATATTAAGAACATCGAAATAAAATTACTCTATTCGTCCGTTTCTCACGCAAATTCACGATTTTCTTTGTTTAATTTTAGCATAAAGAGTATCAGTGAGCTTATAAAAATCTAAGAAGAGCTTCGAATTGCATCTTCGCAACGAAGAAATTTTCGAGTCCAAAGGGTTAATGAATGTCGAGCTTCGAAATTTTATCAAATGGCGACTGAAGGGCGCTTCTCGAACGCAAAGGGTTAACCCTTAGCACTCGGAGAATTTTTCATTACAGAAAAATAGTAATTCGATGACTTTCTGCCATAAAGTTAACGATATTTTTAAAATGATAAATAAGAAATCGTATGCAAATTAAGATGTAGAATTATTTTACTTCGACATTCCACGCATCGTTGGGTAATTTTAAATTTTATATATTAGTTAACATTGATTTTTAGGTTCTGATTAAATGGCGATTGAGGGTCACCTTTTGAGCGCAAAGGGTTAATACCTTACACTACGATCTAATTCTAAAAACGTATGCATTGGAAAAACATTTAATTTTAATTAATCATTGCATACCTATTTCGTTCACAATGAAAGTACTCAATTTTTTAGAATTTATATGAATTTCACATATGTTAAAACGTATAACTCTAAAACTATGCAGAATACAAAAAATTTCTTAAATAAAAATTAAATTTTAATAACATTTTTCCTTACAGCATCTTGAATATTGAAAAATTAATGTACCATTTGATTTAGAAAAAAAGAAGGAAAGGAGAGCAGCATAATAAAAGTATTTAACACTGCAATGACTTTGGAGAAAATGACTTGAAACGCTTTATTTGTTCCGCCCTGTGTTTTGTGTATGTTTCATAGTACATTTCTTTAATGTTTCAAATTTAATTATTACAAAAAGAAGCTTAAACAAAATTTATTTCATATTTTATTCGTTTTAATCTTTTGAAACAATTTAAATCGCAAATTATAGAAATTTTTCATTTACAGATTAAAGAAGGAATTTTTACAGAATTTATAGTTTGTTTAAATATACCATTTGAAATAAAAACTAGTAACAAAATTATACTTAGAACTACTAAGCATAAAAAGTAAATTAATTACCTTGCCATAATATTTTTTCTGAGACATTTAAACTTTGACTTTTGACTGAGACGAGATAGGCATCGTTATTTTAATTTATCAGTTCTACCATGGCGAAGTCTAACGTTTTGGTTTTTTTATTGTATAATTTTGTCCTGAATATGAATGTACATGGGTCAAAGGTTAAAAATTTTACTACATAAAAATATTATGACTTTTATATAAAGAATTATAATATATCTTGTTATATCCAGTATATATTATCATTAAAAATTGTTTAATTAATATTAGTTAAATCAATTCTATCTTTACAAAATATAGTCTTGCAAATGAATGAGTTTTATTCTTTTATCAAATGATCATTTCTTAAAAAATATGTGGTATGTTTGAGTTTCTTACCAATCTAATCTTACCAAACTCTAACGATGTACTCAAATGAAATATATATCATATTTAATATATAACATCTATCAACTTATTGTAAAAAAATCAAAAATAAGTATTTAAGAATGATTTCTCTTTATTAATTGATCGGGATAGATTAGTATTTTGTCAATTCGCCTCATACTTTAATCAACTAATTATATCGTGATATTTCATCGTCTTCCTATATTTTTATTGAATTTGTTGTAAAATCATTTATAATATTCATGTTTATATGTAATATTAATTTTTTTTTTAATTTACAGTCTAAACTTTCCATAAATGCTTCATTATACTTAAAAGTGATTGTAAAGAAAATTTTAATCGATGGCAAATATTTTGCATTAATTTTTAAATCACCTTCGCTCTGCGCTTTAATTGAAACACCTTCTAATCATACTCTTGTTATAATTGAACTGTCACGACTAAAACTAATCTTAAAAAATCCATACCAATTCAAATTCTTCTGCAATTCTATCAATAAAAATTAATTATTATACAAACCATAATAATATATAATCTTTTTTTGTAAGATTTTGCAATTTTTTAAATCTTTTAAATTTTTTCTGAAAATTTTTGGTTGCGTCCTTTCCAAAAAATGTTCAACTTAATAATGTTAATAATATCTTCCAATTTTCTTTATTTATTTTGGTTTTGTTTGGTAAATTATACACGTAAAATACAATTCTTAAAACTTACCGCAGATTTATTTCGTCGAATACAACCGTGGAAACCGTGGATATTGGACGCTTCACGAATTATACTTATACTTACGAAATTCTGCTCTATTTGAGAAATATTTTGAGTTAATGATATTACACGTATAATAAATTCTTTTTCGTTTATCACATAGTGTAATTAATTTTTAAAATTTTTTTAAACGACTTACTTATGACTATTTTTATTCTATGAGAACGAATTATTATATTCTTATTTTGGGGATGAAAAGAATATAAAAGATAAAGACTTCTCTTAACTTAATAATAAACTTTCTCGTATTCTTTGCTATTTCTGTATGTTTTTTATTTATTGTTCTCTTTATAAATATTTATCTACGACAAGAAACATGTGGAATGAAAGTGGAAAGAAACAATGCTAGACTTATGAAAAAAAAGAATATTTATCAACATAATTTTCAATTCCTCGGTTAATCAGTGACGATTAGGTAATTATAAGTACAAGCTAAATCTGATAAATAAGATTAAGATTTATTTTTACTTATATTAATGAAGAAGTTTAACAAGATATTTACAGTTTTGTACCTTAATATTATTTTTCGAATTAAGGTTTTAAGTTATTACTTTTTTCAATTTGCCTTTCTTTTTTTCCACTTTTAATCTACATGATACAATGACAAATTATAAATCATCTCTAGCTGAATGTTATATCATTCTGGTCCATAACGCATGAATACTCGAGGTAAGATTAATATTTCACCGGCTTTGTTTTAGTAATAAATCATACATTTTCTTTCTAGACATTATGCCAGTCATTTTCAATCGTAAAATATCTTTAGTTATAAAATTTTACGTGTATCTTATACTCTTATTACGCTTTATATGTTATGTTTCCATTTGTGCTAAATATTTAGAAATCAAACCAAATAATATATTCAATTATTTAATCTAATTTTTCTTCTTTGATGATTCTATTTCTCTGATTCTGATTCTCCGAACTATTGAATTTTCAAATTTGCATATCGAAAATTTAATTTAAATGTTTCGATGCATTTCTTATGAAATAGCGATACCGTTAAATAAGTGTCTATCATCCAATATATTTATTTTTTAAACTTTTAAAAAAACGTTTAAAAATCTTATCTAGGATTCGTTAATAATAATTTTAAAGATTATCAAACATTTCATTATTATATGTTTATAATGTACGTTGAAGATATATAGCGTAATTTACTATAAGAATATATCTAATATAATTCTATAAAAAAACTACTAACTGAAATAACTAAAGAAAAAACGGACATATCCATTATTAAAAGATATAGTTTTTGTTTTTATAGTTTGTTCTTCAAAAAACCATAGAATTTTATCTAAGTTATATAATTATAAGATAATATTTATAAGCCATTTATTAAATTTAGAAAATTATGAATATATCATTAAGAATAAATCATGTATATATAAACTATTTCTAAAATATTTATTTGTAATTTATTATATACATATGTATAGAATAAAATTTGAATTTGAAATAATTTATTTTATGATAACAGAGCTTATGTTCCAGCTGTATAAAATTGTACTTGACGATCAGACAATTTATATATATATTTTACTATCTCAGGCCAATTATACTTTTTTCTTATGTCATCTATTCTCCAATTAATTGTAATATTTCCAGATGCATCGTTAGAATATCCAGTTTCAAGAGGTTCAATTTTAATAAACAGGTGAGCCATATAATTAAGGCTACGTGTAAGTATATTAGATAAACAAATCTTCTGGTCATCTTTATAGGTGTGTGTTACGATACAAAGTTGAGACATATGATAATGTTCCAAAAGTGACCTTAAATATCTTACATAATACATAGATTCCTTCAAATTACATCCGATATTATAAATATGACTTAAATCATCGATTATAATAATAACAGGTTCATTGTTTTGCATTATTTTGTAATATTCATTTTTAATTATTACAAATACATCCTGAAGTACATTGTTTGTTGATAGGTCACATGGAGATACTATATTAGATGCAATAATTTTTATTGGTTCTATAATTGTAACCTTATCTTTTTCTCTTAGTAATGTAAGATTATAACCAAATTTCATACCCATGTTATGATAATGATTCATTGTATTATGAAAAAGTACTAAACATATTTTATAATTCTTTTTTAATGCATTGGATATAATAGAACTCAATAAGAAGTTTGCGTTACTATCGTGTTGTTCTTCGATCAAGATTAATTTTCCATCCATATTTACTTTATCAATACCAAGTGTATTAGATACTAAATCCATTATACTAGCCATAATTTACACTAAAAATAAAAAAATATTCTATTCTTAAAGCATTTACGAAATAACACTATAGAATGAATATATTATCATAAACAGTACTAACAAAGCCTAAAATTCTTATCATAAAATAAAATTTAATGTTATTGTATTCTTTAACGGAATTATTTTATTTATAATTATATTATATTTCAAATTCATTTTAAACTTACATTACAGTTGTTGGTTATGTATATTAAATTCCAGCACTATTAAATAGAATAAATTTTGTATATAAAATTGGTTAGAATTTAATAATTTGTTACATATCCTTAAATATAATAGAATTATGAATACAAATATTAAATCTTAAAGTATTTGATAACTTCAGTTCAATTTGATACTAACTACAATATACATATGAAGTCCAAAGGTAGATAAAAGTCTAAGGCTAGATTGAAATATATCAAACTATCTAAATTTATGGCGCGATATTTCAAGAAAATTTTTAACTTTAGATCATATACTCGATTATAATTTTGACAAAATTTATATAAATACAGAATAAAGAAACAAAAAATAAATTTTAATATTTAACTATGGTAATTTTGCTAATTTAATGATGTAATTAA
This sequence comes from Eufriesea mexicana, assembly GCF_001483705.2. Classification (NCBI taxonomy): domain Eukaryota; kingdom Metazoa; phylum Arthropoda; class Insecta; order Hymenoptera; family Apidae; genus Eufriesea; species Eufriesea mexicana. The sequence goes on along the minus strand of NW_016910740.1, from coordinate 1,210,090 downwards.
TTAATATAACATTACATATCAATTAATAGTATTCCAATATTATATTTGTACGTTTGATAAAAAAAAATGTTACAACTATTTATCAATTAAATACTATTACCATTTTAATATTATTTACCAATTAAATACTATTGAACTCTGTATAGATAGAATATTTCTACAAATTATGTAATAAATCATTATGCTAACAATCTTTCTTTAAACGGTGTTTAAATGAAAGTATATATTCACAAAAAAATTCTATAAAAAATTATATTCATATAAAAATAATAATAATCAAATAATATGAATATGTAAATGATATCTCGTAATTAATAAATAACAACGATATTACATATGATATAAAGGGTACCGCTCCGTATCATATATTTAAAAAAATAAATTATGATATATAAAAATTCAATTTGCATTAATCTTTTTAAATATGAAAATTATTATTTTATGTTTCACATAAATATTGATATGTAATTTTGAAATTCTATTTTAGAACATAAACATATAAATCCTAATTCCAAAAAACTGTATTTTTTTTTAATCTTTGAATATTTATTTACGAATAATCACTAATTTACAAAGTTAAATAAATAAAATTATTCTTAAAAGCAAGCATATCAATAAAAAATAGTTCCAGTCTTGAAAGGAGGTGGAATAACACGTGGCTATCAGCTGATGCGTGCGCGTTCACCAACTTTCCAGCTCTATTAACTGAGTTTGGACATTACGTCAGTCACAGTTTAGATGTTATAGGAATAGTTACTAATCAAGAATGATTTAAAAATTCCATTAATGATATAATTTGTAGTAAGTTGTTTTCTTCTGTTATACTCCATTGTACCTTTACAGTTATGTATTTATTTTATTAATATTTTCTTCTATCACTTCGATTTATTAGTGATTATAAAAATTCAACTGTATTATTTTGAAATTATTTCTTTTGTATGAATTAATAAAATATAATTTCCGTATATTACACTTTTACTACATAATTCCTAAGTCTTTTTATTATTAATTTCATAAAAACATATGTTTGTATAAAATTATACGCACGCGCAAAAATAATAGAAATATTTTATATCCCGCTCCAGAATTAATTATCAACGAGACGTCATTATACACACTTAATATACATACATATATATGCGGTATGACTATAGCTTATGCTTGTTTCGTAATAACATTTCAAAATTATTACTTTTATTATTTAAATCTTTTAAATAATTTATTAATCGATAATCAATTTTCTCCTTCAATCCAACTTTAAATAAAATGATTTTATTTTCTTATAAGTAAATAAATAAATATATATAAATATATTTTAGTATCTACAATAATTTAATTATATATTAATAATTAAGTTTAACATTTTAAATAATTATTAATAAATTAATTATTTTTGTTTACTACAGAGACACATACATATGTGTGTATATAATAAATAAATATATTAATTACACTTCTTTTCAAATAGTTTTATTTTTTAATTATTTACTAAATGTCATTTTTTTACTTGTTTCATGAAAGAATATAATACAAAAAATATGGCAGATAAATCAAAAAAATTATCACGGTGGTATTTTGGTGGGCTTTCTTCTGCAGGTGCTGCTTGTGTTACTCATCCATTAGATTTGTTAAAGGTACTTTTATTAAATTCTTAAACAAACATAACTAAATCTGTTTTGTTTTTTAAAATTACAATGAAGTAATTAACAATTATATACCAATTATATTTTGAAATTTAAATATTATGTTAAGCAAATAGTGACCTTTATGATTTTAACAAAATTTGTTAAGATAATGAAATGCAATAATATTTTATTTACATATACCATATTTGTAGGTTCATTTACAAACACAACAAAAAGGAAAAATATCCATAGCACAACTAACAGTATCTATAATAAGGAATCAAGGAATTTTAGCTTTGTACAATGGATTAAGTGCATCTTTACTTCGTCAACTTACATATTCTACAATAAGATTTGGAGTATATGAAGTAAATTTATTTGTATTATATATACATTTATTGACTTACAACTTTACTGTATATTTGACTTATTTTATTATATATTTATTGCTACTATTTAATGGAATGATATTTTATCAGATATCTCTGTCTGTTCATCAGATATTTCTTCTGAATATATATATATATATATATATATATATATATACACATACATACATACACACACGCACACACACATTCATACATACATGTATACACACATAAATATATATGAATATATAGGTAGGGAAACAAACATTTGAAAAATCAGGACACACAATGTTATTTCATCAAAAACTTTTATTGGCTGGATTCTCTGGGGCAACTGGTGGTGTCTTTGGAACACCAGGAGATGTAATTAATGTTCGCATGCAAAATGACATAAAACTTCCACCAGAACAAAGACGAAAGTAAGAGAATAAATTTCTATTTTAATTTATTTTTATGCCTGTTATTTAATACTTAATGACATTATAGTTATAAGCATGCTCTAGATGGAATAGTACGTATAATCCAAAAAGAAGGACTACATAAATTATTTAGTGGATGTTCTACAGCAACATTAAGAGCTGCATTAATGAATATTGGGCAACTGAGCTTTTATGATCAAGTTAAAATTACATTATTACAAACTGGTTATTTTAAAGATAATCCTATAACTCATATAGTATCAAGTGTATTTGCAGTAAGTATATTTAAATATTTCTAACATGTAAGAAAGATTATTTCAAAGTACTTTTTTAAAATAATTTTGATGTTTTAGAAATAAAAATAAGATATTTTAATTATAATTTATCTAAAGTACAATAATTTGTTTTTAAAAATGGTTTTTATATAATTATTACACTACGTTTATTATAATATATTATAATGTCATATTTTATAAAATTGGGGAAATTTGATATATATTATACCAGACATTCTTTTCACAAGAAAATTAACTACAATATACTTACTAGATCATTTTAATCTATTAAGGTTATACACATTATGGACCTATTTTTATTTTTTAAACATTATAACAAAAATAAGATATTGCCAAGATTTTAATTTTGTATATCTAATTCTTTTGAGTAATTATTTTTTGTTATATCCTATCAATGTTACGCTGTTTGGAAAGATAGTCATATCTATAGAACTAAATATCATTCAGTTTAAATGTTGCACAAAGACAGCTTATGGCTAATAAATATAAAAATGTTTTTGCAAAATAATTTACATTTATATTTAGAGGTTGTTTTCCTTATAATAAAATAAAAAGTGTATTAATATAATAAAGTGAGTCAATAGGAAAACGAATTTTATGATAAATTTTTCAATGGGTAGATTGATAGCAGATGTATCTGTATTATGATGACTTCAGCACTAGGTTTAAATATCAATTTTTTTTATAAAACTACATAAAACCTAAAGATCATAGTTGTAGAAAATCAAAAATTTAAAAATAACTTACAATCATAAATATAATTACTTTAGAACTATTAAGAACTAGCAAATTGAGAACTTGTTAGATTGTCTCAATTGCCCTTTTCTTAACTATTTTATTATATTCTTATATTTAAAGGGCGAGTTAAGATGAATTTCTATTATTTCTAACAAAATATAAGCAACGAATAACACAGTAGAAAACATATGCAAATATTTCACAATTATTTAAACATAACTATTTATAAATAAAAAGACACTCATTGAATATCTGCAAACTGTAAGTAAAAACAAGAAAGCAATAACAAGAAAATACAAAATAAAAAATATTACTTTAACCAAAAGTGTTTATAATCTTTATGGCTTCAAATAATCTGTTAAGTATATTGTAGAAGTTTATTTGTTTCTTTGTCGGATATTTTACATGTAGTCTATTATCCAATGAAACTTGAAAAAGAATTAATTTATTTTGAATAAAATGAACTATACAGTTTATTTATATATTCTTAAATATTATTCAAAAATTGATCATTTATAATACCTAAATATAAAGTTGCATGAATATTAAATTATTAAACTATAATTAAATACTTCAAATAAATAAATTTAGTCATTTATTTATAACACATCTTATTAGTATATATTTAAGCAGTGTGTATAATAACTAATAACATAGACAATGATATGTTTTATTTTTATATAAGGGTGCTGTAGCTACAACTCTTACACAACCATTAGATGTTTTAAAAACGCGAGCAATGAATGCTAAACCGGGAGAATTTAAGGTAACTGAGATAATAAATTTAAATTAATAATATAACATTAAAGTACTAACTATTTATTTTAGAATTTTTTATAGAATTTGGTGGATCTATTTTTGTATACTGCTAAATTAGGACCACTAGCATTTTTTAAAGTAAGTTCTTTTTATTGACTATATTACTTTTTCCTAGTAATTTTTGTTTTATATTCTAATAATAGGAAAGTTATAATTTGGGTAAACACATTTGAAATAAGATAAAGTTATATTTTTAGAAATAGCAAACAAGTAGAAAATATATGTAATATTTTATAATAAATAGTTTAGACAAAATATTTAAAGCACTGATACATGTGATTTTGCTATAATAACCAACAATTAAAATGATTTTCCCTATTTTATAAAAAGCTAGCAGAGTTTTCCCTTTTTTTAAATTATATGCTTGTATAAATAATTAATCCTTTGATTGCTAGATAGTTTTAAATACTTTCTATAGACAACACAATATTTATAATGTATGTGATTAAGTTACTATTCTTTGTTATAGATGAAGCATGTTTTTCTGTTTCACATATAATTCATCTTAATAACATTGAATGCATCTGTGCATCTATATTAGATAAAAATTAAATTTAAAATTCAGTAGTATTACATGGAAGAAATTTATTGTTAATGTTTTGTAGATAGTTTAGATATAGCTATTTTACTATTATTGAATGTCTGAATTATATAGTATGTCCTTGAAAAATATGAAAAAATATAGAATAATTTTTCTTTGTCTAGGGCATAGTTTTCAAGAAAATCGAATTTGAAAATTTGTTTTGTATTCTTTGTAATTAAACGAGCATAACTTTGTATACAACAAGCATAACAGTTTTGACAATTCTATAATTGAAATAATAAAACATCCTTGGTAAAATATTTTCTTTTCTTTTTTTTTAGTAGTACACGATTATTTATAAACATGATAGGCGATATAAGTCGCTCGATAAAACATATTTTAGTCGTAAATGCATATTATTAATAAATATAAATGCATAATACAAAGTGAATTTTCAAATTCGATTTTTCTCGAAAACTATACCTTATACAGTAATTGTTGTTCTATATTTTTTTCATATCTTCTTATAAGGAATCAGTTGGTGCTCAGCTATACATATCTTTCAGAGATACCCTGTACATATAAAAAATATAGAAAATATATTGAAAATTGACATTTTACAATGCAATATTAATATAACAACTGTCCAATTATTTATTTATAGGCGAGAAATCTTTTTATTTAAATAAATATAAATAATTTATTATTTATTACATATATTGTATATATATATATATATATATATTTATTTATTATATTATTTATTTCAATTCACTTGTACATATAATAATTAAATGTGTTTATTCAAATAATAATCTTTTCTGCTAATGTATTATTTAAAATAAAATTTCCAGTATATGATCTTAGAAGTTTTTGATTATTTTATTTTGATCATTTTATTTTAGGGATACGTACCTGCTTTTATCAGATTAGCTCCACAAACTATTCTTACTTTTGTCTTCTTAGAACAATTAAAATCTAATTTTGGGTTCTATCCTCCTATTCCAATGTCATAAAATGCAATTAACTGTCTTGAATACAAAAACACAATATTTACCTGAAATATTTGAACAAAAATTTAGCACATGAAACTAAAAAAAAATTATTATATGACTGTTTGTTCTACTTGAAGTTTTTTAATTGCAACTATTGTTAAATTTATACATATTTTATATTAAAAATTCATTTGTTACATCTATATACTAGTGAATAATATATAACATTATTGCATATATAATACTTTTTTATACATATCCACAAAATTTTTAATGAAAAATTTTCAATCTTTCAGTGGCTGTAACTTTGTTAAAAGAAATTATACAAGAATTCATTTAGGCTGATTTTGAAGGATGAAACTCCTACTTTCACATTCCTAAATTCAATTTAATTAATATGACAGAAGAAATTTCATCTTTTCATTTCATCTTCCAGACCAATCTAGGTGGATTATTGTGTGATTTCTTTTAACAAAGTTCCAGCCACTCAAAAATCATCAAGGTTTCAGTCAAAAAAGACAAATGTATAGTAATCTCTATAATGATTTATTAATTACGATATTTGATTTTTTATAAAGGTAATACATTTATGAATTGAAATGAAAAACAAATTCAAGTAGGGCAAACGTTATTTTTGCATGTTAAATTTATTCTTAACTTTATGCCCAAATTTTATGAAATACCCTCAACAAATTTTTTATCTTCCATCTTATTTTTCAAAATTATATTGACCATATTTGTACAAATATTAGATGATACTAATATTTATAATAATACTTGCAATTTATTAGCATTGTGCTAATGATATCTGGCTAAAAAAGGAAAAAAGAAAGAATATTCCTTGATTATATGATTCTGAATATGAATTTTATAGTTTGTGATAGTAAATTTTCTTATTTTAAAAATAAGTTCAAAATTATTTAACATAAAAGTTAACTATATGTAGATATGTATATAGCATTTTAAGTTTTTGTGGCTTAAGTTTATATATTTAGTATAGTTTAAACCTTTCTGATGTAAACTGTAATTCAACAAAAATCCAGATTCTTATGTTTTTTTAGCAATGTAAGTGAGTGTCAATTGATATATTAATATTATGCTTGTTAATTATTAAGTACATATGTGATCATGTTATAAATTATTGATCACCAATTACATGCTTTTTGTTTGATTAGCTGAGCAATATTGTTATGTTAATTCACCTCTGCCAAAGCTAACTAGAATGCTAATAAAATGTCAGAATACAATTTTTATTGGATATAGATTACATCTAGAAATCTCTAATTTAATGTTGACATAAGTAGATAACTAAGAAAAATATATCATTATCAGAAGCAAATAAGAATGAAACACTCATATAAAAATAATTATATTTACATTTTTATATTTAAACTCACTAATTCTTTCAAGACTTATCTATTATATTTGAAATAAATGATTATACTTTCCATATTTTTTAAAATATATTCTATAATGTTTAGTAAGAATTTTTTGGTATTAGAATACATAAAACCTGCTTTATACATTCTTTCTTAAACTTTTATATTTTCTAATTATACTACTATATATTAAAAATCACTTGCCAGAGAGATGTATTTTGTATATTTTGAGCTATAATATCTAAATCTAACAATTCACATTATAATATTAGATTTTAAAGAAATGAGAGGGAATAAAAATTCAAAATTGAAAGAAAACAGTTTTAAGGGAGCAAGTTATATAATTGATATATTTCAGATTTCAAGGAAAAATCTGATATATTTTATAGATTTTGATGTTACATTGCTGAAATAAAATTTTTTTTGTTATTTATTTTCTATCAACTACTTTTAGATTAGATTGTATGCAGAATCCTAATCTTATTAAATAATATTTTAACATAAACTATAAACATACATATTAGAAAGAAAAAATATATGACCAACTATAATTTAAATGGTCCAAAATTAAGAGACATAAAGTTTTGTATAAAGACAAACAGAATATTAAATGACACATGAGCACATAATTAAATTATAATTATATATATAAAACAGATAGTCAAATATTTATATAAGCCAAATGTATAATATTTTACAACTAATTTGAATGCTTTTGAATTTATCTCTTTAAAGCCTAGTCAATTTTTATTTTCTAAAAATACACTTATTCTGATTATATATATGTATCTATATATACAAAAGAATTAGACACTCATATAATCAAGAATATTGTAATTATATTATTTTTTCAAATAACTATTATCTTATTTCAAATTAGATACAAAACAGCTTCCTAACATGTAATACATTCCATAAAAATATTATTATAATTATGTATTGATGTATACAAAATTTTATATATATGTATTTTATTATACAATATTTATATTTACAGCAATATATTTTGCTTACAAAAATATTATATTATAATTGTTAAATGTACAAATTTTAGAAAACAAACATTTTTTATTTGTATAATATGTGTATGAGAATGTATATATATACATTGGTTTATCTTGTAAATTATTTTAAATTATTTGAAAATAACAGAAATATATAAATTTTTATAAAATAAATTTAAATTTTGTTATGATTATATCTATTAATTTTATTATACAATCAGTCATGGAGGCTTACATACACTACCTAAATTTCCAATATCGGTTTGTGAATGTTAATTTTTTTATGTATTTGTAGTATATTTAATAAATGTGGTAATGATAAATCTAATAAAATCTAACACTTAAAAACATGTAAAATTTGATATTTATTGAAAATATTGTAGATAAACATAGTTGCTTACTTATATCTCATTATAATTGGCAGTTTGGAAATAGATGAAAATTTTAAGATATAATCTTGAAGATAAAATTTCTATACTACCCTTTTATAACATATTATATCAGTTATTTTTATCACAAGTACTATGTGCTAAAAATGATGAAAGTGATATGAAATGATAGGTAGTACGTAAGTTTCCATAATGTTAAGAAAATTATAAAAAATACTTAATACACTTTAATACAAAAAATATAGCAATGATAAATTATAATATTCACATTTGTATACAATCATTATTTACTATAATACAATTATAAATCATAGTTCAATTATTAAAGTAAATTAATAAATCTTTTTTTAATCTTATTATAATAAATTTAAATAAACAAATAAGAATTAATTCATTAAGGTAACTATCATAGAAATACAAATATAACATTAAATAGTTTTAATAATATAAATAAACTTTCTTTAAAGCTAATATAATTCTGTAAAATAAAATTAAAAATATGAAAATATATATTTGATTGTATAGTCTTTTGTTTTTTTCCTGAGTATTATTTTCATTGCTTTCATTAATACTTTACATAAGTTTCAACTAAAATATGCGAAATTATTTTGGTTATAACTTTCATTATCTTTCTATAAAGAAATACTTACATTCATATGTTTTGTTTTTAATAAGCACTATTACGTGTTATTAGATAACAATGTTCATCTTAACCTTTATGTTCAAGACATGACTTACATACAATGTTATTATTTAAATATATAAAATCAATTACACATTTGATTTAGGTTATATTTTGGGCTTGCTTAGAAATAGGAGAAAATGTAAAAGAAAAATTGAATGGCGTAAAGTTTACTTTCCGACGACTTCACTTTTCATTTTTTTAACAAAACTTTATTTCCCTTATGTTAATTAGTCCTTCAAAACACACGTGGTACACACTTGAGCTGCTAACATAATCCGTAATAGGGTACATAATTTTTTATTTAAATTTATGAAAATATGTTTATAATATTTACGATCAATATAAATATCTATGTAAGTACATATTAAATCCTTACAGCGTCTACAAATTTTTTTGTTACCAAGCACAGAATAAGTAAACATATTAACTTTTCATTATTGGTGAATAATTAATTGATAATGAGGAACAACTTTATTTTGACATTTTTAACATAATGATAATAAAGATAATATAAACGAATAAACATAAGAAGATAATAGAAACGATTTAATTAACAGTAAAGGTATTATAACACAGTAAAACGTATAGAGCATATATATACGCCTTTAGCAGTCAAAGGCTAATGTATATTATATATTAATTTATATATACATGACAGTTGTAGGGGAAAGTTGCCAAGTTCAATGTTGTACACTGACGCAACTTTTATATCATTGGCTGGCGATTGGAGTGGTAGTATATACTTACTTAATTGAAGGGAAATCACCTGGGCCGGTAGAAATTGCGTTTCTTACTTGTTAAGAACACAATGCAGTATCACGAGACTAACTATATATATTTAATATTGTATATTATATTACATTAAATTATTTCATTAGATATTGAATTTCTCCAATGCCTGATATGGATATAGCTAGATTTTGATTATAATTATGTGGTTAGCGTCGCGTTATCAAGCAATGTGATTCTTATTAATTTGAGCGGTTTCCTATGTACGTTCTTTCAGTGTAATTTACATGCTCATATCACTTAACAAAGCAATACTGTTCCACCTTTATGGCACATCCGCCGCATAACAGACGCGTGGCACGGGATGCATAGAATACAGTTATTCCCTACTTTTAATCTTTTCCTCCTACTTCTACGTTGAAAATAAGGGAATGATACCTACTCTTCACCCCTGCGTTATTCTTACAGTAAAATAATATCCTCACTCTAAGCCTAAATTTACTCATATTTTAGAAGTTCAATGACGATATGTAATTAGAATTAGCACTCAATATTCCAACACTGAACCCAACACTGATACTATACATCTTAAGAAACAAATGAAAACTTACTGTATATTGTAATGATGGAGGTGGAACTTTGCTTATACTGACCTGTATTTACCTTTTCCTTACTTACTTTCCTTGCAATATGCAATAATTATGTAATAAATTTGTACTTTTATATGTAATTTTGTATTTTTAATTTTTGGGACCCATAAAAACTTTTAAGATATATGAAATCCTTTGTTTTACATAAACTACGTGGATTTTGTTCATATTTATATATGTAAACAAAGCATTTAAAAGACCTTCCTTGTATTTGTTTATTCATTACATTTTTAAAACATTTAATGATTACGGTTAATTTGTTATATTATGATTTGGTTAATGATAAAATAAAAACCGCATCGTGTTACTGGATAGCTGGCATTTCTACTAGTTTCAATGATTTCTTCTTACAAACTAGTAAAAGACATACATATACATATGTAATATGTAATATACATATATATGATTAGTTAGAAAAATCTCACCATTGAAATAAATGTTGCCTTGTGAATTGAATAGAAATAATATCTCAGTGAATTTTGAAAATTGTGGCATTCGAGGTCTGAGTTGAAAAGGCAATCAAACATTTATTTTGCAGTATGAATTGCTTGCAAAGTTGATATAAGGATTTTTTTCTTCGATGTTATTCAAGGTATCGTTGTAACAGTCTGAATTGTTGTATGTATTATATAAAATAGTAATTAGATTAAGTCAGGTTATATTTAATGAAGTGGGAACATAGGAGAGGGACTTTACCCTCTCCCTTGCTCATGCGTATATTTTAAATTTTGCTAAAATTTATATTTACTTCAATGAAGATACTTTTTCAACTTGTTTACTCATTCAATGTAGTTACCGGTCCCCGTTATGTATTTTTAAGTATAAAAAAATTTTATATTAATATTAGGGAAATTATTAAATTCTCAAATCTAAAATTTTTAGTATAAGATTCGTTTCCCCCACTCCTTCCTTCCCTACAAATTTCTTCTCGATCGGATACTGAGACCCTTTGGAACTTTATCTTAATTTAATTTATAATCTACTATAACTAACTTGTAATCTTCCTACATTAAAATCAATTTGTATAAAATATATAAACATACATTAATAATATAGTTGCTATAAAAACAAATTTTCTATTGAACATTTTATATAACTAAATTATATAAATACAACTTCTATAACTATCTATTTCCTAAAAATTTCAATTCATTAAAAAAAATATAATTATATGTATTTAATTTAATTATAAAATTTTTATATCCAAATAAAAGATAAGTAAAGAATGTTAAATATAATAAAAGCTACTGGAAATACAATTCTACTACGTTTATCAATCCATTGAGCAATTTCTTGTGGTGTCATTGTTGTAAAATTATGCAATTGTGCAAGAGTTGCTCTTCGTGGAAATGGTTTTGGCGATGATGTACTATTAACAGTCATAATGCTTCCCATAGAACATTCTTGATCTTTATCTTCATCAATTTTAACAGAGGGAATGTTGAGAGTACTTGGAAAACTCTATAATAAAAACATTCATTATTGAAAATAATCACAGATTATTTTGTTTGAAAATTTGTTTGAAGTCTTTAATTTCTTTTATATTTCTTATATAATATAATATATACTTACATGTACAGTAAGGTAATTCTGACTTGTATAGTCTTGGTCGCTGGTATTTGCATTATCAAGTGATGACCAAGATCGTGATCGTTCTAAACCTGTAGTGTTCTTTTGAAATTGTTTTCGAGCCAATTTTGGTGTTAAAGTTGATTTTAATATATATTTACTATTTACTTTTTTTAAGGGAACATTTTTTCTGAATATATTTACAAAATTAAGAATGGTATCAATATGTGGAATATAAAATGTGGCATTTTTTAAATAATATATACATACTTCCGTCGATAAATTGTGTTAACAAAGGCAAATTCAACCATAGCTGCAAATAAAAATATGGTACAACCTAAAAACCATATTTCACTAGCTTTTATATAAGAAACTTTTGGCAGAGAGTTTTCCACTTTTGATGCTAGAGTCATAAATGTTAAAATAGTATTTGTACCTAAAAATACAAATTTTAATTAATTATTTATTTTGTAATTTTAATATCTACTGAATAAAATATTCATAAACATATAATTCATAATATATTTTTTATATCACCTAAAACTATTCTTGGTGGACTTGCATCCATATGCAACCAAAAAGACACCCAAGAAATAACTACTATTAATATAGATGGTATGTAGTAGTCCATCATAAAAAAACCCATTTCACGTGCTAATTTAAATGTAATACTAATTGAACTAAAATTACCAGCTATAAATGTAAAAGATTATTGATTAGAATACTTCAAAAATATTATTCACTATAGATAATAAAATACATACCAAAATGACCATAATGTTGTTGTGATGTGGTATAAAATAGTTCAGATCTATTCACCCATTTATCAACAAGCTTGTATTCAGTCAAATGTAATTCATCTGCAAGTATGATTGGCTCTTGGTCCCAATACAACACCATATCAAGCACAGTATGTGTCCCTGTAGGTAAAAATTCCATTCATTCCAAGGAGTACAGTAGAAAAAAATAGCTGACATTGTAGTAGTACAATAAACTATAACATCCTACAGCTTTCGAAAATAAGTGGACATTCTTGTACATCAAATGGAAATTTCTCCAAACGAAGACCACAGTTAAGGGTAGCTTGTAACCTATAACATATATACACTACTTTCATTATATGCAGGAATTGAGCATTTATATTAATAAATATTATTTATTATTGAAAACTATAATAAGTGAAGTTAAATTTCAAACTAGTTTTCTATGTAACATTTTTATTTTCAATATCATTTTAACTTTTATTCAAATAAAATAATTTTGCTATATTTAATGTAATAAATAATTATAATCTTTCTTTTTTCTACTTTTGTATTATTTTGCAATTATTTTCAAAATTGTTGTATACAAATTAAAATAATTCTTATCTTATTACATATTTTCAAATTTAAATTAAAAATATAATGCGCGCAGTTACGTTAGTACTTCAAAACTATATAAAATTTTTAATTGATATATGTAATACACATTTCTTTAATAAAGGAAACCATAATTTCTAAATGTCACTTTGACAGCTTCAATTTTTATTTTTAACTATTTTATTGCATTAGACCGATTTGCGCGTATTCTCTAAATTAAATTTGGTATAGTGGTAAAGCACTGTGCATTATATTTGAATTTAAATTTGAATCTTTAGAATACGTTTTATCGTTATTTGTTTGAACACATATTCTTTAAATATTATTTTTCGCATTGTTTATCATAATTAGAAATGATGAAAATAAAAATATTTCTACAAATTTATTTTTGGTCACAATTTAATGCAATTAATGTTAACATAATATAAGTTTATAATTTTTTATTATTAAAATATCTCCAGCTTAATTATACAAAGTTCTTATATTCACTTAAAAAAAATTATTCCAATAAGATTTTATATTAATTCAAGATATTAATATGTTGTAACATAAAATAGTATAATTTTACTTCTAAGATAATAAACTATGTAGTAAATTACTACTATAATTGCAAAAAAAAATAAATTTTATCAATTACGTATATTGTAAACATTTTTTAATAGAACTTCGATTTTTTATTCTTATAAAGATTAATCTATTGAGATAATATTATAATTAAACAAAATCTTTATGATTTTTCTATGGCATAAAAAGTAATATGGATATTTAAAATCTTAATTTCGGTTAATTTATACAAAACAGCTCATTTAGCTGTTTAATTAGCATGGACTACATTTTTTGTGTAACTAATGGTATATTCTTTTCTCTAATGCAAAAGAATATTAAGAGAGAGCAATAGTTTTCTTTTCATTTAAATAAATTTCGTTAAGGATTAAGTATATACAATTTTTAAAATTGGATATTTAAAAAAATTATAATTTGTGAAATATTTTAACTTCTTTGATAAAACATGTATTTGCTATGTAACGACAAAATATTAGAACATTTTGATTAAAATATATTTCTTAATAATAAAGTTAAAGGTAATAATGATTCATTATTAACCGAAAAAGGATTCATTTATATCAACTCCATTATTTCTCTTCTATTCTTGAAAAACAGTTTAACCGATCACCATTATTCTCCGAATTTAATTCTAGTCGGTAGAATATATACAGCGTATTTAAACGATAAAGTTAAAACCGCCATCTTTTGACACTCAAAGCCAATAAGTAATGAATTCTAAATAACAAAAGTCTATTTTTTTTTTAATTTACAAATGTCACAAAAATATTGTCACAATATGTACTACATTTTTATTCTATATGTTATGTGCTGTTTGAAAATTTGACTAATTTATTATAATCTTATTTAACAAGAAAGAATAAAAGTTATAAACATTTCACGTTTTATTAGCCAAATGATAATTTATTATTTATCAACTTTGATTATTGAATAGCAGTGGCTTAATTCTTTTGTATACCCGCATTTGTATTGTAATTATTTGATCGACTTAAACCGAATTCGATGAATTCTAGGAATTAAAACATAATATGACTTCATTAATATTGATTTTATCAACGTAAAAATTATGATATTTTGATAATATTATACCTACTATATAATGTTATATCGTTTGATTTCAAAATAAATTAATTAGTACTTGAAGTACATCCCATAAATTGATACATTTATGCAAATAATATTTTGTTTAATATTATGATACAAGTATATAAAATTTATTATATACAAATGTATGTATATGTATTACTTAGATAATTCTTTTTAGGAATAAAATGATTAATTTATTAATGAATAATTTGTGATCTACATTTCAAATATTAATTTAATTATGATTCAATTTTTAAATTTGTTTCAATCAATTAAATAATTCAATCTATTAGATTGTTGAATTTAGCTTTCCATGTAATCACTTTATTACTAATGAAATAAAAGAACAAAAGAAGATGCAAGATAGATTTAATCTTTTATAAAATCTATGAAACATTCTACAAAATTATCTGATGTTTAATTTACAAACCTGGTATTCAGTATAACCATGCCTGATGGATCTATTGAAACAAGTATATCCTTAACACTATTTCCCATTATGGCTGAACTGGGTTCATTAGAAACATACACAGAAGGTGTCCAAATTAAATCATGTGCAAACTGCCCACCACGTATTTGATTTAAATATGGAGCAACATTTGAAAATTTTAACCTTTCATCAAAGTATTTAAATTGTAACATCATATGTACATCAAATTGCTGTAATAATGTTTTTGCATGTATTTACAATAAAATATAACATAATTATTATCTTAAAACATTTATGAAAAATGAATATTAAAATTCGTGTAAATTATAAAACATATTTAACACAAGCTACCAGTGTCTTTGCCATATTTGACTTAATTGTATAAATATAAGCCTTAGTATACACATTAATTGGATCTGTAAAGTTAGTTTCTCCTGGTGGTCTAGTCATCTTATCATAACGACAATCATTTGTTAACTCTTGTAAAAGTTCAGTTTGTGTCATAGGACTGCTATTACTTAACAATGGGCAACTTTCTAATCTGTAAAAAATGTATATGTTATTTTGTATACATGAAAAAATATTAATTTCAAAATGTTAATAATATTATGTTAATATTATGTTAAAAATATTAAAATACTAAGAATATTTAATATCAAAAAATATTAATGTTACTATAAGATTATAAAATTTGTATAATATAGAAAATTTTTGTAATATTATTTAAATATATAATGTTAAATGTATTAGTAATATTAAGGTAATATTATTTACAGAAAATTTATAAAAAAAATAAAAAAAGAATAATAAAGGAAAGTCGGTGTATTTTAGTTTGTATTTTAGTAATATTAATAGTATATTTAATTATAACTTTAGTATATAAAAAGGTAAAGTAGCTTTGAAAGAAAGTCCTTGAATTAAAATTCCAGACGTTACTAAGTAATAAGAATAGTTCATTGTTGCTTTGTACCAGTGCCAGTGACATAATGCAATGCATGTGACTCTGTTACGAAAAGAATTTTTTGTCATTGGAAGTTCAAATATTTATAAAAAGCATAATAAAGATATTTTTATTATGAATCAATGCTTGTTTTTTGAAATTAATACAAAGAAAAGAAATTAAAAGAAACAAGTATTTTGTAAATATAGTAATTATTCACAAACATAACAAACATAATGTACTTTATAATTTACAAGAAAAAAATAATAAGTATAAATATTTATAACTTTTGGTTTTATTGTTTATCATATTTTGTTTATTATGATTCTATAATATTAGAACTTAGTTATTTACTCTCAAATAATTTAATGTAGAAAATAAACAAATTTTAATTTTAAAACTAAAATAATAGAATTTTGGAACTATAGCTAAGACTTTAATACTAATTTCAACAAGAAGACCTTATCTACCACATGAGCATATTAATTTATGGCATCAAACATTCAACTGTTTATGTAAGTTATCAATATTTTTCTTCATAAAATTGCGCATCACGATTAAGAATAGAATCTTCTTTTCTTATCCTCTGTGCATATATATGTTTTATATTTAAAAGGATATATTATACATAGTAACTAAAATACAGTAAAATATACAATTTTTTAAAATATAATTACTATAATTGAAAGATTAATATAATTAACTTTGTATACTAATGTTTACACAAGTGTTTCATAGTTTACTTATTTACATATGAAACATCTTATGTTTGTAGATACTAGTATCTATAGTATCACATATTAATTTTTATAAAATC